>NW_006408559.1:9493734-9495146 GCF_000296735.1 Chrysochloris asiatica
AGTTCTGTGTGGCCATTGTAATGGACTATCAAACCTAGATGTGGAGCAGAGTGCTGTGGGAGGGATGGTATGTGTTAGAATAGGTTTGTAGGCTACAAACATATCTGACCTCCGTTTCATAGAAATCAGCCTTGAGCTGATTTTGAGTTTGATTCTGTTTCCCTCTTATGAAGCCAGGGAAGACAGACACGAGCTCTCACCTGGTTTTTGCAGCAACTTATCAAGGTCACTATGGGTCGGAATCGACTCGACAGCACTTAACAACAACAACAATCTTTGTGCTTAACAGCACCAACAAAAATCTTTGTACTAATAGGGTAAATAAGATTGTAGGGGGGAAGCATGTCTGGATGTCTGGCCTTCACTTCATAGAAATTGTCCTTGGGCTGATTTAGAGTTTGATTCTCTTTCCCCCTAGTGAAGTCATGGGGCATCAGACATTGCTCCCACATGGCTTTTGCAGGCACAGATATGGATCTCTTTCAATTGGTTTGCCAGATATCTGTCTTCCAAATTTCTTCACATAGCTGCATGAGAGTCTCCAGTGCTGCATCATTTTGATGGAAGATTTCAGTTTGTATTCTGTTCATTCCTGAAGCATTGCTTTTCACCAGTGCCTTCAGTGCACCTTGGACTTCTTCCTTCTATACTACCAGTTCCTGATCTTGAATTGGTTGAACATTGACCATTTCTTTTTGATGCAATGACTCTGTGTATAACTTCTATCTTCTTCTGATGCTTTCTCATCATTCAATATTTTGCCCATAGAATTCTTCAGTATTTTAAGTAGAGGCTTGCATTTTTTTCTTCAGTTCTTTCAGTTTGAGAACTACTGTGTATGTTGTTCTCTTTTAGTTTTCTACTTCCAGGTCTTTGTACATTTCATTATCATGCTTGACTCTGTCTTCTCAAGCTGCTCTTTGAAAATTTCTGTTCAGCTCTTTTACTGACTCATTTCTTCGACTCACTTGAGCATCTCTACGTTCAATAGCAAGTATCAGAGTCTCTTCTGGCATTTTTGTCATTTCTTTCTTGTCTTTTCAATGATCTTTTTCTTTCTTCCTGTATGGTGTTTTTGATGTTATCCCACAGTTCTTCTGGTCTTCCAACATTAGTATCGAATGTTCCCAAGATGGTCTCCAAATTCAGGTGGGATGTGTTCAAGGTCATGTTTTGGCTCTCGTGGATTTGTTTTATCATTCTTCAGCTACAGCTTAAATTTGCATAGGAGCAGTTGATGGTCTGTGCCACAGTCGGCACCTGGTCTTGTTTTGGTTGATGATATTGAGCTTTTCCACCATTTCTTTCCACAGACATAGCCAGTTTGATTCCTGTGTATTCTTTCTGTTTACTATACATGGATGTGTATAGTCATCTTTTATAGTGTTTAAAAAGGTATTTGCAATGAATAT
>NW_006408559.1:9496171-9511466 GCF_000296735.1 Chrysochloris asiatica
ATACTTAATTATCTTTCTTATGTTGTGCTTCCACCCATAGTATTTGCTTTAGAGTTGCTATGAATATTTCAGAACAAAAATTGTTTTTGATATATCCAACATTTAAAAAATTCTAGAGTGTTATACTAGGGTTTTATGAATTCTGCTAATAATAATAGTATATTGATGATGATAATTCATGGATTCATTTGCTTATTAAATTTATAGAGGGAATTGTTGTTGTTGTTATGTGCCACCTAGTCAGTTACGACTCATGGTGACCCTTTTTACAACATAATGAAACATCTGCCTGATTTGGTGTCATTGTCATAATTGTTGCTGTGTTTGAGCTCAGTGTTGGCAGTGACTGCAGCATTCCATCTTGTTGAGGGTCTTCCTCTCCTTACTGAGCCTCTACTTTACCAAGCATAATGTCTTTCTCCAAGGACTGGTTCCTCTTAATGACATGTTCAACATTCGTGAAATTGAGTCTTACCATCCATGCTTCTAAGGAGAGTTTGCTAGGTGAAAATGTTTATCCTAACTACAACTAATGATATTCATGTCCAAATTGCTTTTCAGAAAGATTGCTCCAATTACCCAGCAATGCATGAACTTACATCAAACCATCTATTTTGTGTCCCTCTGCCCAGTAATGAGTGGCACCTTCATAAACTAAGAATAATCAAATGGAACAAACTCCTTTCATTTAATAGGTGAAAAATGATATCATTTTGACTTTAATCTGCCTTTCTTTGATTACTAATGAGGGTTTCTTTTCTTTTATTAACTGTTTTATCTAAAAGACAGACTTAAAATGAGAGATGACAAGAGGCTGTAATCATAAGACAGATTGAGCGACATAAATAGTAACCAAAAAGATTTTGTAGTCAAAAGTATTAAATAGACTCAAGATGGATATTTATTCTTCTTCATGGTTATTGGGAGTCTCTCATTGCTCAAAAGATTAAGCTCTTAACTACAGAGGCACATCAGAAGACAGGCCTTATGACCTGCTTCTAAAAAGTCCCAGCCTTGAAAACCCGATGGAGCAGTTCTACTCTGCACACAAGGGGTCGTCGTGAGTCTAAATTGATTTGACAACAATATTGTTATTGATATCATCATATGTAGTATATATATATTTGCACACGACCTCTTTAAAGTATTCAAGAGCAAAGATGTCAGTTTTAGGATCATGCTGTGCCTAATCCATATGCATGTGAAAGCTGGACAGTGAATAAAGAAGACTGTAGAAGAATGGATGCTTTTGAGCTATGGTGTTGGAGAAGAATATTAAAAGTACTGTGGACCACCAAAAGAACAAACAAATCTGTGTTGGAAGAAGTACAAACAGAATGCTTCTTAGAAGCCAGAATGGCCAGACTTCATCTCTTGTACTTCAGACATATTATCAGAAGGGACCAGTCCCTACAGAAGGACATCCTGCTTGGTAAAGTTGAGGGTCAACAAAAAAGAGCAAGACCCCCAACAAGATAGATTGGCATAGTGGCAGCAGCAGTGAGCTTAGGTGCAGTTATAATTGTGAGGTTGGTGTGAGATCGGGACGTATTTTCTTCTGTTGTATATACGGTTGCTATCAGATGGTATTAATTCGATGGCACCTAAAAACAATATTTTTTTTTCGAGAATTTGCCTTTGTGCCGGAAGCTAGTTTCAGTCCCTGGACATATTATGACAGTTAATCCTCCAGTTGCCTTAGGAGATGAGCTGGAAATCCACTTTCAAAAATATGTTTTCTCCAGTTAGTGTTTTTGCCTTAATTCATAGTCACGTATCTGGCTCACCAATATGATGAGAGCTGGTTTTTGCTGTCTTCTTCTTATCATTATTTTTAATGAGCTTTTAAGTGTCTTTTAGTAAAATTTAGTTATTTATATGCAAATCCTAGATTTGTCTTAATTTGTATTCTTAGGTGTTGCATCTTTTTTGTTGTTGCTATAATGCAAAAGTCATTTGTACTTCTGTTATGTTTTCTAATTGCTTAATACTTCCAGAAATAAAATTAATAAATGCCTATATGGTCATGTTTGGATAGATTTTCTATTATTCCTCTTTGAAATTGTAGGCGTGTTAACATTTCTTGTTTGCAAAGGAAAGAAGACAGCTTGGTTCCCTTATTTCTAAGAGTGATGTCTCTGATTTCTGTTATGTGTTATACTGCTAAAAACCTCCCCAACAGTGTCTAATAGTGCAGATGATATTGGGTATCATAACCTTTACTTTACATTTGGAAGAGATGGTCTCTGGTATTGCATTGCTAAATGTAATAGAAGTAGATTGAAAGTAGATATTGGGGATGAGCCCCAAATTCTATCAAATGCCCATTCTGCATATATTATCATTTATTTCTTACTTGGTTTATGAGTCTGATGTCTTCTATTAACAGAATTTCCTAATACTGAATAGCTTTGCATTTATGGAATACATATCACAGTGGATTAGTTTTTAAAGTTCAGCTGGACTACTTATTCTAGTGTTTTATTTAAAATGAATGCCAATTGTCAAAATGAGATTGATGGATGGTTTTCTTCTTTAAAATTACTTTTGTCAGGATTGAGGTCAGGGTTGATTGTGCTAGTTGCAGAAAACTAATTGGGTCACTTTTCATCTTTTCTATGCCCTGAAAAAAACCAAAAACAAAACCAAAATCATGTAGTCTGGAAATCATCTGTTCCTTTGAGCACTTACTTAGATAGATGTATATCAAATCTTTTCACTGAAAGCCTTTATGGAAAGTGATTTTTGATAACTTTTTCAATTTCTTCTGTTCTGTGGATATTACTGGCTTCTTCAGGTTAATCTCTTTTAGAACCCATTTTTGAAATTTATATTTTCACCACTCCCATTTTATCTCATCTCTATGATGTTCTATTAAACATCTATAAAACATTATCATGTGTTTTATTTTAATTATTGTAAAATGATCTGCTAGCCCATTTAGTGTCTCTCTTATTTTTACTTCTCTCTTCTTGATAACTGCATTGCTTCTCCAACTTGCCCGCTGCTATTACCCTTTCTCCCTCCATCCCTCCCTTCAGTCTTCACTACTTTGCTGGTTTCCTTCCCCTTTGGTACTGGTCTGACTTAGTCATAATTGGCTTATTGAAATCTGTGAACGGACTGGGAAGCAATTAAGAAACAGCTTTCTTTCTCTCAGCTCTCTGTCTTCCAATATGCCCTGCCACCTCTCCTTTCTCGCCTGCCTGACGACATCTTGGACCGCATGTCCACTCCAGTCTATCAAAACCATTCTTTCATCCAGTCACAGTTTTTCCCAAAGCTCAAGCTCAGACCATCCAAGGTACAGGAGAGATCTGTTTTTCTTTTCTTTTTCATTTGTGATTTCTCCTTCTTCCTCCTCTGTAATGGTACCTGGATGGCATAATGGTTTGTGATTCACTGCTAATCCAAAGGTCAGAGGTTTGAATTCCCTCCGAGCTTCCATAGACAAACTGCTTCTGTAAAGAGTACAGCCAAGAGCACCCTTTGGAGTACTTCTACTCCCTAACACATGGAGATGTTATGAATTGGGGGCTGACTTACTGGCAAATCACAACATCAGTTATATTCATTAAAATATTTTTGAATGCAAGTAAAAACTGATTTCTCAAAATGGCTTCAACAATAAAGGGTGTTTGGTAGATCTCAAAACTGGACAGGGATAGGAAAGGTTTCATGCATCCTGTGACCTGGATTTGTGTTGCTATTGGGGTTGCAAGTTCAAATCGTCATCAGCACTAGGGGAGAGTTCCTCACCTTTAGGTTGCCCTGTGAATTCCTTAATGTTCTCATGGCATTTCTCAGTGTTCAGGATGTCTGTCTTTCCTTTCTGTGTGTGCCTCTGTGTCTCTTCTGCTCTTTTTATAAGAAGTGATTAGGTTTTGGACCCATGATACTATGTTATGATCTCATTATCATCATAAAAGTGCACTCTTATTGCCAAACAGGGCTCTGTTATTAGGCACAGGAGTTAGGTTTCCAACATAATTATTTGGAGGATACAGTTCAGGTTGCAACAGAGTGGGAACTGCTTCCTGTAGTTACTGTCTTTTTTCAACCTCCAGGTTTCCTTTTTGTTCCTTTATTCCAACAACTCCAGTGCTAAAATTGCCCATTGTGATTCTTTTGGGTTACATGAGAAAAAGGCAGTTCCTTTGGGGACCATAATAAGGTTTTTGTTGGTGGTAGGGCAATTACCAGAAGCAATGTGGGGTAGGGGTGGAGGTAAGAAAAAATGTCGACGTTTTGTAATCAGGTCAAGTGAAAGGAAGTGAAACTCTACATGCCATACAAGGGGGCTTCAAAAAGTTCATGGGATAATTCCATTATCTTTTTCTTTCATTTTTCCACAAGCTTTTCGCAGTCCCCTTGTATAAGTAACGAGTATAACAAATGTTCGTTATTTCTTAAGATATGCAATTTTAAATTAAATGAAGACGGGAGAATTCTAACTGCATAATATAGATCATTGTCCTCTGGGGAGCATTGTCTAGCTTTCCATCCAACATCCTTTGGAACGTTTGTTAGAGAATGTTCCCGCTGTAAGCTATCTCTTATCTCGCTGACTGTAAATTAAAGAGCAAGGAAAGAGAAAATGACGTAGGAAGTCAGCAGATTAGTTTGACAAAATGCAAACATTTGACTGTGCTTTGTCTTTACCAAGGAGTTACTCGGCTGCCCAGAGAGTGTCCTTCACCAAGTCCTTCAGGAACCTAGCCTTGGAAGCATCTGTTGTAGACCCCACCTGCTCCTTCCTCTTTTGGTTGCACCTTCAGGACACTTGGGCAGATAGGGTTTCCCACTCCCTGCCAACATCTACATCAGCTCTCAGGATCCTGTGACCCCACTGAGTCTCCAGGCAGAATGATCTCTGATTATTCACATTCTTCTCTCTGTCTTCTCCCCCTGCATGACAAAGTACAATTTTTGCCAAAATTATGAAGTTGGCAAAAAAATTATTTTCAGAGTCTCCAACTGTTTCCTTTGAATCTTTCAGGTCATTCAAGTCAACCTAGCAAACATATATTGAACACCTATTAGGTGTCATGAACTGTTTATTGTCCCGGAAACAAAGAAGGAAAGACAAAGATGCTTAAGCTATGACTCCTGCCTTCAAGACCTAAGATCTGGTTTGAAATCTCTGCATGTTGAGAACAGGGACCATCTGGCATTGGTCCATCTTGTCTTCTCACTTGAACCCCAGGCTCATAGTTCCAGCCGTGAAGGCATTTCCTTAGATGTTTCAATGAGAACCTCAAACTAAACAGGCCAAACATTTTACCCCTCTTACTTTAAACCTTCCTCTTCCTGATTTGCCATGTCTCTATGACTCAGCCTGAAACTTTCACCTGACCACTCCTTCAATAACTGGCTGATCTTCCATAGTAATTATTTTCCATCCCTGTTGCTGTTATTGGTACACAGATGCTTCTACCTCCCTTCTGGAATACTCTGCTTGCCTCTTAGCTTGTGTCCTTGACTATTTCCTCCCCCTCTGATCTATCTTATTATGGTTGGTCAACTGGCCTTCTGCCTATTGTTGCATTACTGCACCCAAGCCTTCGATGCTTCCTAGTGACGAAAGTTCTAAAGTTCAAGTCCATAATCCTACCCCAGAATCTCATCACTGAGAACCCCAGTCTTCCTTTTGAACCTGACCTTTGTATATTGACTTTCTTGAACTTCACCTTTAGGTAACCTTAGAGCTACTGGGTATGGTTGTATAGAGTTGTCATTGTTAGGTTATAAACCATAGCGACCCTATGCACAACAGAAGGAAACACTGACCAGTCCTGTGGCCCCTCACAGTTGTTATGTTTGAGCCCATTGTTGCTGCTGCCACTGTGTCAATCCATCTCCTGGGGTCTCCCTCTTTTTTGCCGACCCTCCACTTTACCAAGCATGATGTCCTTCTCCAGTGACTGGTCCCTCCTGATAGCATGCCTGCAGTATATTATAGAAGTATGGATAGAGTACAAGACTTAATTGCAACTTTGATTACAATTTTCTACTGTTCACATTTGTTGTAGTTTAGTGCTGTTGAGTCAATTTTGACTCATAGCATCCCTATATAGAGTTTCTGAGGAGCAGCTGGTGGGTTTGAACCACCAACCTTGTGGTTAGCAGTCCAGTGCTTATCCTAGAGCACCACATGAGGAGTCCACATTTACTGCTCACATTTAGTAGTTGTCATTACTGTTTTTGCTTTTTTAAAATCACAACTATCTGTACATCTCTAGCACGGTGATCTCACAGCAGTGCTTCCCAGCTTCAGCTGTACATTGGAATCATCTGGGGTCTTTAAAAGATGCTGGTACTTGGGTGCCATTCCCAGAGATTTAATTGGTCTGGCACATAGACAAAGTATCAGTATTTTAAGAGTGGCGCTGTGGGCTAATGTGTTGGACTGCAAAGTCGATTTGAACTGCAAGGTCCACGGTTTAAGCTCACCAGCTGTTCCTCAGAAACCCTATACATGGTAGCTATGGGTCAGAACCTACTCAACGACACTTAACAGTAACAACAACATCTGCTGTCTAGGTTGAGAATGTCTATCTTTTAGGAAAGCTGGTTGTGTACCAGACTTTCCCAGTGCTGTAACACAGGACGAAACATAACATAATAATAATAATAATAATAATAAAGACAAAAGCCAAGTTGAGGAGACATTTGTTGGCTCCTTGACTCCTTGTATGCTGCAACTCAGAGAGCAGAGCTAACTTTGCCACCATGTCAGCTTGGGAACCTGCTGGATGCTGCCTTCATTAGAGCAGGATATTAAGAACTAACGACTGGCCTTCTAAATGCAGCCTTAGAGAGGGTGGGTTCACTGTCTAATCTGGAGGCTGCATTTTTCCATCTCCATAGGAGGGCTCTGAGAAAAACACAAATAGGAGTGCTCACATTGCCATCATGGGCAAGTGAATCATGGTCTAATTGTAGATTATCAACAGAATGGCTACAAGTGTGTCACCAAAGCTAAGACAACTATTCTCTGTAGGCTTACAAAAGGTTCTGATCTTTTATGTTTATTTTTAGATAAATAAGAAGTTTATTTTGTGTTTGTAACCGATTTGGTGCCTGAAATATCTTAGATATTCATGCACATTTTTATATGCCAGATCTTGCAGAATATAAAATTCCCAAAGATCATCTACTTAAAATGAAAGAATATTCCAGGGAAGAATGCCATACCCTGGGTATTAACTGTGACAAATGGCCAGTATTCTACATGTGCCCAGAATGCATTCCGTTTACCCTTTTGTTTCTGGGTTATAGACCCATGATTGGATTCCTTCCAGCAACCTTGGGTACAATTAATAAGGCACGTACGTCATGAGGAGGTAGTTTAGAACTTTGATTTGGGAAGAAGGAAGCATTATTCGTCACAGATCTATGGAACAAACAGATGGACGTTATCTAGCTTTGAAACTTATCAATGAGACATTGACATTTGGAATGTTCTTAGTGATACTGGACCTGAGTGTGGGGTTTGTAGGGACCAGGATGAAGTGCGTCACAGCTACTTACATCTGTTTTTCAATGAAAGTAGCTGGAGTGACCATTGAAAGCACAAAAGGAGAGTGGAATCTTTTCTTGGGACCCAAGGCAGAAGTGTGGGTAGATGGTGCAGGGAAAGAAGAGTCAGGTGGGGTAGAGGCTTCCTTAAAAGATGGGAGGAACCTGAGAAGGGGGACCACCATGTGCCTCACAAGGAGCAGAGACATGTTCTACTCTACAGTGGTTATGTTTTGTCTTCAGAAGACTAAACTTTGCTGTTGGTGAAGATGGAGGGCAAAGAGGTTTGGGGGAAGGACAAGGCTGTTTTTCTCTACATTAAATACTTAGAATCATACATAATTATTCCAAGTCAGAACTGAACACAGTATGAAGCAGGCAACCAATACCTTCAATTTATACATAGCCCCTTCTTGGCCAGTTCTCATCTTCATCTCCCAGTATGGGTTCATAGTCCCCTACACTTTCTCCTCTCCAGTGCAAGTATTCCTGAGAGTCCTCATACACTGAAAATCAAATGTCAGATGAATGTTCTGGTTAATTCATATGTGGCCCTTGTTATTTTGCTCTAGTTACATTTACTCCAGCCCCACTACTTGGGGAAAACCTGAAAACTCACCAAATACTTTACTTTCTCACCAGATACCTTCACCTCTGCTACAGAGAAATGTTGTCTCTTCTTATGTCTCCAAGCAGGCATGGCCTGGTATCACCACCCATGCCCAGGGCCCTTAAAGAGCAAAGATGTTTTTGTAGAAAATTGTGACTGGCTGCTTCTTACTTTCATGGGATGTGCTCTCCCCTAGGAAATTCTTAGCCTTTCTTCCCTCAGTTGATTTTCTGATTGGTTCCCCACTAGATAACCAGACATATCCATACATATCTGAACTTCAGTGTTGGCATGTATGTTCATAGCTTAGCTGAAGCTAGGAAGCCCTTCTTCAAACTATGGAAAAATGGAGGTTAAGGAGAGGTGACATTACTTACCCTGGGGCTACATGATAGACATCAACCTCACAACTAGAATGAAAATACCCAGGTAGTTACTAGCTATGCTTCCAAGGGCTGAGGGGAAGACAGAAGAAGGAAGAAGTTGACCTGGGCCTGCTTTCTGGAATCACAAGGAGATGGTGTATGGGCTGAGGGTCAAGCCAGGCACATTGGGGAACATCTTTGAAGGACACTTCAAGCCAGAATTTTGTCCACGTAAGATCATTTGAACTGTGGTGTTCATGAAGTACAGTGCATATACTGTGGACTGCGAGAAGAATAAATAAATCCATCTTGAAGGAAGTATGGCTAGACTGTTCCTTAGGTGACGATGGGGAGACTTCATTCAGCTCACTTACTTTGGACTTGTTGTCAGGAAGGACCAGTTGGTTGGTAAGAAAAGGACCTCATAGTTGGTAACGAAGAGAGTCAGTCAAAACAAGAGAAATTTTCAGTGGGATGAGTCAACGCAATACCGATGGACTCCAGCACACATCATGAAGAAGGCTCAGGATCAGGTGATACTTTCTGCGATTATGTGGGGTCTCCATGGCAGCCAAGAACAATAGGAACAACAAAGTCCTGCCTGGTAGGTGGTGACAGCAGGATCTGATATTCATGTAAGTAGTTTGTACTTACACGGATTTCAAAGTTCTATTTATTTTTATTATATGATTCCACTCCCCCCAAAGCATGTTCATTTTTCTTGCAAAATGATGATAATTGTTTTTTAATATTGTGTAAATCTGGAAATGAATGACTTCGGATTCCTCCCATATTAAATTAAGTCATGGCTTTTGTTTCATTAAAGCAATCTTATTTATGACCAAAGTCTCAATGTCTGGTGTTGTCTGGAGCTGAAGATGGTAATCTTACTTTAAATTCTGAATGAAGCATTTAATACTGTTTGCAGCTCTGAACACTTAATTTTGATGAGACAGATTTACTGTCTCCAGGAGGGTTTCCTGGCGTTGTTGTGGGGGTAATTGTGGCTGCTGTATTTGCTGCAGAGTAAATTGAGAAACTGTTTTTGAAGATATCAGTAATGAGATTCTTCTTTTCAAATACTCTTCTTGGATACTTAATTAGACAAGTGTCTTTCTTTAGGCTAAAAGAAATATTCTGAGGCATGGATGCCAGAAACGAACTCCTTGCTGTTGTTAAGTCCCATCAAGTTGGTTCAGATTCATAGTGACCCTGTATCAGGTTTCCAAGGACCTTGTGGTTCAAACTAATCTTGTGATCCAGTGCTTATCCTACAGCGCCACACCAGGACTCCTTAGAGAATTCTAAATCAAATTTAGATAAAACATTGTTCTCTTATTTGATTAATACCCCTCTAGAATTGTTCAGGATTATATTTTCTATTCAACCCAGAAGCCAGACATAATCAGTGTCTCTAATTTTAGCTCCTTTCGCTGCCATAGGGAGAGCAGGGAGCCAACATTTAAATCCTTCTTAATTCATGATGCAATGGGGATAGGACAACAGTCAATGGTCCAAATGATACGTTCATATGTGGCCTTTGCTATTAAGGTCTATGATTGCCCAAGCCATGGTATTTTCAGTAGCCTCATATGCATGTGAACGTTGGACAGTGCATAAGGAAGACCATGGAAAGATTGATGCTTTTGAGTTATGGTGTTGGAGGAGAATACTGAAGGTACTGCCAGAAGAACAAACAAATCTGTGTTGGAAGAAGTACAAACGAAATGCTCATTAAAACCCAAGATGGCCAGACTTCATCTCTCATTCTATGGACACGTTTTTAGGAAGGATCAATTCATGGAGAAGGACATAATGCTTGGTAAAGTGGAGGGTCAGAGAAAAAGAGGAAGGCCCCTCTTCCCACCCCGCCCCCAACGAGATGGATTGCCATAGTAGCAGCAGCAACAGGCTCAAGTGTAACAGCATTGTGAAGTTGGCGTAGGACCAGGCAGTGTTACGTTCTGTTGTGTATAAGGTCGCTATGAGTTGGAACTGACTCGACAGCACCTAACAACAACAAGCTCAAGTAGAAGGCGAGGTAAATGTGGTTACTGAGCCCCTGATTCTAACCAGAATTGTAACACACAGGGTGGCTTAGTTATCCTCAATATTAATGATGTTGTTGTTGTTAAATGCTGTAGAGTCAGTTCTGACTCATAGTGACCCTGTATAGGGTTTCCAAGGAGCAGCTGGTGAGCTTGAACTAGTGACCTTGTGGTTCAAACTGACTTTGCAGTCTAGTGCATTAGCCCACAGTACCACAGCAGGACTCCATTAATGGTAAGGGGAAAACCACCAGTTGCTATCAAATCAATTCTGACTTCGAAATTTTGGGAATCATTTCAATCACTCCATAAAAGCATGCTCAAAGATTTTTGTTTATATAAAGATAGCTTTTGTAGGATATGAAACTTATGAACTGTCATCAAACAATAACAAACAAACAAAAAACAACCCCAAACCAGCTGCCACTGAATTGATTCCAACTTACAGTGACAATGGGTTGTTGTTGTTGTTAAGTGTTGTTGAGTCAGTTCCGACTCATAGCGACCCTGTATAGGGCTTTCCAAGGAGCATCTGGTGAGCTTGAACCATTGACCTTCCAGTTCAAACCGACCTTGGGGTCTAGCTCATTAACGCACAGTGCCACATATAGGACAATAGAATTGCCCAGGTGATTTCCAAGGCTGTAGTCTCTTTGGAAGCATAGTACCACACCTTTCTCCCATGGGTCACATCGTGGGTTTGAAATACCAGTCTCTCAGTTAGCAGCCAAGAGCTTAACCCCTGTGCCACCAGGGCTCTTCATCAAACACTGGTGAAGAGCGATTTGGAGCCCACCAAAGAGTAAAGTGGTGCCAGTAGTAAAATGAACCTAGGGATTTATGTTTAACGGTCAAATTCACATTACTAAAAATGACCCTTGTGACCCTAACCAGAGATGGAGACACACGTGATGACGTGGAAAGATTAAGCAGCGGAGGACTCTAGATCACGGAAAGAGAATGGCTGTGTGCTGGTGGTCAGGAGGCTGGCTTTCAGAATGTGTCCTTTGGTTGTTTAAACGACTATATATTCCTGAGTGGGTTTTTTTTTTTTTTTTTTAATATTAAAAAAAAAAGATAGAAGGGTTTTCTTGATGAAAGAAACCATCTACAATGGTTTTTGCAGGGAGGAGGAAATGATACATACACTAGAGGGTAGACATGTGTTGACATGGGTGACGGGGCAGGCAATATACAACCAGAGGGAGGTTGGCAGAGGACAGATGCCCCGGTGGGAGACACAGGAGGAATGCAGTGGTTAAAGTGAATAGAGGTAAATGCTGTTAGTTGTTGGTGCATGGAGGGGATTGCAACCATGTAATGAAGCGAAGTGTATGATGTATTGAATGTAAAACTGATGATCTGTTCTGTAAACCTTCATTCAATTCACAATTTAAAAAAAAAAGAAAAAAAACTATTTAAAAAAAATGGTCCTTGCTCCAAACTGCTTCATTATTCTTTTTGAACATGCAGATGCATTGTGTTTCTTGCAAACTTAAATACGAACCTTCTTGAGGAAACTACTCTATGGGACTATCTTAACAAACACTGATTAAACTGGAAAATGTAAATGTGGGTTTTTAAAAAACTTAACTGACAATAGTCTAATATCAAACTAGAAGCTGAGTCTAAAGAAGAGGAGACTGCAGAGACATTGTGGTCATGAAGTCTAGATCCTGCTTCAGCCGAGAATTTAAACATGCAGAGTCCTGGTGTGGTGCTGTGGTTAATGAGCTGGACTGCAAGGTCGGTTTGAACTACAAGGCCAGCAGTTAAAGGTCACCAGCTGCTCCTCAGAAAGCCTATACAGGGTTGCTATGAGTTGGAACTGACTCGACGGCACTTAATAACAGCAACAAGAAGGAAAGTCTAAGAGCCCTATCTGTCACAAACTTATTCTTGATGGCACTTCTTCCCTTGTCCCTGAATCTCCCATGTTCTTATTTTCCTCTGGCCTGGGGTTCTGTATTACTTTCCAGTCACCATCAGTATTCCTTCTTCTTCTTCTCGATTTCCCTGTCTCTTTCTCTTCTTCTTTCCTTCCCTCCTTTTCTCCTGTCCTCTTGTTCCATCTCCTTGTTCTTTTTCATATATCTTTATAAGAAATTAGAGCTAAGTTTAGTAATAAGAATCATGCCAGTTTATTAACTCTAATCATTCAAGTTAATTAATCTGTTATGTTTGAGAATTTATGTGTAGTCTCTGGGAATAGAAAGACCAAAAGACACAAAGATAATGGTGCTTTGGGGCCATTCTCACCACTGCCAAGTCCTCTGAATAGAGTGTCTTCTACAATGAGCTTTGATTTGTTGGACAAATAGAATCCACTTTTAAATAGTTGTTACTTAGTCAACTTTACTTAAAGCAGAAAAGGTTGATTAAGTATTCCAATTTCTTCTTTGTTCATAAGAAAAGCAATTCTGTTACAGAGCCTTGATCACAGAGTACTAAGTCTCAAAGGTGATGAGTCGGGGGTAGGGAGGAGTGGAAATCAGAAGGGACACAGAGCTGCTGTTTGGATGATGTGCTAATCATGAACAGTATGACAGCTTAAAAACAGGAGCCCCTTTCCTGAAAGACCACCCAAGAGATAACCAGCCAAAAACGGAAGAAAAATGGATGCCTTGCCTTAAAGAGATGTCATTCTCAGCAAAAAAAAAAATAAAAAATAAAAAATAAAAAATAAAAAATGGTTTTGTTCCAAAGACTTGAAATGTGGGCAATTCAAGCTTTTGTCATTTTGTCCTTGTCCTGGAAAAAAAAAATGGAGTTATTCCCAACATGAATCTCATTCAAGTAAGTATTGAGCATGTGTTATACAAAATGCAAATGACTGAATCTTATATTCTCAGTTATTTAGCTGAACCTGTTATCAAAAAATGAAAAATGATTCAGTTGGAAAAATCTAATTTTTTGTGTTTTGTCTTTCAGATAGAGACTTTGCTCATTATGACAAAGTTCCTTAGATAAAATGAAAAGCAATTCAGTTAATCACAGCGACTTTTGAATTCTGGAAATTCGACAATGTCAATGTCATGGAGTAAACTTTACTTTTCAACTTGCTGTTGGCACCACGCTGACCTTGGCGTCAGGTTCCTAAGTTGGAAATCGGACTCCACCAGTTTCTATGTTCCCTTGATGCTATTTTGAACGGTTGCATGTCTTACTGCCTTATCTGTAAAATGGAGATAATAATAGTATTTCACAGGGAAGTTTTGAGGATCAATTGTTGTTGTTAAGTGCCGTCGAGTCAGTTCCGACCCATAGCAACCCTGTACAGGGTTTCCAAAGCTATAAATCTTTACGGGAGCACAAAGCCTCATCTTTCTCTCGCGGAGTGGCTGGTAGTTTCGAACTGCTGACCTTCTGGTTCGCAGCCCAATTCATAACCACTATGCTACCAGAGCTACTCACAACAAAATGAAACTCTGCCTGGTCCTTCACCATCCTCATAATTGTTGTTATGTCTGAGCTCATTGCTTTCGCCACTGTGTCAGTCCATCTTAGGAGTCTTTCTTTTTTTGGTTGAGCCTCTAGTTTATCTGGCATGATGTCCTTTTCAGGGACTGGTCACCCCTGATAACATGTCTAAAGTATAAGAGACAAAGTCTTGTCAACTTGGCTTCTAAGGAGCATTCTAGATAGACTTCTTCCAACACAGTTTGTTTCTTCATTTGGCAGTCCATGGTACTTTTAATATTCTTCTCTGACACCATAATTCAAATGTATCGATTCTTCTATGGATTAATTGAGTTAGTTCAAATAAAGCAGTTAGAAGGATACCTTGCACTGAGTGTTGTTATACAGTAACTCTGAAACCTGTATAACGCAGGCTTAACTTTTATTAGAATGAGGTGCATGTTATGAATCACTCCATTTTCCAAGACAAGGACAAAATGACATAAGCTTGAATTACTCGCTTCTCAGGTCTTTGGAACAAAAGCCATTTCTTATATCCTTGATGAGAATTAACTATCAGGAGTTCAATAGAACTTTTTCAGCTTATTGTTCATCAAGATGGTCATAAGTTGGATAAAGTTGTACAACCACCACCACTGCTACCACTACCATCATCATCATTATATAACTTAGCACCAACCAGCTTTCAATGATGAAAACTCAATTTGTATATTTATATTTAAATATATACTTACATTTGCATACTTAAAATTCTTGATGTTCTTGATGTCATTCCACAACTTTTCTGGTCTTCAGTCACTAGTGTCTAGTGTATGAAATCTGTTCTTGAGATGATCTTTGAATTGAGGTTAGATATTGTCAGGGTCAAATTTTGGCTCTTGTGAACTTGTTTTTATTTTCTACAGCTTCAACTTTAACTTGCATATGAGCAAGTGATGTTCTATTTCACAACCTGTCTCTGGCCTTGTCTTGGTTGACGATATGGAGATCTTTCATCGTCTCTTCCCACAGATGTAGTCAGTCTGATTTCTGTGTATTTCATCTGGTGAGGGCCATGTGTGTAGTCATCTTTTACATTGTTTTAAAAGGTATTTACAATGAACAAGTCATTGATGTTGCAAAATTCTATTATATGATCTCCAGCATAATTTGTATTACCAAGGCCATGTTTTCCAAATACTGGTTCTTCCTCTTTGTTTCCAATCTTTGCATTCCAATCACCAGTTAATATCAATACATTTGATTGCATATTTGATCAATATCAGACTGAAGAAATTGTAGAATTCTTCAATTTCATCGTCACAGGCTTTAGTGGTTGGTGCATAAATTTG
>NW_006408559.1:9513977-9523448 GCF_000296735.1 Chrysochloris asiatica
TGGTTGAACATTAACCATTTGAAATATGCCTGGCATAGCTTCCAGCATCATAGCAACAGATAAGCTACCACAGTATGATAAGGAGATAGATGGGTAGTGGGCCAAGATAGTAATTAACTGAGTCTCAGCTTCTTCTGGTGGCCAGTGTGGGGTGAGGTGGCCTAAGACCAAGAAATAGCCTTCTGAGGCTGAGACACCCACCACTCCCGATTCTAGGAGCGGTGGTACTGACTTGGAATTTTATTTTCCTTTTCTGCATTGTTACTCCCTAAGGAAATCCTCAGATTTCAGTAAAGCTGATTAGCTTAACAGTCTAATGCCTTTCTTGTGTGCAAGCCTCTTTGGGGAATGCAAGCAGCCAACTGTGTCCACCCGCGTGGATGCTGTGGAGGAGGGGACACCTCACAGAGAAGAAGGAGAGAGACATCCATGTGACAGGGAGCCATGGAAGCTGTCATTAGCTTTAGAGGAGAAATGGCACACTGGAGGTATGTCAGTCAGAGCTCACAGACCCCACCTCCCCCCGACATATATCTGGGACAGACTGGATTTTCTGGGTCATAAGATAGAAGTTGAGTCTATATTATTTAGATATTAAAGACAAGGGCAACCTTAAAGGGATGTAAACTTTTGGAGCGCTCAGATTATAAATAAAATGACTAGTTGGGGAGCTCCTCAATTCAAAGGAGGTTCTTCTCTTCCCTGAAGGTGTTCTTGCTCCGAGGAGATAATTGATGAAGTTGGCTTGCTGGCTGGTTTAATACATAAGCAGCCTGTAATCACAGCACGAGGTTCCTTATTTAAAGATGGCAAGTCAAAGAGGTCTTGTGAGAACCCAAAGGACTGACTCTAAATACTTAGATAGCTTTGTCAGTATATAAGATGTCTGTAGTTGTTGTTGTCAAGTGCCATTGAATCCATTATGACTCATAATAACCCTGTACAGGGTTTCCAAAAAGCAGCTGGTAGATTTGAACTGCTTACCTTGTGGTATGTAGTCCAGTGCTTACCCTACAGCTCCATACCAGGACTCTTATTTAAGTTGCTCGGGGAAAAAAAAATCTCCCCCAATTGTTTTTTTCCTGCAAGATACCAAAGCAATCACCTGATTTCAAGGTTCTAAAGACAGAGTGGGCTGGGTAATCTGACTATTTCTCTTTATGCAGAATGAGAAGGATTTTTAGAAACCTATACAGCCCTCTCATATTTGAATCAGCTGAGAAAAGCAGCTGCCAGTCAAAGTACATATGACTGAATAAATCAAATATACTGATTTCACATGAACATAGTGCTTTTTTGTATGAGGGTACTGCTGGCTTAGTGGTAGAATTCTTACCTTCAATGCAGGAGACCCAGGTTCAATTCCTGGCCAATGCTGCTCATGTACAGCTACCCCCCAACTGTCAGTGGAGGTTTGAATGCATACTTATCCTGGTGTGGGGCTGTAGGATAAGCACTAGACTCTAAGGTTGGTTTGAATAACAAGGTTGGAGGTTCAAACTCACCAGTCACTTCTTGGTCAGTGCTTCAAACTCACCAGTTGCTCCTTGGAAACCTGTTACAGGGTGGCTATGAGTCGGAACCGACTCCACGGCACTTCACAGCAACCACAACATGCAGAATAACAAATCCAAGAATCTGAACTTTATGAAGAAGAACATGACATCAGGATTAGAGGAGGTTCATCAACAACCAGAAGATAACACAACCTTGCTTGCTGGAAGTGAAAAGGACTTGCTTGAAGCACTTACTGTTGAAGACCTCAAAGACTATAGCCTTCAGTAGGGATTACAACAAAGTGTAAATAAAATGAAAATCTTGGATCAATAAGTAATAGCATGATAAACAGAGAAAGATTGATGTTGTCAAAGATTTCATTTTACTTGGATCCATAATCAATGTTCATGGAAGCGACAGTCAAGAAATCAAATGATGTATTGCATAAGGCAAATTTGCCTCAAAAGACCTTTTTAAGGTGCCAAAAAGCAAATATATCCCTTTGTGGACTAAGGTAGCCTGATCCAAGCCATGGTATTTTCAATCGCCTCATATGTTATGTGAAAGCTGAACACTGAATAAAGAAGATGAGAGAAAACTGATATATTTGAATTAGGGTGTTGGTGAAGAATAATAAATAGACCATTGGCTTCCAGAAAAACAAGCGAATTTGTTCTGGAAGAAGTATGATCAGATTCAGTCTGTATGCTGAATAAATAATAACAGAAACTGGTGTATATGAAGAAGAATGTGACATCAGGATGAGAGGAAGGCTCATTAACAACCTGAGATACGCAGATGATAGAACCTTGCTTGCTGGAAGCAAACAGGACTTGAAGCACTGCTAAAGATAAAAAAACAACAGCCTTCAGTATGGATTGCACTTGAGTGTAAAGAAAACAAAAATCCCTGGAGAAGAGCACCCATCATGCTTGGTAAAGTGGAAGGTCAGCACAAAGGAGGAAGACCCCAAGAGCTGGATTGGCACAGTGGCAGCAGCAATGATCTCAAGTGTAACAATGATTGTGAGGATGGCACAAGATCAGGCAGCATTTCGTTCTGTTGTGCAGACGGTCAATCTAAGTCAGAACCAACTCAATGCCAACAACAACATGACCAGATTGCTACTTGGGAGCAATAATTTGGAGATTGTTGTCTCTAATGCTTTTGGACATGTTGTCAGGAAGGACCAGTCCCTGGAGAAGGACCTCATGCTTGGTAAAGTAGAAGATCAGCTAAACAGAGGAAGATGCTCGTTGAGCTGAGTTGACACAGTAGGAGCAGCAATGCTCTCAACGTAACAGTTGTGAGGATGGTGCAGAACTGGTTTCTTTCTGACTCAGGCATTGGGTTGCTGTGAGTTGGAACCTGCTGCATAGCACCTAATGTTAACAACAGGATGCTGAGAGGTTACGACAGAGCTTCCAAACTAAGACAGACTAGAAATAAAGGTCTGGTGATCACCTAATGAAAATCTTATGATCTGATCTGCAGTCAGTCATAGGGAGGGTTCCGGATCAGGCAGTGTTTCATTTTGTTGCGTCTGAGGTGACCAAGAGCTGGGGGCTGCTTGGTGGCAGCTAACAGCATATACAATCACAACAATGCTTTTAATATACATCATCTATTAAATTCTCATGCTTTAAAAATTATGTATGTATTTTTTATTGGATTAAATTAGGGAAACTGGCATAGATATGTATATATACCTCAAAGTGTAAAAACAGAATTGTATAGGTGAACTTGAACTTCGTAGGAACCTTTTTTTTTTTTTTTTTTTTTTTCCATTTTAGGAAAGCAAAAGAAAGTCTTGTTAGATTAGAATTTAGAATCTTTGGTGTCAACAGGAAATTCAATGAATCTTGAAAAGTATATGACAGACAGTGTCAGGTTGGGGCTCCAAATGTGCCTCACTCCTGGGCAGTGATGTGTAAGGACAGGGCTGGGTTGATCTGTGGGACATTGGGCAAATGTGTTTTGATGGATTTTCTCCCTGGTATAAGCCTACAGAAGAAGAGAAAAATAGAACTGGTTTTTTGATCATACATTTATCAGGAGTCTAAAAATCTATCTTTCCAGAGCTAAGGTTTAAAACTTTCATTTAATTCATTATTATTAACAACTTATTATATGTCAGGCATTTTGTTTGGTATGTGCCAAAGATATAAAGGCCAACAAAGTGCAGAATCTCTGCTCTCATAGAATGTGCTGTTATGGTTCATTGCCATCTAGTCAGATGGTCCAACTTAGGGCGACCCTTGAATAAGAGTACGACGCATCGTACTGTCCTGCGCTGTCGCCACCATTGTTGGTTCACTCAAGTCCATGTGTAATTTTGGGTGCCTTTCATCCTGGGGTTCACCTTCCAGCACTCTGTTGAGCAGTATTCTCTTGTGATCCATAAAGCTTTCACTGTCTGATTTTCACAAGAAGATCTAGAGGCATTTCTTCTTTATCTTAATCTAGAAGCTCAGTTGAAACTTGTTCACCATGGAGATCCCTGCTGGGATTTGAAATGCCAGTGGCATAGTTTCCAGCATCATAGTAACACAAAAGGCACCACAGTACGACCCACTGACAAATGGTCATAGAATTAGACTAGAGGGAAAATGATCCGTGTTATGAAGGAAAGAGGGAGATGCTTTCTGAATGCATTGTGGGAAGAAGTTGGGACTGGGGTGGAGTGGAGTGTGGATCAAGACTGGTAGTCAGGAAAGACTGCTTTGAAGACCTGATATCTTAAGGATGACTGCCTTTGTTTTAAAGACTTGATTGCCTCCTGTTACCCTTGCAGCAATCTAAGTGGTTAAGTGCTCCCTTTCTGAAGAGGAAAATTGAAGTACTCATAGGGCAACAGACTCCACCAAGATCAAACTACAAGCTAATGGTTTATCTGATAGGAAAATTCCAGTCTCTTAATTCTCAGTCTCATTAACTTGGAACAGACTGCCTCCGTAAACATCCATAGCTAGGTTACGTGAAAACTCCAGGTGGATGTATTTCCAAGGAGGCTGTACTTACAAGTCAATGTCAGAATGCTTTACAGCAAAAGGCAGAAAAGTTAATAATTTCGTATGAATAGTGCTCAAATTTATACAGATAACGATAGACGGCTTTTTAAAGGGGCTTTCTTGCCAGAGTAAATGGTCAGGATGGTAAAGGTTGTTTTTGTATTTCCTGGTTGTAGCTCCTACTGATTTTAGGATTTTAGGAGCCTCTGAAGCTCTAGTCTGATGTCTTTCTTCTTCTCCCCCCAGTCTTGCTATAATTGACTTTAGGCACACTGACGACAGCAGTAATGACTTTGAAATCTTTATTATTCCCTCCCCATGTTTTCAGACTCTTCATGCTTGCCACCCTCATTTTGCACTGAGATATTTTAATGAGTTTCTGAATGATTGTTTTCCAGTTTTCCTAATATCTCTGCTCAGGTCACTGAATTAGAAGGAAGCATTTTAGCAAATGGGAAGGGAAACAAAAAGTCTCATTAGCAAGAGGGCTTCAGAAGTCATAGCTATTAGGGATGTGAAATGCCCCTGAACCAGACGTGTGGAAAAGACACTCCACATGGAAGGGTTAATTACTAGAAGCGCCTTCAAAAGGAGACAGGACAACTTATAAAATCCATTTGTCAGTGGTGCCGAGAAGACACATTTCTTCCCCTGGCCCCTTGTGCAATGATTAAATGCTTCTTCTGGAATGTGTTAGGGGAGGACCCGCTGCACAGAGCTTAACCTTCTAAATTTCCCATGAGGTTTCATCCACAGCCTGAGGAATCTGACTATGAGGAATAAAATGTAAGAACTTTAATTTTTTTTTTTTTTTAAATGAAGGAGATCAACAAGTGGCAAGTATTTATAACTTGTTATGGTTTGGTTGGTTTGAACCACAAGGTCAACGGTCAAACTCACCAGTGGCTCCTATCCAGTGTCGCTAAGGGTCAGAACAATTGTCACTTAACAACAACAATAATGTGATGCCTGGAAGTATGGTTGCCTTGACAGGATCAGACCAAATGATTTTGAGGACCTTATATGGCCCACGGGCAGGACGTTCTCCACCCCTGCTTTACAGGAACAGAAAGCCGTATCTTTCTCCTGAGGAGCAACATGGCAGATTAGAATTACTGCCAGATCGTAACCCACCATGCTACCAGACTCCTTTTTAAACCATTGTTGTTGTTAAGTGACCTGTATTGGGTTTCCAAGGATTGGCTGGTGACTTTGAACTGCCAACCTCAACCTTGATGTTGAGTGCTTATCCTATGGCAGGCTAATTTTTAAGTTAATAATTTTGTGTGGCCCATGAATGATGTTACAAATTTTGGCAGAAAAATGGTCCCCCACCCCTTCTCTAAAGATTTACAACCTTGGAAACCCTATGCAGGGTTGTTGTGAGTCGGAACAGATTTGATGGTACACAACCACCACCACCATTGTTCACAAGAATGCCTTAAGTTTCTCATTTCTTATGCCCACTTGTTGTTAAGTGTCATCAAGTTGGTTCTGGCTCATAGTGACTCTGTATAGAGTTTCCAAGGCTGCAAAGGTTTTCTGAGGAATGGCGGGTAAATTTGAACTGCCAGCTTTGTGGTTCGAAGTCCAGTGCTTATTATACATAGCCAACCTAGAACTCCACAAATGTTGTTGTTGTTGAGTATCGCTGACTTGGTTCTGACTCATAGCAACCCTGTATAGAGTTTCTGAGGAGCGGCTGGTGGGTTTGAACTGCCAGCCATGTGGTTGGCAGTCTAGTGCTTATCTTACAGTGCCATACCATCTGCTCATTCAAAGGACATCTGAATTTCTTTCTTACTGAGGAGTTAATCTTGATAAAAATTTTCACCTTTATTTTTGTGGATTTCTTTTGAGTACAACACATCAACCTGAAGACATATAAGGGAGCTTCAAGAAGTTTGTGGAAGAATGGCATAAACAGATGATGATAACGTTGTTACATTGAGAGTGACGGAATGAGTGTCTTTTCTTCAAAATTGTTATAATCCTGTTTTTGGGTGATCTTTATTTTCTTTTTTACCTTCCTGAAGTGAGTAGGAACTTCATATTCTTTCTTTTACTTTTTGCTACTTGCTAAAGTGAGTAAGAAGAATGCGCGCCTTAGAAATCTGAATTTGCCAACCAGGTAAGGAAAAAGACTGTGTGGTCGAAGCCCTAGCCAACGGGGTGAGACACAAACTTAAGACAGGCAGGTGTCAGGGATAAAAACCCGAGTGGACTGTCCACTTGATGTGCTCACTGGCCTGTTCCTGTACAGCTATGCACACGCACCCTTCTGCAGAAGTAAATTTTGCCTTGCCAAGGTAATTCAGTCTCACCGAGTGTCTTTTTGTGCGACATTAGGATTCATTTCTAACAAGAGGACTGCAACCAATGAGATGAAACAAAATGTGTATGAATTGTTCATTGTAAAGATCATCTGCTTTATAAACCTTCACCCAATTCACAATAGAAAGTAAAAAAAAAAGAAAAAAAAGAGAGAGAGATAGAGAGAAAAGAAAGAGTGGAGTTTCCCCACAAACTCTGTGAAGTCCTCTTGTTGATATCATCACCTAAAGAAAGCAAATTCTCATCTCCTGGGATTTGGATCATCCATCTCCTTGATGGAGACTTGGTTCTGGAACAGGGAGATTGCTGTTGCTATGGAAACTACAGGTGGCCTTAGAGAAGCCATTTTGGTTAGCATATTGTTGCTACGGCTGTGTGTTGTTAAGTCCATTCCAATTCATAGGGAGCTGAACGACAGACTAGAACTGCCTCACATGGTGGGCTGGAATCTTTAGGGGGGCAGATTACCAGGTCTTTTTTTTAACTCCATGAGGAGCAAGTGGTGGTCTCTGAGTGCTTAACCATTGTTCCAGCAGGGGTCCTTGTAAGTAACTTAAAAACCAAACAACAACAACAACAAAACAACCTTTTGCTGTTAAGTCAATTCTGATATTGGCAGATGTCAAGTCTTCATTGAGCACACCATATTGGTTTCCTTGGTGACTCATTGTTAAACAAGTAGATGTTAGGCATAGTAGATATCAATGTGATTGTTGTCATAGTTGCTGAAGAGTCACTTTTAACTCATGGCGATCCCCAAGTGTGCAGAGCAGAACTGCTCCATAGGGTTTTCAAGACTGTGACCTGTTTTGGTTGCAGATCCCTGGGACTGCCTCTGGGTGGGTTTGAACCACCAAAGTTTCTGTTACTAGTTTAGTGCTTAACCATTTATGCCACCCAAGGATTCCTAGATGTTCAATGATACCTATTTTTAAGACTCCATTTTCAAATGCATGGGATAGTTCATTACTCAAAACTGTGGGTAAAGACGGAATGTGGAAGGGCTCCTGTTTTTGCATTGAAAACTTGATCTTGGCCAATGGAACAGAATGGCTTCCTTCCCAACTGAAGAAACATCACAATTTGTTGGTGGTAGAAAAAGAAGAACCCCATGGAAACCATAAGTTCTAAATAGATAGTTAAGCACTCACAGAATACAATTCAAATTCTCCTTAAGGGATATTCTTCCTCCTCGGTTGTTTCCATAGTTCTGTAAGGCAATGACTATTCTGAATGTTCAGTCCGGTCATTTTCTGTGCAGGAACTGGTTGTTTTATTCATATATGAGTGTGGCTTTTGCCAAGGTTGCTGTAATAAGGCAAATGTAGAAACTTGGAAAGAACTTAGAAAATAGATTTATTGTTGTTGATAAGTGCTATCGAGTCAGTTCTGACTCATAGTGACTCTGAATACGGTTTCAAAGGCTTTAAAACCTTCCTGGGAGCAGAAAGCCTCATCTATCTCCTGTGGAGCAGCTGGCAGACTTGAACTGCAGACCCTGTGGTTTGCAGTACAGTGCTTATCGTATGGAACCACCGTGCTCCCCAGAAAATGAGTTAGTACTGTACAAAATATCCTTAGATATCAAGTTAGAAGAATTTAGGGCTTTGCAACAAGTTTCATGCACATTTTCGGAGTCTGTGCCTGTAGGGAGGAACCCTAGAGGTGCAGTTGTTGAATGCTCCACTGCTGTTAACCAGAAGGTCATCTGTTCAAATCCACCAGCCTGCTTCATAGGAGTAAGACATTGCAATCTGCTTCAGTAAAGATTTCTGGCTTTGGGAGTCCTGTGGGGGCAGTTCTACTCTGCCTTGTATAGTCCCGACTCAATGGCATTATGTTTGTTTTTGCTATGAGTCAGAACTGACTCAGTGGCACTTAACAACAACAACAACATAGAATGCCTAGAAGTCCTGGTGTGGTGTTGTAGGATAAGTACTGGACCACAAGATTGATTTGAACCTCAAGGTCAGTGGTTCAAACTCATCAGTTGCTCCTCAGAAATCCTATAGAGCATTACTATGAGTTGGAATCATCTAGAAGTCCTGGTGTGGCCTTGTAGGATCAGCACTGGACTGCTAATCACAAGATTGGTGGTTCAAACCCAATAACCACTCCTTGGAAACCCTATACAGGGTCTCTATGAGTCAGAATTGACTTAACAGCAGCAACAAAGTCTGGCCATCCTGGCCTCCAAGGAGCATTCTGGCTGTACTTCTTTTAACACACATTTGTTTGTTTTTGGAGGTCCATGTTTTTTAATATTCTCCTCCAATACCATAACTCAGATACATCAATTCTTCTACACTCTTCCTTATTCACTGTCCAATTTTCACATGCACATGAAATTCTTGAGACTACCAGGGCTTGAGTCAGGTGCACCTTAGTCCTCAAACTGATATCTTTGCTATTCAATGATTTAAAGAGCTCTTGTGTAGAATATTTGCCTAATGAAAAATGTCATTTGATTTCTTTACTGCTGTTCCCATGAGTGTTGATGGTTCATATGATCAAAATGAAGTCTCTGACAACTTCAATCTTTCCTCCATTTATATGGATGTTGTTTATTGGTCCAGTGTGAGAATTTTTGTTTTCTTTATATTTATATTGACTACTATTAATATAAATA
>NW_006408559.1:9523808-9524931 GCF_000296735.1 Chrysochloris asiatica
GGAATACTCATTCTCCACATTGTTGTCCATAGCTTGTCATGATTCACACAATCAAAAACCTTTGGATAGTCAATAAAGCTCAGGTAACATCTTCCTGGTATTCTCTGCTTTCAGCCAAGATCTGTCTGACGTTAGTAATGATATCCCTCATTCCACATCCTCTTCTGAATCCGGCTTGAACCTCTGGAAGTTCTTTGTCAATGTATGGTTGCAACCGTTTTTGTACTATCTTTTGAAAAATTTTACTTGCGTGTGATATTAATGATATCTGATGATTTCTGCATTGGTCACCTCTCTTTGGAATGGGCACAAATATGGATCTCTTCCAGTCAGTTGGCCAGCTAGTTGTCTTCCAAATGTATTGACATAGATGAGTGTCTCCAGTGCTGCATCAGTTTGCTGAAAGATTTCAGTTTGTATTCCATCAATTCTTGGTGCCTTGTTCTTTGCCAATGCCTTCAGTGCACTTTGGACTTCTTCCTTCAGTATCATTGACTCTTGATCATATGCTACCTCTTGAAATGGTTAAACATCAACCATTTCTTTTTGGTACAATAACTCCGTGTATTTCTTCCATCTTCTTTTGATGTTTTCTACATCAGTCTATATTTTGCCCATCAGATTCTTCAATATTTCAAGTTGAGGACTGAATTTTTTTTTTTAGTTACCCCATGTTTTATAACTCCTGGGTTTTGCGTATTTTGTTATGTTTGATTTTGTTTTCTTGAGCTGACCTTTGAAAATTTCTTCTACCTCCTCACTTCTTCCATTTGCTTTAGCATTGTTACCTTGAAGAACAAGTCTCAGAGTCCCTTCTTTCCTTTGGCCTTTTCCTTCTTTCTTATCTTCTTACTGACCTTTTGCTTTCTTTCTGTATTGTTTTCTTGTTGTCATTCCACAACTCTTCTGGTTTTCCATCTTTAATGTCTAACATATCAAATCTGTTCTTGAGTCAGTTTCTAAATTCAGGTGTGATATGTTCAAGTTCATATTTTGGCTTTCTTGGACTTGTTTTAATTTTCTTCAGCTTCAACCTGAACTTGCATGTGGGCAATTGGTTGTCTGTTTCACAGTCTACTCTTGGCCTCGTTTTGACTGATGGTATTAAGCTTTTCCATCATCT
>NW_006408559.1:9525811-9528718 GCF_000296735.1 Chrysochloris asiatica
GCTCTTCATCATGTTTCAATATTCTGGTGCTGACTGTATTCCACTGCTATTCATAAGATTTTCAGTGACTAAATATTCAGAAGTAATCTGTCTCTCCTTCCTCCTAGTCTGCCTCTGTAAGCTCAGCTGAAACCTGTTCACTGTGGGCCAACCTTCTGGTATTTATAATACCCAGGGCATAGTTTCCAGAATCACAACAACATGCAAGCTACCACAATATGACAGTCTGACAGATGGATGGTGGCCGAAGTATGAGAGCAATTAATTAATTTTGGGAAAGCATATTAATTGACAGTGATGTACACTTCAATGTCTAGCAGTTCTTTGCAAAGGGCTGACCTAGGAATGCTTTCATAATTAACCTCATTGTAATTCCATATGTGATTCTCTTCCCATGTTGATCTCCCTTGAGGGTGAGGTTTACCTGTTACCTGTTCTTGACCTTTGTTTCCTCAGAGCCTCACATAATGCTTGGTAGCTTTTTAAGAATCAGGCATACCTCTAAATGTTATTGTATTAATAATGTTGAATTGTTATTGGTAGTGGCCAGGTCAGATCTTTGACTCACAGCAACACCGTGCTCAATAGAATGAACACACCTTGGTCCCCAGGCATCCCTATGGTTAGTTGCTATCGGGCCATTGTAATCTGTGGCATTTTCACTGCCTTATTTTCTGAAGTAGATCACCAAGCCTTTCTTTCTAGTCCTTCTTAGTGTGGAAGTGAGACTGAAACCTGTTCAGCATCAAAGCAATCCACAAGCTTCCACTCATAGGCAGGTCGTGGCTGCAGATGATATGTATTGGCTGGGAACCGAACTTAAGTGTTCTGCATGGAAGACAAGGATTCTACCTCGAAAATCTCAGCTATGGTTGTTGTTGCTTTTCCAACTTATAGCAACCTTGTATAGCGTTTTCGAGGCTGTAAATCTTTATGGGAGCAGAAAGCCTCATCTTTCTTCTGAGGAGTGGCTGGTGGACTCAAACTGCTGACCTTATGGTTAGCAGACCGACACATAGCTCACTATGCTACCAGTGCCACTTCAATAATAGTTGTTGTTGTTAAGTGCCGTCGAGTCGGTTATGGCTCAAGTCACCCTGTATAAGGTCTCCGAGGAGTGGTTAGTGAGTTTGAACTGTCCGCCTTGCGATTCAAACTGACCTTGAGGTCGAGTGCTATGGTGATTGAACATTTCCATTTAGATGAAATAATTAGCTGCATTTAAAAATGTAATTTCATTATATCTATGTCCAACTTTGTGTTCATACTAGAAAATAATTCAGATTTTAAAGTCAAGGGGAAATAAAGGAAACAATTTTGCTGGAACTCTTTGATTTTGTTCCCAAGTGAGATATAAACTGAGAAAACTGAGGGAACATCTCTGATGGGGGGAAATTCTTATTAGGTTCATTGGTGATCGAACTTGAGAACTAGTCCATGTCCTGGAGTGATCCTCACTTAAAATACTCTTTTCTCAAGTTCATTGACATGGGAATCAGAGGTACCAGTCGTTAAGTGCCATCACTTCGATACTGAATGTCCTGGGATAGGAATGCCACCGCCTTTTAGTTCCACGTCTTTTAAACAGGATTACTGGTGTCTGTACTTATGATTTAGGTGATGAATGGGATGATGTGTTTTCAGTGCCAGCAGTTGTGCTGTGGTAGATAAATTTGAATCTTGTGTGATAAGGATAGAACGGGTCAGCCACAGCTGTGGGTCAGAGACGAAGCTTTCTATGAGACTTCAGAAAATCAATTCACCCTTCAAATATTTTTGAAACAGCATTTAGAAGCCAAGGAGATCTATAAGGAGGGGAATAGACAGATGGCAGTCCCATGCTCCTGAACCAGAACGTTTGTATAAGATGAGGGGAAATAGAGTTGGGCCCTGAATAGCCTGACAGGGCTCTGGGGAACAGGGAAGGAGTATACAGTGGAGGTGATGAATGAGTGGGGTAGCAGCTTCTAGATGGAAGAGATTGAGGCGCAGGTGCCACTACCAAATACATCATCCCCCAAACCTGAATGTCTGCATCTCAATGTGTATAGATCTTCGGTACTTGACATATGGTGTTTCAAATGTGAAAATTATAGACCATCGGTCACTTCCAATGGGGCTTAACTCTGGAAGAATTTCTGGAGATTGAAGAATCTGCTGCATTTTCACACCTAGAATTGACTAGACAATCAATATCTAATAACTGAGCATTCGTCATGGATACAGGTCTCATCATTATAGAGTTTTTGGAAATGCAGAAAGTATGGTCTTGTCCTTCAAACAAACCCTGGAAGGTAGACTGAGTGCATGGTTTTGAGTTCTTCTCATTCTTAGGCTTCGGTTCCATGATCCACCATCATAACCACTCTGTGTACCTACTGTCAACACCCATACCCTTCTCTGGGCTCTTCTTACTTGCTTGACAAAACCATAACCTTGAAATAGAGGCTTTGCTGTTCCAAACCTGCACCATGCCCCTGGGGACAAACCACAACATTCTAGCTTGTCTCACTTCAATTTCAAGACCACAAACCTCCAGTGGGTCCTTAGTGTTGCTAAGTCTTCCCACCAACATCCCTGGTCTTTCCCCTCCCGCTCATCTAGAAGATTCTTTCACCCCTCCCCCATTCTCTTTCTCAGGAGATACTTTTATTTCATTGAGAAGATTGAAGCAATCAGAAGAGCATTTCTAGAAGCCCACATCACATTTACTTCCCTATCAGCAGCTGAATCCACACTCTGTTTTCTTGCTTATTCCTATATAAACCATATTTACTCCTATCTCACTCATCTAAAAAAATGTTTTAGTGTGAATTATGTGATAGTTTACATGCGAGAACATTAGTTTTGTATTCATCCTATTGTATATCATTTCATTGCCATGGTAACAATCCCCTCAATGCATCA
>NW_006408559.1:9536678-9563581 GCF_000296735.1 Chrysochloris asiatica
CGTGGTGTGTCTGCTTCCCTGCTTGGTCTTGCTGTTTGTTCTCACCCAAGATATCGGCTCTGGGCTTCTGAGCCTGGCAGATTCAAAAGTACACGATTTCTTACTTCAGCTTCAAGCTCCACTAGCTATAAGCCTTCAAACTTTTAAAATATTCCTAGCTATGTGGTTCTGAGTTTTGGAGCTCTGCCCTGGAATTGCTTTGCCTGGTATTCTGTGGTATGGCTGATGGCGGATTTCACTGCACCTCCACCCTAGCCACCATCAAGCCCTGGCTCTCCCCATCAAGCCCCGCCTCTCCACTTTATCTTTAATATTCTTTGAATATACAATTGAAGCCACAGATGTTTGTTTGAACAAACTGATGTAATTAACTTATAAAACCAAGGAGCTGCTATATTCAAGCAACTTTTCTTGACCTAGTGGAAAACAACTCCACCCTAAAACTTCCTTGGTGGGTGTGCTTTGTCTGATTGAAGGGGTAGGAAGCATGATTTGTACCCTTTATCTGCAGCCACTTGTGAATGAGGGTTTGTGATGTTGACTTTGGAATCAGCTACATAGAAGTACAGATCCTGTTTTCCTTAAACACCAGTTACCTCTATTAAGACAATGAGTCACCACAATTGGAGGTCCAAGGCTTGTTGTGAGGGAGACTTGTATTTTCTTTTCTATGCCAAACTGTCACCTTTTCCCCGTTATCTTTATGGGCAGAGACCCTTATCCCAACATTATATTCCCTAAAACTAGCCCCACGTGCCAGGCACCCTAAGAATATTTATTGAGTGAATAAATGAATAAATCTAATGAATACATGAATGAAAGAATGATTTTTGTTTGGGTTATATGGACTCCTGGTGTGGCACTGTAGGATCAGCACTGGACTGGGAACCAGAAGGCCGGAAGTTCAAACATATCAGCTGCTCCTTGTAAATCCTATACAGGGTCGTTATGACTCAGAACCAACCCAATGACACTTAACAACAACAACAACAACCATAGTCTGGAAGAGTTCCTGGGTGTTGTAAATGCTTAATGTGTTCAGCTTCTACCTCAAAGGTTGGCACTTCAAGTTCACCCAAATGTACATCAGAAAATTGATTTGGCTATCTCTTTCCAAAATATCAGCCATTAAAAACCCTACAGAACCTTTTGCCTTGGTGTGTTCCTCAAAGCAAGATGGATCACCAGCAACTGTATTGGAGCCACCTGTGAAAATTTGGCCACGGTTCCTGCTCTTGTCTTGTGTGCTCAAACCGACATGGTGTCTTCCAGAAGTACGGCCTCAACATGTGCCACCAGTGCTTCGTCAGTCCATGAAGGATCTAGGCTTCATCAAGTTGGACTAAGTGATCATCTTTGAATGCATTATCCAAGACACATCCACTCAACAGAAACAATGTTGACACTCTGTACATAAAATAAAAATTTTACTTATGGCTGTTTTAATGTGAATGGAATTATTAATTGGCTATGAAAATTAAAAATCTTCTTCAATGGGAAAGAGCAACAACAACAAAACCCTATGGAGTTCTACTCTGACACATATGGTCATGGTCAGCTCGATGACAACTGGTAATTAGACCTTGGGCAATTTTACAACTAGAAAGGTAAGAACTCTAAGAAAAACACACTCATATAAATAAACAAAAACACAAAAACTTAACCCACTGCCATTGAGTCAAATCCAACTCATAGAGACCCTAGAGGGCAGAGTAGATCTCTCTCAAGGTTTTCCAAGGCTATCATCATTACGGAAACAGATGGTCTTGCATCTTTCTCCTGCTGAGTGGCTAGTGGAATCTTTTGGTTAGCAGTACAAGGCTGTGGCCACTGTACCACCAGGATTCCTTTATGAGACAAAGATCCAGTGTATTTCAAAAGCAGGCACTCAGTAGTGAGCGATGGGGGAGGGCATTCGACTTAAGGAATAGAGCCAGAGCTGTCTCCTGGCTACAGTGGCTGAGATACAGAACTGTTATCATAAAAACAACTCCGCTGCTGTTGAGAGACTCATAGTGACCCCATTGGACAGAGTAGAAGTGCTCCAGAGGATTCCAAGGCTGTAAATCTTTATGGGAGAAGAACCTCATCTTTCTTTTGCGGAGTGATGGTGGCGGTGGTGGTTGTGTGCCACCGAGTCGGTTCACACTCATAGCCACCCTGTGTAGGGTTTCCAAAGCTGTAAATCTTTATGGGAGAAGAACCTCATCTTTTCTTCTGCAGAGCGACTGATAGATTCCTACTGCTGACCTTGCAGTTAATAGCCCAGTTCGTAATCCACTACACTTCCAGGGCTCCTCTGTAAATCTAGATGGGAGCCTCATCTTTCTCACATGGAGCAGCCAGTGGCTTTGAACCATTGACCTTAACCTGGCGGTTAGCAACCTAATGCGAAACCCACTACTCTACTGGGGTTTCTTGAACAGTTGCCTGAAATTCACCCTGACTCTTGCAGAATAATTGAGACTCATTTGACAACAGGAATCTCCTTCATTCCGTCTCATTACACACAACTTTGCATTTAAATTTACATACACACATAAATAGGAGTCCTGGTGGGGCGCTGTGGATAATGTACTGGACTGCGAGGTTGTCTGAATCATAAGGTCGGTGGTTCAAGCTCACCAGCTGCTCCTCGGAAATCCTATACAGGGTTGCTATGGGTTGGAACTGACTCAACGGCACTTAACAACAACAACAACACACACATAGATGGAGGCACATTTATATTTTGATATCTCATACTTTCACTTCCCTCCTCAATTTTCATTCTGTTATAGACTTCATAATTTGTGATAATTGTCATTATATTTAAAGAAAAGAAAAAAAAATTGGAATTAGTTTTTCTACCTAATTCACCTGCTAGACAAACCATCAGAAATGTGTTAGAATGCTTGACTGTCTTTGGTTTCTCTCCTGAACCTTGTTGTTGTTAAGTGCTGTTGAGTTGGATCTGACTCAAAACAATCTTGTATAAGGCTTCCAAGGAGCAGTGAGTGAGTTTGAACTGCCAGCCTTGGAGATCAGACCAAACTTGCGGTCCATTGCTTCCCTTACAGAGCCACACCAGGACTTCTGAACCTCATAAGCCCTCAATAACGGCTCATAGAATTGATACATTGAAGAATTGTAGGTTTTAGCTTAAGCTTAGTGTCTAAAGAAATTTCCATGCTAATATATGGACTTCAGAACCATTTATTGAAAATGAGCTTTGGAAAATGTTTCATAAATGAGATTTTATTAACAGATTAGAAAAATTAGTACACGTAATCTATACAATTGCTAAGATAGATAAATAGATGATAGTGACAGTGTGCCACCGAATTGGTTCCGACTCATAGTGACCCTGTTTAGGGTTTCTGAGACTGTAAATCTTTATGGGAACAGAAAGTTTCATGTTTCTCTTATGAAGTGTCTGGTAGATTTGAACTGCTGACCTTGTGGCTAGCAGCCCAGCTCATGTCCACTAGGCTACCAGCGTTCCTAATGGAGAGATAGAGAGATGCTTTGTAACTGACTGATGCCTGGCCCTGGGTCATTCTCATGGTCACTGGCATGTGTGAGTTCGTTGTGGTGGCTACTGTGCTAGCCCATCCTACTGAGGGTCCCCCTTGCCTTTGTTGGCCCCTCTGCTTCACCAAACATGGTGTTCTTCTCTAGCAATGGCTCATTCTTGATGTCCCAAGCAAACACAGCAGATAATGCTCTATTGTGACCTAGAAGATCTGCATTGGCTAATTTTTAAGAAGTAGATTGCCAAGTCTTTCTTTCTAGTCTGTCTTCATCTGGAAGCTCCACTGAAGCCTGCCCACCATGGGTGACCACGCTAGTATTCAAAATACCAGTGATATAGCTTTCAGTATCACAGTAACGCGTTAGCCAGCCACTGCAGTATGAATATGATTATTTACACAGTTCCAATCAGGCACTCCCGCAAACTTCCAAAACCCAAGAGATTTCTTTTAGCTATGTTGGTTTTAGTATAATTCTGATGTTTTTATGGATATTTGTATTACTTTTGTGATCCTATTTGTATTTCTATGATTCTATTAGGAAGTGGAGAAAAATTACTTTTATTTCACGTTTATGAGTATTGGATTTTTTTCCATAATACATCACCAGTCTCTCATTTTTTTTTATTATGTTAAGTCTAAAATTCCACATCTAGACACATTTTTCATAAGTATTGTTCCTGTTTTTTATGGTTATTAAAAAATATAGCTTATTAAACTATGTGTGGCTTTGCTAAAATTTCGCTGAGAATGAAATACTTAATATTTGTTTTTTAATGATGTTATCTTACTTAGAGAGTAATTCCCACAGGATTCACAGATGAGACTAAAACAGTTTGCTTTTGTCATTTTGACTATAAATGTCCACGTTGTTTTTCAGAATACTTGTGCTGTTTTTCATTTCCATCAATTATGAAATTAAGGCCTTGTATGGCTGTCTTATTTTGAACATTTATTATAATTCTAAAAAGTTATTACTTCAAAGAATATTGATGCTTATTTACATCATTTCCTTTAATGTTGTTTTCATCTAGATCTGAATATTTTAATTTAATACATATTTAATAGGTTATTTTATTCTCTTGTATATGTAAGATCAATTTCATCTTTCCATTCTTTTTTATCTGGAGAAAATTACAAAAATTTTCATTTTGTAATTCATACCCTTATTACTTATTTCATACACTAACACCTTTGTCCAGTAGTTGAACCTTGAGTTATAAAAATGTAATTATAAAACTAGCATACATGCATGGTATTAAAAATGCAATCAGTACAGGAAAAGGAAAACCAACGTGAATTGTCCTTTGTCTGCACTCCCCAGCCCTCATTCTCACACCCCATTTCTGATGTGAGTCATTTGAGATTAAGTTCATAACACAAAATTTTATGTATATATTGTCACTTATGAAGTCCTGGTGTGGTGCTGTGGGTTAATGCAAGGTTGGTTTGAACAACAAAGGTGGTGGTTCAAGGTCACCAGCCACTCCTCAGACCCCGGTACAGGGTTGCTATGAGACAGAACTGACTTGACTGCACTTAACAACAAACAACAACAATAACATTGTCACTTATTGATTTCCCAAATTTAAGCATTATCCACAGACGTCTCACTATAAAATAAGAGAAATTGAGGTCACATAGACTTTATCAGTGTGGTATATATACATATATGGGAGTGTGATGGCTGGGTAGGATAAACACTAGACTGAGAACCACAAGGTGGGCAGTTCGAGCCCACCAGGGGCTCCATGGGAAAATGATGAGGCTTTCTGCTCCTGCAAAGATTTATAGTCTTGGAAATGCTATACAGGGTCACTATGAATTGGAACCAACTTACGGCACTTAAACAATAGCAAACATACATTTGCCTAGTCTAGATAGTCTTAGTTTGGGTTGTCTAGTGAAGTAAAACCAGTGAAACTTATATATTTACGTGTGGCACTATGGGATAAAGCACTGGACTGCAAGGTCACTCTGAACCACAAGATTGGCACCTCAAACTCATCTACCAACTCCTTGGAAATCCTATACAGGATTACTATGAGTTGGAACCGACTCGATGGCACTTTACAACAGCAACATAAATAGAAGTTTATATCAAGGAATGGCTCACAATTGCAGAGTTCCTGGAGTCCTAATTCCCCAGTGGAAAACAGCCAGCTTTCTCGATGTGTCTATTATATTGGGAGCAGGTCATCTCCCAAGAAAACCTTCTTTCAATTGATTGGCTGCCCATAGCCTATAATCATAGAGTTAACTATAACTATGCCTGCTCATAGCCAATCATCATAGAGTTAACTATGCCTGTATTAGATCTCACCATGGGGATAGCCACAGCTCAACTGTCAAACCACTGGGAATCCTGGTCCAGTAAAGTTGACACAAAACCTGAATGATCACATAGATATTCTAGATATTTCATATAAGCGAAATAGTTGTCCTTTTGTGACTGACTTATTTCAAAACTCATCAAAATGTGTTCAAGGTACATCCATGATGTACTATGTCTCAAAACTTTAATTTTCTTTATAGCTGAATATTATCCCACTGTGTGTATAAATCACATTTTGTGTATTCATTCCTCTGTTTCCAAGGAGCGACTGGTTGGTTTAAACTGCTGACCTTGAGGCTACCAGATTAGCAGTCCAGCACTTATCCTCCAGTGCCACACCAGGACACCTTGGAGGAGGAGTATAATCATCCACCCCACTGAAGGAAGGTTTGATCATTTGTTTCTTTTGGTCCATGAATTGAAAGTAGGGGTGATATTTGTCACAACCAGTTGTATTTTCAGATCCAGTGGGTCTTTCTGCCACAGTCGCCTTTTCCTCTGCCCTGGGGCATGCAGTACTCAAGGTGATCCCTGCTCTACTTATCTAGATGCCAGAGACAGATGAATACTATCAGTTGAGTTCTTTGTTACTGCAGGATAATCTAACCCATTAACATGGAAACACACCTTTTGTTCCTCTTAATCCTTCTTACTTCCCTTTATGATTTCCCTGGCACTTGTCATTATCCAATAGAGCATCCCATATTTCAGTGACAGGAAGGGTCTAGGAATCTCTTTTTCAATGGTATGTCATAAACTAATGTATGTAGGAGAGAGAGAGGGGTCAACAGAAAATATCAAAAGAATGCTACTCACTGAGATGAAGCAAAACAACAATAGTTCTAAAGTATTTTTAACAAGGAAATATGATCTAGTTACTAGGTTTCTAGTAAGCTCTTTGAAGTGACACTGGGCCTGGGATCTAAATGTTTAGTAAGAGTTAATTAAGTTAATTAGGCTGACTCATGGATGCTAAGAAATTTAGAAGACAGTTGTTTGGCAGACTGATAGAAAGGGATCCATATTTTTGCCCATTCCTAAAGAAAGGTGACTCAAAAAGTGTAGCAACTACGAACCAATATCATTAATGGCATCCACAAATAAAATTTTGCTGGACATAATTAAAAAACAGTTGCATCAGGAAACTGCCAGAAATTCAAGCCAGATTCAGAAGAGGATGTGGAATGAGGGATATCATTGCTGATGTCCGATGTATCTTGACTTGAAGCAAAGAATACCAGAAAGGTGTTTTATTGGCTATACAAAGGCATTCTACTGTGTGAATCATAACCAATTATGGAGAACATTGCAAAGAACAGTTAATTGTGTTCATGTGGAACCTGTATATAGACTAAGAGATTTCAGTTGGAACAGAATAAGGGGATACTGTTGTTGTTGTTAAGTGACGTCAAGTTGGTTCCGACCCATAGCGACCCTGCATAGGGTTTCCAAGGAGTGACTGGTGAGCTTGTACCTCCGACCTTGCAGTTCAAATGGCTTTGCAGTCTGGTGCATTAACCCACAATGCCACAGCAGAACTCCAAGGGGGATACTGCATGGTTTAAAATCAGGAAAGGTGGGCACCAGTGTAGTATCCTTTCACCATCCTTATTTATTCAATTTGTTTGCTGAGGAAATCATTTCAGAGCCCTTATTACCGAAAAAAGAGTGTGATACCAGGATTGGAGGAAGACTACTTAACAATCTGCAATATGCTGATGACGTAGTCTTGCTTGCTGAAAGTAAAGAGGACTTGAAGTATTTACTGATGAAGTTCAAAGACTACAGCCCTTACTATGGATTGTTGTTGTTGTTAAGTTTCATTGAGTCAGTTCCCACTCATAGTGACTCTATATAGGGTTTCCAAAGAGCCCCTAGTGGTTTTAACTACCGACCTTGCAGTTAGTTAGTTGTCCAATGCTTATCCAACAGTGCCACACCAGGACTTCACTATGGATTACATTTTGATATAAAGAAAACAAAAATCTTCACAACTGGACCAATAAATAAGAGTATGATAATGGAGAAGAGATTAAACTTGCCAAGGATTTCATTTTACTTGAATCCACAATCAACATCAATGGAAGCAAACAATGTACTGAACTGGGCCAATCTTCTGCTAAAGACTTCTTTAAAATGTTAAAAACAACAACAACAACAAAAAACCCCACCAAAGATGACACCTTGAGAACTAAGGTGTGCCTTACCCAAGACATAGTATTTCAGTCACCTCATATTCACATGAAAACTGGACAATGCCAAAGGAAGACTGAAGAAGAATTGATTGATTTGAATAATAGTGTTGGCAAAGAATACTGGAAATACCGTGGACTGACAGAGAAGGAATACATCTATCCTGGAAGAAGTATATCCTTTCTTAGAAGAAAGGATGGTGAGACTGTCTCACATACTTTGGACATGTTATGAGGAGGGATAAGTCCCTGGAGAAGGACATCATGCTTGCTAAAGCTGAGGGTTGCCGAATAAGAGGAAGACCTTCAATGACACGGATAGACACAGTGGCTGCCAACAATGACCTCAGATATGTCAAGGTTTGTTAGAATGGCACAGCTCCTGGCAGTGCTTTGTTCTGTTGTACACGGGCTGGCTCTGAGTTGGAACCAATGTGATGGCACCTAACAACAGAAAACAACAATTAGGTGACAAGGAGGCATTGGTGGTTCCGTGGCAGATCCGTGGCTTTATAACAAAGCCAGGTTAAGTGGCTCCCATGGTAGAATTCTTGCATTTCATGCAGGAACTGGGTATAATACCTGGTCAATGTACCCTGTTATGAATTGAATCCCTCCACCCCCTAAATACGGAGTCCTGGTGTGGCGCTGTGGGTTAATGCACCAGACTGCAAAGCCGTTTGAACTGCAAGGTTGGTGATTCAAGTTTACCAGCTGCTCCTTAGAAAACCTATACAGGGTCTCTATGGGTCAGAATTGACTCGACGGCACTTAACAACAAATGTGTGTTGTAAATCTTAGCCTCTATGCCTGTGATTATAACACCTTTTGAGAATGGCTTGTCTGTGTTATGTGGATGATGTGGATGAGGCAGGGTTAGTACAGAGTGTGTCTTGAGTCAATCTAGTTTGAATATGAAAGATGTTAATCAAACAAGAGATGCTGAGATGAGGGAAGAAGGATGCCCAGCCACACGGAAACCTCCAAAGAACCAGAAAACAGAAGCAGAAGAGACAAGGGCCTTCCCCCAGAGCTGACAGAGAGAGAAAGATTTCCCCTAGAAACACACCCTGAATTCAGACTTCTACCCTTCTAACCTCTGAGAAAATACATTCATCTTTGCTAAAGCCATCCATTTTTGGTAATTCTGTCATAGTAGCACTAAAAAACTAAGGGCAGCCATCCTCTTTCCTTGAAGGTTGCTTTTATGTTGAAAGATTTCAATTGAGCTTCTAGACTATGACAGACTAGGAAGAAGTGGACCATACTCATCCAATTCCCAACTGATTGTGGGGAGGACGCAGAGCCTGGTGCTGTTTCATTCTGTTGTGCATGGGGTCACCAAGAGTCAGGGACCAGCTCAATTCTTGCCCTAATAAATTTAAATCAGGGAAACAAAGCTCTATGATGTAGTAGAAATTCACATTTCTTCTCATGAGTACTTTATGGGAGGCAGCTTGGGATGAATTCTCATTTTATTTGTTTGTGACAATTTAGAATGATTAGCTATGTGTGTAATTCATAATGGGATTGCCCTATTGGTGAAGGCTGGATGGAGGCTCATGGGGAAGAGCAGTGTAATGATGCTGGTGGGCTATGGGAGAGCTGGGAATTTGGATTCATTTACTGCATTTGACTTCCGTTTTAAGTTAGACCCTCTTTCTTCAATACTCCTGCTTCTCTACCACCGTACCTTGTGGCTTATGGGACAATGTGTTATGTCTGTTTGTCTGCTCCTTTTGCTGGTTGGTGAAAGCGGTCTTGGATCTTTAGATTTTGAGCTGTAAGCTTACAATTACTAGTTATGGAAAAGTTCAAAAATACAGAGCAATGAAAAGGGCTGAAAAAGGACTGAGGTTAACCCATTCATTTACTACATAATTACTGAGTCATCCTGACGGGTCTGTTGTTCTAGGTGTTGGTGAAACAGCAGAGAACAAGACAGACCAAGTGTCTGCTCTCAAGGAGCGTATAGTCTAGGGTCAAGGGGAGGATGCTAAAGAAAGACAAAGATAAACACATAAGACCATTTCATCCCAGGACAAGTGCTAGGGAGGGCACAGTGATATGCTAGACACTGACTATCTTATCTCAGTGACTAATTTAGATGGAGTGGTCTGGGAATAATAAAACTAGTGCAAGAGATACTTAGAATAAGGGTGACGCATGAAGTAATTAAAATGCAAATTTGTTTTTACATCTGCTATCCTTTACAAAAATGATTTTGTGAGAATAATATTTCCCTGATTCTGGATAAAATTTTGGGAAGGTTGCAAAGCTTAAAAAAATTTTAGAGAAAAATTCATATACTTTTTTACTGCTCTATAGCCTTTTCACATGTAAATGTCTTTTTATAAACATTATATGTAGTGGCCACATAGTTGAGGAGGAAGGTTGTGTAACATTTCTGCCCACATGCGATGTCACAAGGAAAGTCTTAACTCAAAACCCAGGCTCATTGCCATTGAAATGATTCCAACTCTAAGTGATTCATAAGACACAGTAAAACTGCCCTATAAGGTTCTCAACATAGCAATCTTTACAGACTTGGACTGTCACATCAGCTGGTGGGTTTGAACCACTCATCTTTCGGTTTCCAGTAAAGTGCTTAACCACTATACTATGAGGACTCTTAGAATGGCCACTACTAGATGTAAACCAGTAAACCAGATGTTAAACCAGCAAACCAGTCAATTCTGACATATGGTGAGCCTATCCTTAAATCTTCTTTCAAAGGTAACTTTAAAGAATTTAATTGAATCTGTCCTTCACAAATATGTGTCAACTGAACATTCTCAGTAAGATGTAATTACCCACCAATTGTTTTCTGATGAAACTGTCCTCTGTGCTAACTTATGACATTAACCTCTGTCCTGCTGCTGGTAATAATAATATCATGATACTATTAATAGCTCTGGTAGCGTAGTGGTTAAAAATCAGGCTGTGAACCTTCAGGTCAACAGTTTGAAACTACCAGCCGCTCTGGGGGAGAAAGACGAGGCTTTCTGCTCCCATAAAGAATTAACCCCTCGGAAACCCTGTACAGGGTCGCTATGGGTCAGAACCGACTCGATGGCACTTAACAACAACAACAACAATAATAGCTAATGCTAATTTACAGGATTAGGCTATATCTTGAGTCTGTCTCTTTTGTGATATAAAAGAGATTAAACAAGGAGTGAAGATCAGAGGGACCTCAACACCACCAAGAAAGACGAACCAGGAGCAAAGTGTATCCTTTGGATCCAAGGTCCATGCATTGGGAACCTCCTAGTTCTACAGGAAGACTTAAGCCAAGACATATGAAGATCTCCCAGGGATGCCAAGCCTATGGAGAGTGAAAGGAGACAAAGACCTTCCCCAGAGTTACCAGAGAGAGAACGCCTTCCCCTAGAATTAGTGTCCTGAATTCATAAATGGTGATGGAATAGACGTTTGTTTGTCAAAACCATTTTCTGGTGTGATTTCTATTATAACAACACTAGAGCATGAAGACAGCAATGTATCTTTCCTCTTTTCTGTACTCTCAGGCCTTTAGGGGGAAGTAGGCACATGGTGGGGTGGTGGACTTTTCTCTCCTTCTCTCTACTCATCTCCTTCACCATTTGAATAATTGTTGTTTTTGTTCTCAGTCTAAATCAAAAGAGATGGTGGTTGGGGTCAAATAATGGGAACAGATAAAGCATACAACTGGTCTTACTTGACTGCTTGGCTCTTTGGTTTTTGATTCTGACTCCCACCCTGATGGAATGCATGATACACTAGCACCTGGAACTGAAGCCCCGGCCTCCTGTACTGTATCTGTCTCCTGCAGGCCTGACTTCATGTCCATGGGCATCTTTTGCACCAATAAACTCTGAGAATATGAGGTAATGCTAATTCATCAGTGCTGGCCTGTCTTTGCCACCTACACAGTTATCACAGTTCATCTCTTGCCTTTCAGTTTCTGAGGTGGGAATCAGAAATTGTCCACATGCATCTATATAAAGGGGTTGCATATGAAGATTGCCTAGTAAACCAGGGGTTGAGAATGAAGGGACACCTCTCCTCTCTGACCACAATGGGAGCAGATGGGTTCACAGCCCGACTTTCTCCAAAGAGAGTTTCCTCAAAACTCCTCTCTCTTTCAACATCTTCTTTTGACTATTTTATATTTTTAAGGTAGAAGAGATGATTAAGACTTGTGAAACTACTTCTGAAGATTTCTTTTTCAAACACGATGCTTTTGATCTGATGTATTACCTAAGAATTTCCTATCTTTCTCCATCCTATTGTCTCAACCAAAACCTGATTCTTCTCCTATTACAGTGTTGTTGGTGCTAGCTGTTCTCAAGTTGACTCCAACTTGTGACAACCTTAAGTCTAACAAAACAAAATAGTGTCTGGTCCTGAGTTGCCTTCAGGATCCGTTGTTGGGGTTGTTATGTCAACTACTCTCGTGGAGGATTTTTCATGTTTATTGAATGTTTTCAATAAGCCAGTCATTCTTGTACATGTTTTGCATACATGAACTCATGTAATCATCACAACTATTAGTGCTATTATGATTGATGCTCTAGTTTCATTGATGAGAGCAGTGAGGCTCAAAGAGGTCAAATGTGTTGTGCACACCAAGAGTGTGCAGCTGGTAAATGGTAGAGCTAGAATTCAACCTGAGAGAGTCTGGCTCTAGAACTCATGATGTGCACAATAACCCAAACTGGGAAGGCTTATTTATCACCCAATTCTCAATGATCCAAGATGTGAGTGGTCTGTACATGCTGAATAAGCAAAGATCTGGAGGCAGAATGCTCTAGGCAGAATGGACTACTATAGGACTATTCTGCTGTTGTTAAGTACTGTGGAGTTAGTTCCAAGGAGTAGCTGGTAGACTGTGTCTAGTTGGTCCTTTTTGCCTCTTGCAGTTCTGAAGCTCATCATTTTCTTGTTCTTGCCTTTGGTTGGTGCTTGATCCTCCCTGATATAAACGAGTGAGGTCTCAGCTGACAGTTCTGACCTTCATTCCGGTGAGTGCATAGTTAAACAAAATGTCTTGATATGAGATTGCAAGGAATAAAGCTTATTCCTGCCTGTCGCTGGAATCAAATGATATTCTAGGGGGAAAAAAAATCACATTAGTTTGTGACTTAAGGTTTGTTTATCAGACAATCTTATATACTCATGTATTGGCAGCAAGTAATAGTGATTCATATTTATCTCTTAAAAATATGCTTCCCTTCTCTCCTTTGAAATGGCCTTGGAACTTCTATGCAGTAGATAATGGCTTGTCACTTTTGATTTCCCCTTAATCTTAGGAAAAGACTTTCTGATAGTGTCTGAAAGACCACTATTTATCACTGAAACTCATTATAAACTAGCATTTACCCATTTTTGTAAAATTTTAAAGAACAGCATCTCCTTAAGTCCATACTGCCAAGTATTTTTCTATCCACTTTCTGTTTACCTTAGGATACTTTTACTCTCTCTCTCTCTCTCTGCCTCGGTTTCATGCCATGCTAAGTAATTATTGACGGGACCTTTGTTTTCACCTGTGAGGCTTCTTCCTGGAGTTCTGCTGAGTTTTAATTATCTCCTTAAACTTCTCCTTGTCTTAACTTACTCAGACACCAATAAAGAGTAGTCTGAATTCTGAATATAATTGGCAATGCTTCTAATTTCTCTTAGAGACCAGGTGGCTTGGTATTAGTCTTAAGTCTGGTCGATTTGACAAGCATTAGATGAGTAGAAACCATTTAGTCTATATTTTTTGCAGGACTATTTTATTGTTGCCATGTGAAAATGTAGCATGCAAGATCTGTAGTAAAGAAACAGATGAAATATGATGGCCCTTGCTGATATGCTGATGTGGCTCTTGAACTGGCATCTCAAGACAATCAGTATTCGCTGGGGCCACTTAAGAACCTTAACAGTGGGGCTTAGTGAAGAAACTAGGCTTTGTGTAGAACTATCACAAAAAGTGACCCTGGAAAGGAATGCCAATCTGTCCACTACTGGGGTCAAAAGACAGGAGCTCAGGCTGACTGAGGCAATCATTGTTTCTAGGGGACCTCATCCAATAAGGCAGTAGGAGATCTAGTGAGTGGCCATTGTCATCTTTAGATGTGCTGGATGGGGGATGTGGAGACTAGGATGGTCGTTAAGTAGGAGGAGCCAATCAAGGTGTCTAGTAGGAGCCAATCATGGTGCCAAGTCTTTTAGTTACTTGCTGGAGTTTAGTTTCTGGGACAAGGATGCCTTTACTGGTGTGTTAGTTGGGAGATTATGGAAAAGGAAATTCATGTAAAAACTTAGCTCTTAGATTCAGATCAACATAGTCAGAGACAAAGAATTTTATAGTAAGTCCAAGACTACAGAGGCACGAGTTGTATCAGCCAGGGTTTGCCAGAGATCATTTTATTTCTTTCATTTCAACTGGTATGCCTTTTAAACTACATTTTGTGAAATAATTTCAAGTTGTGGAATGGATATGGCCCCCACAAAATAATACTGTATCTCCTAACCTCTATGTCTGTGATTATAAGTTCCTTTGGGAATGGGCTGTCTTTATTATGCAAATGAGACAGGATTTGTGTAGGGTGTATCTCTTTTGAGATATAAAAGAGATTAAACAAGGGAACAGAGTAAAAATGAGGAGGACATATGGAGCTAGCCCAGGAACAGACACTCAGAAGAGTCAAAGACCTCTCTCCAAAGCTGGCACACAAAGAAAGCTTCCCCCTGGCTCAGGCACCCTAAATGTGAACTTCTAGCCTCCTAAACTATGAGAAAATAAATTTCTATTTGTTAAAGCCATCCAACTGTGGACTTTTTTGTTTGTATTTTTTTGGTAAGTTTTTATTGTGATTTGAGTGATAGTTTACATGGGAGAACATTGTTTTACACTCATTGTTTCATTGCAATGATTACAATTCCCTCCATGCATCATCACGCAACAGTATTTTCTTCTATTCTCTCTGTTTTGTTTTTTTTTGGGGGGGAGCAAAGGGGGCGGATGTACACCAAAAAACTCAGGAATATGTAATCATTTAAACAACCAAAGGGCACATTCTGCAAACCTGCCTCCTGGCCACCAGCACATAGCCTTTTTCTGTGTAGAGAAAGAATAGAGTCCTTAGCTGCTCTCTCTCTCCATGTCTTCATCTCTGTTTCCATCTCTGGTATCGCTGCTTCTCTGGATAAGGTTCCACATTCTGCTCATGCTCTTCTCCCTTGATGATCCTAGGGTCCTCTGTTCCAATTGTGTTTTTTTGTCTTTTTTTTTTTTTTTTTAATAACAGTACTGGTTGACTAAGACATTTCAGTTAACAGTTAACTTTGGGGAAGGGGGCTAGTCCACAGAGCACAGGAAAGGAGGGGGTGAGCCGCTGTGAGTGTTATGTCGTGATTCTGAAGGACTAGGTCAATGGCATGCAGCTAGAGCAGGAATGACAAGAAGTCACTACAGATCCTTGAGGTCAGCTGAGCAGGTAGGATTTTATGGTAATAAGATTACACTGGATAGTTGTTACGGATCAGCTGAAAACAGAGGCTGACAACTATGAGGAGAAGTTACATAAGGAAGGACAGATCACACTGAAATGGAGTCAGTGTTCAGATGTAGCCACAAACTCCCAACTTGCTTCAATTTCTATGCAATTGTAGGGAATGGACAGCTTTCAGCTAACTAACTTACTAACCCGTTGCCATGGCGTCAGCCTAAATCATGGCAATCTGATGTGTCAAAGCCAAATTGTATTCCATTGGGTTTCCAATGGCTGATTTTCTTCATAAGTAAATCTCTAGGCCTTACTTCTGAGGTGCCTCTGGGTGTCTTTGAACTGCCAGCCTCTTGGGTAATGGTCGCCCAGTGCTTAACTATTTGTGTCCCTTGGGACAGGCACAATGGCATGGCTACAATGGACCAACAAGACTTAACTAAGGAGCAAGAGTTGACAATGGATCCTAGTTCCTTTGTTCAGTGCTAAGCAGCAGAGAGAACAGGGTAAACCTTGGAGAAATGCTTAGCTCAGTAGCAACCCAAGACAAATGACCTCTTAGCGCCATTTTCTTCTGTGAGGAGAAGAAACCAATCCCCTGTCAAGACCTGTCACTATGAATCTAAGAGAAAGTCTGGGAGGGAGGATGCGCTCTCCTCAGACTGCAATATAATTGCTTTAAACTATTGGCTAAGGCTTCACCACAAATTATGTCTTCCTTAGATTTATAGGCTGTAGAAAACTGAGACAACGGATATGAAGATTGGCAAAGATCCTTGTCTTGATGAAGATATGCTGATATAAGGTGTTTTTTTCTCCCCCAAAAGTTCAACAGAGTCTTTCTTTTCCTCTCAACCATCCAAGTGTTAACAACTCATTTACTTTGTTTTCCATTTCTTGTTTCTGTGAGACTTGTGTGGCCCTCAGGAAGGACATGTACAGCACCTAATTCACCAGTGGTGAAGGACAATCCTAGCACTCTGACAAGCATTGTTGTTGTTGTTAATTGCCGTTCAGTCAGTTCCAACTCATAGCAACCCTGTATAGGGTTTCTGAGAAGGGGTTGGTGGGTTTGAACCACTGACCTTGTGATTCAAACTGACCTTGAGGTTCAGTGCTTTATCCCACAGTGCCACACCAGCACTCCCTGAGAGGCATTGACGTCAAGTCAGTTCTGACTCATAGTCAGTTCTGACTCATAGAGGCCCTGTATAGGGTTTCCAAGGAGCCACTACTGGTGAGCTTGAACTGCCAACCTTGTGGTTCAAACTGACTTTTCAGTTCAGTGCATTAACCCACAGCACCACACCAGGATTCCTGACTGTGGAATGTCCAACCAAAGAGGGTCTATGCTGAGTAACCCCTTTTCTCCAGCCCAAACAAATGGATGTCCAGAAAGAAGGAATACGAAGCTACTGGTGTAGTTATTTTAAACAGAAAAAGTCAGCAGATGGTATATTAGTTTTCTAGGGCTCCTACAACAAAGCACCATGTTAGAATTCTTTTGTCTGACATTTCTGGAGTCTAGATGCATGAATTCAGGGTGTCAACAGAGCTATGTTCTCTCGGAAGGCTTTAGGGGAAGAACCATTTTTGTCTCTCAGCTTTTTAGCAGTTCCATGCATTTTCAAAAGGCCATCTTCTGTCTGTTTCTCCGTACACAGCTCCTCTCTTCTATAGGACTCCACTCAGATGGCATTAGCAGTCCTGATGTAACTCTGCAGGATAAGCCCTGGGTGGCTAACTGTAAGGTTGGTGGTTCAAGCCCACCAGTCACACCTTGGAAACCCTATACAGGGTCTCTATGAGTCAGAACTGACTTGACCTCACTTAGCAACAGCAACTACTCTGGTATAAACTCATGTTTATCTAACTACTAACAGCTTCAAGGAGTCCTGGTGTGGCTCTGTGGATTAATGTGCCAGACTGCAGAGCCGTTTTGAATGGCAAGGTTGGCAGTTCAAGCTCACCAGCTGCTCCTCAGAAACCCTATACAGAGTTGCTATGAGTCAGAATAGACTTAACGGCACTTAAGAACAACAACAACAACAACATCTTCAAAGACTCTCCCTATTTCCAAACAATGTCATGTTCACGGGTACTAGGCACTAGGACCTTAACATACCCTTTTTGGGGACTGCAATTCAAAATAGGTAGACTGCAAATAACTATGTGCATGTCATTTGAAATCCTTTTCACTTAAAGCAGTAAACAGAATGCTTCTAAATAAAGCTCCTGTCTTGCTAAAGAGTAAGAAGAAACTTCTGAGAATGGTTATAAGACAGCAGATAACGTTGATTGTCACTGTAATGTGGCCAAACACTGAAGTCCCCACTGTATTTTATAGCAAACACCAGTATTTTGAAGAAATTACTAGAGACAGAATAAATCTGCATATAAATGCTCTTCTGGGTATCAAAGAAAATAAGCATACTGGTTTTTCTATTTAAGGACAGTATTTGGAGTTTTAGGAAGGCAATGAGACTTTATCTATGTTCCTTTTGCCTGATAACATTCTTAGATTGCACACACACTCTCAGAAAATAATTGGTTGAAATGCACAGGGTTTAAGTGATTATCTATCAATCAATCAATCAATCAATCAGGAAATGAAAAAGGAAAGAACAGATCTGTAAACCAAATATTCTCAGCAGCAACATTTTATCCTTTATGGAATTATCAAGACTTTACTATCAAAAAATGTATTTTAGCCACAGTGGCATGCTTGGGTATTCTTGACAAAGCTACCTAGCAGAAAATATAGTCCAAAGGTATGGCTACTAGCGAGTGTAGCTCACAGGTGTGGGGGCTCCAGAGCCAAGCTGGGAGTCAGGAGAGAGCCATCATGCTAGAAGCACCAGGTAAATGCCTCATCAGGAGATCAAGGCATAAAAGGGGAGATGAAGTGGATGAACCATTAGTGGTTTGATGGGTGTGATAGTAAGGCTTGTGCCACCTTGAAGACCAGAAATCTCAATGGTTAGCAGTTAAAATCTACTTCTCACCTCTATGCTGAGATCTAATATGAGGCAATCACCTGTATCATGTGATCTGATGTGATCAGCTTTGATCTGATGTCATTATCCTTGTAAATGCTTACTTCTGTGATGTTAATGAAGCCAGATGCAGTCTACAAGGTTAGTTTGCATCCTGAATCAATCTCTTTTGAGATATAAAAGGAAAGAGAAGTTGGCAGAGGTCAAAGGGACCTACTAAGAAAAAAGAACCAAGAGGGGAGCTCATCCTTTGAACCTGGGGTCCCTGCACTGTGGAGATCCTAGATCCAGGGGACGATTGATGCCAAGATGTATGGAGATCTCCAAGGAATGTTGGGCTTATTATAGATGCTGAAAGGAGGCAAGGACCTTTCTCTGGGCTAGTGCTCTGAATTTGGACTTCTGGACTCCCAAACTATTAGAAAATAAGTTTCTGTTTGTTAAAGTCATCCACTTGTGGTATCTCTGTTACAGCAGTACTAGAAAATGAAGACAATGCATCATTATGCGTCATGGTTATGGCAGACACTAAACGTATCCAGAGTTCTAATTGGAAGCTGTCTTTGTTAGATTAAAAGAAAGGGAATAATGAATGATTACATAATATTGGAACCTTTAGACAAAAATCTCTCCTCACCAGGTTTAGAAGAAATGGTTGGGGGGGCTTTGAAAGTGAGTAGTTAATGTCCCAGAGCAGGGAGATCCCTTTGTGAGTTTCACCAGGAGATGCCTGGTGAGTTTCTCGTGTACTACAGGGCCTCCAGAATGTTCATGTTACTCTTGGAAGACGAACATAGCTCAGCCTTTCTGAATGGAGACACATGTGAACTAAGCAAATACAGAAAAGGTCAGCTTAGTTGTGAGCTGAAGGTTAGTGATAATTGCCATTATTGTTAAATGCCATGGAGTCAATTGCAACTCATAACGACCCTGTATAGGGTTTTGGAGGCACACCTGATAGGTTTGAGTGTCGTCGACCTACAGGTTAGCAGTCCAGTACTTATCCTATAGCGCCGCACCAGGATTCCATGCCATCCTTAAATGGCATTTTACAAGAGGAAGTCTTTATAAGGATCAGGAATGACTTTTTCAAAATTGGGATATACCAGATAAATTATTAGATATTAGTCACTACCATTAAGGAATAAATGGGCTCTGAAATAAGACTGCATGAGCCCCCTCTGGGCTACTGCCCATCTTTATCTTTCTAGGAGAGCAAGGTACCACTTGGCTAAATGTCCTGAGTATCTTCTAAGATGAATAGGTGGCTACCATTGAGTTGGCTCTGACTTATGACAAGCTTATGTACAAGAGAAGGAAATAGTGTCCAGTTCTGCACCATCTTCACCATGTCCTAGAGGTTCCATTGTTGCAGCTGATGTGCCAATCTGTCTTACTGAGGGTCTCTCTACCCTCACGGATCCTCTAGTTTATCAAGTACACTGTCTTCCTCCAGTGTCTCTTACCTTCTGATGACATGCTCAAATGTGTGAGTGCAGACAATATTCTGCTGCAATCCAGAAGCACTTTATTGGCTAATTTTCAAAAGTCAATCACCAACCCTTTCACCCTACTCTGTAGTTTGGATGATGTGCTGAAACCTGTCCACCATGGGAACGTTGCTGTCATTTGAAATACCAGTGGTGCCGTTTCCAACATCACGGCAAAATGCAACACACCACAGTACGGCACACTGACAGACACACAATCTAATATTAGAAAATACAACAAAAATTAAGGGAAATCCCAAACATTTTCAATGTATATTGATGTATAAAAGAGTTGTTAAAACATGAATGGCCATAAAGGATCACTCAGAACAAGGAACCATGCCATGTTACTCTGTCCTGTTGAGCTCATTCCTAATCATAGTGACTCCATAGGACACAGTAGATGCCTCAGAGGGTTTCCAAGACTGTAATCTTTATGGAAGCAGACTGCCATAGCTTTCTCCATCACAGTGGCTGGTGGGTTCAAATCAACAAACTTTCTGTTAGCTGCTGAGTGCTTAACCACAGTGCCACTATGTTAAAGTAAAATCTCAATGCATACCTTCCTAAATTTAACAGTGGAACAGTCACCAGACTATCCTAAAGAGCTAAAGAAGAAGGGAAGGGAAAAAGGTACAAAAGTGACAACTCTGAAACCTGCTGGCATGTCTGTATACAAGACTAGGACTCCGTGTGGATTTCATTGCTTGAAGGCCAATGGATGCTGAAGAAACACCCAGAGAGAGTGGGAGGTGTGGCTTAAACATGTGCTTTAGAAAGCTTCTGGTTTCTTTCGTGAAAAAGCAAGCAACCAACCCTCAGCTTTTCCCATACTCCTCACATAACAACTCTGGCTTCCATTTAGGAGAGTATCTTGGCTGTATCCCAGCAGCCTCTGTGGACTTTCTGCTTTTCTTGTTCCTGGTGAGAGTTCATAGCATTACCAGTCTTGTGGATCACCTCACTCCTAAATTCTGCAGTTTTAGAGTCTGACTCCATGAACAATTTCTAGTAGTTTCTTTAAAAGGACCAACATCTGATTTTTTTTTTTTTTAATTTCTGAACAATTTGAATATTGCAGAAGCATCTTAATGAACATTCATGAGGTGTTTCCCACTCTCTGGGTTGTTTTATCATCCTGAGATGAGAGACACATGATCCTCGGAGAATTCTGTTGTCCTCTAGCTGCATTCAGGAGTTGTAGGGAAGAGAGATTTACTATATTGCTGAAGGGATGATTCCACACAGTGCTGTTCAATTCTGAGCCAAAAGTACAGACCAGGCATGCATTAAGCAAAAGTCATCAGTCAAAGGATGATGAGGTTTTTGTGGAAAAAAAGGAAAGGATCTAATAAGAAATATGCGTGCCAGAAGCAGAACAGGGAGGATATAAGAGAACTTTTTCATTTCTTGGCCCTAGGTAAAACACTGAGAAAAGAGATTTCAGATTTGATAACAATTCTACTCTTCATTCCCTCCGCCTCAAAAAACCAGACACCAGCTCTGAGAATAACTTTAATTAAGCTTGCTGTGAGAAACATCCGCGTTTCTCTAGTCCTTTTACCTTTAGCAGGGGCCTGTGGGGAGAATAGTTATTGAGTACAGATATTTCTTTTGTGGTCGAACTTTCCTTGGAGGATTTCATCCATCTTTTCTACCTGAGAGAGTTCATCCATCTTTGTAGAGACCCTCTTTGACCGTTGGTCCATTTTGCCCTAGGGATTCTGAACTCGGAGACATAGTGACAGTGCTAAGTCCTGCCCACAGTCCGAGCTGACACTGCAGCTGGTACAACACTCACATTCTACAGAAAAATTTGGCTTGAATTGACTTTTCTTAGAAGGGTGGATGTGGGACCTCTGTAGCAAGTCACTGCATGGCTTAGAGCTTTGAACAGCAATTTAATACTTTTAGCTTCAATTGTTTTATTCTATATTCAATTCAACATTTATTTCTTAAGAAACCGGAAAAAGGTGTGTGCTTATTACAAAGATCCTAGATTTAAAATAAGAATTTGATTTTAGCACATAATTTTTATGCACCTGGGAGGTCTTAAGTCTTGTTTCTAGGTGTCAATTTTTCAAAAGGTATAAAGCAATCATTTCAATAATATTCATTCACTAAGACAAAGCTATTGTCTACAGATGTCCTGATGTAGTATAAACACTGGACTGCTAGCCACAAGGCCGGTGTGGTTCTAACCCACCATGCACTCCTTGGAAACCTTATGCAGGATCACTATTAGTTGGAACTGAATCAATGGCACTTAACAGAAAACAGCATAGATACTTCTATGAGCCTTGGCGTGGCACTGTAGGATAAGCATTGGACTACTAACTGCAGGTTGGCAGTTCAAACTTACCAGTCTTTCTTGGAAACCCTATACAGGGTTGCTATGAGTCGGAACTGACTTAACCGCATAGTACAAACAAAAACAGATTCTTCAAAGAGCCCTGGTGATGCAGTGGGTTAAGTGTTGGGCTGCCAAGTATAAGCCCACTGATTCAAACCTACCAGGCTGCTCCATGGGAGAAAGATGAGGCTGCCTGCTCCCCAAAATATTTACAGTTTCAGAAACCCTCAAGCACAGTTCTACTCTGTCCTACGGGTCGGAATAGATGGGTTTCAGTTTGCTAGATCCTTCAGTTGATTCTCATCTCTGTACACACCTGTAGTGACTACACCTGTAGTGACCCTTATACCAATATGCCTGTACCCATCCATAGGTGCTCAAACACTTATCTTTACTTTGGTTGTGTTGTGCTCACTGTACCTACATTTGTTGCCACTTTTCTCCTCACCAAAAAAATTATGGATGCGAAAGCTGGACAGTGAATAAGGAAGACCATAGAAGAATTGATGCCTTTGAGTTGTGGTGTTGGAGGAGAATACTGAAAGTGCCACGGACTGCCAAAGAACCAATAGATCTGTTTTGGAAGAAGTGCAGCCAGAGTGCTCCTTGGAGGCCAAGATGGCTAAGCTTAATCTCTCATACTTTGCACATATTGTCAGGAGAGAACAGTCGCTGGAGAAGGATATCATGTTTGGTAAGGTGGAGAGTCAGAGAAAAAGAGGAAGACCCCCAACGAGATGGATCGGCCAGGTGGCATCATTGATGGTGTCGAGTGTGGCAGCGGTAGTGAGGTTGGCCCAGGATCGGACATTGTTTCGTTCTGCTGTGCATGGGGTCACTATGAGTCGGTTCTGACTCAATGGCACCTGACAACAACAACAACAGTCTGAAGCAGACTTTCCCCTGCCCACTTCCTCTCCCTGGTAACTAGCAATGAACACTGATCTCTTTCTATATATTTTATTCTTGTCTTTTCATAGAAGAGGTATTATATATTATTTGTTCTTATATGCTTAACTTATTTTACTCAGCATTATGCCCTCCCAGTCCACCCATGTTTCTTGGATTCATCATTCTTCTTTATAGCTGTATAGGATTCCACTATGTGTATGTTCCAAAATTTGCTTATCCATTCATCCTTTGATGGGTCCATTAGCTGTTTCCACTTGTTTGCTAGTGTGAATAGAGCAGCATTGAACATATATGTGCATATGACTATTAATGTCATTATTTATAGGTCTGGAATGTAGGACGGCAGTCCTGGTGTGGCACTGCAGGATAATGTACTGAACTGCAAGGTTGGTTTGAATGACCACCAGCCACTCCTTGGAAACCCTCTACAGGGTTGCTGAGTCAGAACCAAATCAATGGCACTTAACAACAACATCAACAAGGTATAGGATAAGTGCCAGACTTTGAACCACAAGGCCAGTGGTTCAAGCCCATCAGTCACTCTGTGGAAGAAAGATGTGGCTTTCTACTCCTGCATATTTAAATATTCAGAAATCCTATACAGGGTCACTGTGAGCTGGAACCAACTTGAAGGCTCTGAACAACAGGGTGTATGTTGACAAATGGGATTGCTGGGTCCTAGGGCCGTTCTATTGTTAGTTTGTTCAGGAAGTGCTGTACTGTTTCCATAGTGTTTGTACTACTTTACAGTCACACCAGCAGTGGATAAGGGTTCCAGTCTTTCTACATCCTTGCCAATTTTTGTTGTGTTCTGTTGTATTTATCTTTGCCATTTTAACCAGGGTAAGATGGTATATCATTGTAGTTTTGATTTACATCTCTCTAATGGTTAATGGTTATATGATAATTATATGAAGAAGAATGTGGCATCAGATTGGATGAAGACTCATCAACAGCCTCCAATATGCAGATGACACAACCTTGCTTGAGGGAGAAAACTTACTGATGAAGGTCAAAGAATAAAATATTCAGTATGGATTGTACCTCTAGGTAAACAAAATGAAATTCCTCACAATAGAACCAATAAATGACATCATGATAAATGGAGAAAATATTGAAATTGTCCAAGATTACATTTTATTTGGACCTACAACCAACACACATGGAAGCAGCAATAAATCAAATGACATATTACATTTAAGCAAATTTGCTGCAAAAGAGCTCTTCAAAGTATTAAAGAGCAAAGCTGTCAGTTTGAGGGCTAAGGTGTGTCTGACCCATGGTGTTTTCAATCACCTCAAATGCATGTAAAAGCTGGACAATGAATAAAGAAGACTATAGAAGGATTGATGCATTTGCATTATGGTGTTGGTGAAGAATATCAAAAGTACCATTGGCTGCCAAAATAACAAATAAATCTGTCTTAGAAGAAGCGTAACCAGAATGCTCCTAAGAAGGGAGGATGGCAAGACTTTGTGTCGTATACTTTGGACATGTGCTCAGGAGGGACCAGTCCCTGGAAAAGGACATCATGCTTAGCAAAATGGAAAGTCAACAAGAAAAAGGAAGACCTTCAGCCAGATAGTCTGAAAGGGGTTCAAACGTAACAAGTGTGACACTGGGACAGGACCAGGCAGTGTTTGGTTCTGTTGTGCAAACTTACTAAGAGCCAGAACTTACTTGATGGCACCCAAGAGCAACAACAACAGTGCTTAATGCTTAGGAGCATCTTTTCATATGTTTGGTGGCTGTGTGGAGAAGGTTGGTGAAAGTTCTATTCGTATCTTTTGCTCATTTAGTGACTGGGTTGCTTTTGCTTTCCTTCTTGCAGTTTTTTTTTTATAAATTTTAATCATTTGAACTTATCAGATAAGTAACTTCTGAAAAATCTTTTCCTAGTTTGTAAGTTGTTAATTTACATTTTTAAGAAGGTTTTTTGAGGAGCATACATTTAAAAATTTTATGAGGTTCCATGTATGTATTTAAGGAGCTCTGGTAGCTTAGTGGTTATGAATCGGGCTGCTAACCTCAGGGACAGCAGTTCGAAACTACCAGCTGTTCTGTGGGAGAAAGATGAGGTTTTCTGCTCCCATAAAGATTTACAGCCTCGGAAACCCTGTACAGGGTCACTATGAGTCGGAACCGACTCCACGGCACATAACAACAACAATGTATGTATTTTGTTTTCTATTCATGCATTTATTGCTATGTTTGATGTCCTATTTTAATAAAATATTAGGTCCCATAGTTTTCTTTCAGAACTTTTATGGTTTTAGGTTTAACAATTAGGTCTTTGATCCACTTTGAGTTAGTTTTGTGTATTTCATTCTTTTGCAGGAAAACATCCAGTTTTGCCAGTGTCTCAATTAACCTGAGTTCTCAGTTCTATCCCACTGGTCTATGTATCCATCACTGAACCAACACCAGGCTGTTTTGATTACAGTGGCTTTATAATATGTTTTCATATTGGGGAGTGTGAGACCTCCTGCTTTGTTCTGTTTCTTCAAATTGCTGTGGCTGTTTGGGGTTTCCTTTCCATATGGAGTTGATTATTAGTTTTTCCATTCAGTAAAAGATGTTTGTATACATATCAGGATTGCATTGTATCTGTAGATCATTTTAAGTAGAATTGATATTTTCACTGTATTAAATCTTCCAATCCATAAGTATGGAGTGTCTTTCCATTTTAAAGGTTCTCTTTTGGTTTCCTGTAGTAATTTTGTTGTATAAGTCTTTTGTGTCCCTGGTTAGAACATAAAATTCCTAGGTATTTTATCGAGTTGGGGGATATTGTAAATGGTATTTGTCATGGTATAATTGTGCCCTCCCAAAATACGTGTCAATTTAACTGGGCAACAATTCTGAGTGGTTTGGCAATTAAATAATGATGTGGTTTGGTAGTTATATGATGATTCAACATGATGTGATCAACCAATCTGTTTTAAGGGGTCAGCGTGAGATGTAACAACTTTAAGCAGGTCACATCGCTGATTGATATTAAGGGAAAATTCTGGGGTGTGTGCCCTCTATCACCTTTCATCTTAAAAGTGATGAAAGGAGAGAGAAGTGAGCAGAGAATGAGGGACCTACTACAACCAAGGAAGAAGTCAGGAGCAGAGTGTGCCCTTGGGACTTGGTGTCACTGTGCTGGGAACCTCCTAGGCCTAAGGAAGAAGGATGACAAGGCCCTTACCCCAGATCCAGCAGAGAGAGCAGCAGCTTTCCACTGGAACTAGCACCCTGAATTCAGACATTAACCTCTTAAACTGTGCAAGAATCCATTTCTGTTTGTTGTTGTTGTTGTTGTTGTCAGGTGCCATTGAGTTGGAACCAACTCATCATGACCCCATGCACAGCAGAATGAAAAAATGTCCGATACTGGGCCAACCTCACTACCGCTGCCACACTTGACGCCATCAATGATGCCACCTGGCCTATCCGTCTTGTTGGGGGTCTTCCTTTCTTTCTCTTACCCTCCATCTTACCCAGCATGACATCCTTCTCTAGCAACTGTTCCCTCCTGACAATATGTCCAAAGTATGAGAGACGAAGTTTAGCCATCTTGGCCTCTAAGGAGCACTCTGGCTGTACTTCTTCCAAAACAGATCTATTGGTTCTTTGGCAGCCCATGGCACTTT
>NW_006408559.1:9564581-9566155 GCF_000296735.1 Chrysochloris asiatica
ATCTCTTCCAATCTGTTTGTTGTAGTCACACAGAATTGTTTTATTGATTGCTTTTTTGGACTAGTCATTGTTAGTGTGGAGAACCCAACTGATTTTTTTTTTGTGTGTGTTAGCTTTGTAGCTTGCAATGTTCAAATTTTTCATAGTTCTTACAGTTGTCTGGCACAATTTTTAGGATCTTCTGTATATAGGCTCATGGAATCTGTACCTAGATCAAGAGGCAGTCATTTGAACAGAAAAAGGAGATACTGAGTGATTTAAAATCAGGAAACGTGTGTGTCAGGGTTGTATCCTTTCACATTTATTCAATCTATATGCTGAACAAATCATCTGACATCAGGATTGGAGGAAGGCTCATTAGGAACCTGTGGTATACAAAGAGGACTTGATGAAGATCAAAGATGGCGACCTTTAGTATGTGTTATAACTCAATGTAAAGAAAATAAAAACCCTCACAACTGTACCAATAAACACCATCATTAACATGAAGAAAATATTGAAGTTATTAAGAATTTTATTTGACTTGGATCAATGATCAATGCTTATGGAAGTAGCAAAGAGCATGACCAGTCCAACTTTATCAACCCAGTGGCTGGCAGCACCCCCTCCTGCAAACCTCTGCTCTGCCTGGGGTTGGGCACCAGACACAGTGCCGCTGCTTCTGGAGTTGTGTGACCTTGCCAGAATTACACTCCATAAACAGCATACAGAGAACCATCTGTGTTCACACTTCCAATCTCTACCACATCCACCAGAAGACAGGTGGTGAGCACCTGAGAACACAACATACAATCATCCATCAATAGCTCAGAGAAAACAGATATTTCGGGTTATATGGAGAAACATGACAGGATGCCTCATAAGAGTGACCAAAATACAGAATCAGAAAATATAAAACCAGAAATGGTATTAGAATTAACTGAAGGAATTTAAAAGAATCAAGCAAATTCAGCACATTGAAGGAATGATAGAGAAAACTTCAAATAAAATTCAGGAAAACATGAACAAAACTTTGGACATATTCAGGAATCAAACTGACAAAATAGATGAAAAAATGGGAACCAAATAAAAACAGCAACCAGAAAGCCAGAAGATTAACACTAAAACTTCAGAAGTTGATAATGCACTGAAAGGGCAAAGAAGCAGAATTGAAGTAATGGAAGGTTGAATTACTGAACTTGAAGAAAAATCTCTCAATATTCATCTGGTAGAAGAACAATCAGAAGAAAGAACAAAGAAAATCCAAAGAAAGTCTCAGAATTATGTGGGATACTATCAAGAAGAGTAATTTACATGTGGTTGGAATTCCAGCCTAGGAAGAGATAAAACCCCCATAGAAAATATTGTCCAAGAAGGTTTCCTAACATCATGCAAGACTAGAAAAACGTCATTCAAGAAGTTGAACAAACTCCAAGTAGGATAGACCCTGAAAGAAACACTAAGACATATTATAATCAAACTTTCAGAACCAAAGACAAGTAAGAAATCCTTAAAGCAGTCTGAACTGACTCAATTGTTGTTGTTGTTGTTGTTGTTGTTATTAAGTGCCATCGAGTCGGTTTCGACCCATAGTG
>NW_006408559.1:9568147-9569638 GCF_000296735.1 Chrysochloris asiatica
TCTTGTAATCCTTGTATGAATCCCAGTTGATCATAGTGTATGATTATTTGGTATGTTGCTGAAGTCTATTAGCTAGAATTTTGTTGAAAATGTTTGCATCTTTGTTTATAAGGGATGCTGTTGTTCTTAGGTGCCATTGAGTTGGTTCTGACTCATAACAATCACATGCACAACAGAACAAAACACTGCCTGGCCCTACACCATCCTCACAACTGCTGTTACATTTGAGCCTGTTGATGCTGCCATTGCATCACTCCATCTCGCTTGGGGTTCTCTTCCTTTTTGCTGACTCTCCACAGTCCCAAGCATGATGTCCTTCCCGGGGGACTCCTGATAATAGCGCCAAAGTATTAGAAACACAGTCCCACCATTCTGACTTCTAAGGAGCATTCTGGCTGTACTTCTTCCAACTCAGATTTATTTCTTTTGGGAGTTCATGGTACTTTTAATATTCTTCTACAACACCACAATTCAAATGCATCGATTCCTTTAAGGTCATCTTTATTTACTGCCCAGCTTTTACACGCATATGAGACTACTGAAAATACCATGGGTTGGGTCAGACTCACCTTAGTCCTCAAAATGACAGCTTTACTGTTTAACACATTAAAGAGGTCTTGTGCAGCAGATTTGCCGAATACAATTGTTGTTATTGTTGTTAGCACAGTCGAGGTTCTGAGCCATAGATACCCTGTATAAGGTTTCTGAGGAGCAGCTGGTGAGCTTGAACTGTAGACCTTTCAGTTCAAACCAACTTTGAAGTCCAGTGCATTAACCCACAGTGACACACCAGAACTTCACCTAATACACTATGTTATTTGATATCTTGACTGCTGCTTTCATGAGTGTTGGTTGTAGAGCTAAGCAAAATGAAGTCTTTGACAACTTCCATTGTTTCTTCATTAATTATGATGTTATTGATTGGTCCAGCTGTGAAGATTTTTGTTGTCTTTACATTGAGGTGCAATCCATACTGAAGGTTGCAGTCTTTGCTCTTCATCAGTAAATATTTTAAGTCTTCTTAGTTTTCAGAAAACAAGGCTGTTATCATCTACATATCTCCTTTGGGTCACATCTCTTTAGAAAGGGCACAAATGTGAGTCACTTCCAATTTATAGGTCACGTCCAAATTTCTTGGCATAGATAAGTGGATGCCTCCAGTGCTACATCAGTTTGTTGAAAGATTTCAAATTACATTCTACCAATCCCCAGAGCATTGTTCTGTGGTAGTGCCTTCAGCACACCTGGGCTTCTTCCTTCAGTACCATGGCTTTTGATCATATGATACTTCTTGATACGGTTGAACATCAGCCATTTCTTTTTGGTACAGTGACTCATTCTATATGTTCCTTCCACCATATCCTTTTGATGCTTTCTGTATCATTCAATATTTTGTCCGTGTTCTTATTAAGTGCTGTCAAGTCTATTCCAACTCATAGTGACCCTGCATAGGGTTTCTAAGGAACAGCTGGTGAGTTTGAACAACTGATC
>NW_006408559.1:9570363-9575446 GCF_000296735.1 Chrysochloris asiatica
GAGAGTTTCAAATTTATTGGAGTTTAAGTTTGCATGATAATCACTTATGATCTTCCTCTCTTTTGGATCTGCTGCAGTATCGCCAGTTTCATTTCTTAATTTGTTTATTTGCCTCTTCTTCTTTTTCGTTTCAAATTTTATCAGTGGCTTGTCTATTTCATTGATCCTTTCAAGAAACAACTTCTGGCTATGTTGATTCTTTCTGTTTTCTGTTTCATCTATTTCTGCCCTGTTCTTTTTCTTTTCTTTTCTGATAACTTTTGATTACTTTGACTCTTCAATCTCCCATGGCTAATTTGCACTGCCTTAAAATAATTGGCTTTACAGCATCCTCAGATTAATTCTCTTTCTGTGGCTTCTGTGTGGGGGTATTTCCCAGTCATCTCAGAATGACTGTGATTAGTGGGTGTGTCCAGCCCTAGCAGATGGGTTCTCTTAGTTTCTGTGCCTCTCTCCTAGTTCTGGACTCATGACGCCCCTCCAACACCTCAGTTGCCGTTTGAAGCCCTGAGATTTCAGTGTGTGCTTGTTTTTGTTTGCTCTTCATTAGGTTAACTGCTGGGGAAGTAACTAGGTGCATCCACTCACTTTGCCATCTTGTGCTACCACCTCCTCAAATGGTTTCTTTCTGCACACAGGTCATTTTGAGTTAATTATTCAAAATCTAAGCTTCACATGGAGTAAGATCTTCATATAATTGCTTTGGGGAAGAGAAATAATTTGGCAAGTTGCATGAAAAGGAAGTTGAGTTTTCAAAGTGATAACATAATCTCTCATGTAAAAAGTGTAGCAAAATGGAAGAAGGTTTAGGAAAGAATGAAAACAATGAAGAATGAAGTGGAAAAAGATGCTGTGGGAAAAAAAAAAAAAAACACCCAGAAATCATGGAGATTGGTCAGATTTTTGAAGAGAAGCATAAGGACCACTACTACATAGAAAAGGTTTTAGGGACAATTAAACTGACTTACTTCTCTGTCATCCAAGGACAGGATAAGATCAAGAGAGGTTACACTAAGGTGGAGGAATCCGACTGGATGTAATGAAAACCTTCGGGACTGTCCAGGGGATGAAGCCCCGAATGGAATGACCAGAAAGGCTACTTATTTTCTTTCCCTGGAGTCCTGAAAGAATCACAAGACAACTCTTTGTTCTGAATTGTTTACCTAACAAACAGCAGTTTGGTAATTTCTGGAAGACTCTCGAAGCTTAAGAAATTCTATTATCTGATGATTCGTTATTAAATGAACAATATCAATTGTTTTTATATGAGATAAGTTTTTATGCAATGGAAATGAAAGTTTCCTATCTTGGTTAACAGCACTCCCCACCCCATAGTTCCCCGACTTATAAATCTCAAAGTGAATCTTCTACTCTTTCCCCTCCTCTCTCACCGTAACCACATTCAGTATCTACTTACAATTCTGCAAATGGCTTCAGTATTTACAATGTCACAGCTACATTTGAATTCCCACAACAAGCATCTGAGAAACCCATTATCAGTCCTCCCTTAGAGATAGTCTAAATGAGAAATGGGGACTGAAAGGCTTGCTTAAGCACAACTTTAAACTCTGCTCTTTCTAGTCCAAATGCTGTACTCTTTAAACATGTCATAAAAGGAGAAACAAGGAGAAGTTATTGCTTATTTGAACTCTGTGTAATTGTGGGGAAATTAGTTATCCTCTCTGCCCTCAATGTCTGTGTTTCTCTGAGACCCAGATCATTTTGGACTATAGTATACTGGAAGTCTATGGAGAACGAGAGTTCTAGAGTTCTACAAACAATTAACTTGCTTAGTTGCTAACAGGTTGTAAGTTCAAGTCTACCCAGAATTGCCCCAGAAAAGAGGACTCATAATGTACTTCAGACAAAAAATAGTAGTGAAAATCCTACAGAGTACAAGTCTACTCTAACCCGTCAGGTCACTGTAAGTCACCCTCAACTCAGTGGGAACTGGGTTTGTTTAATGGGAACTGGAATGGTAGCTTGGTTTTCAATCAAATGGGGCTTATGCTGACCTTGTTGTTATTGTCAGGTGCTGTCGAGTCAGTTCTGACTTATAGTATGTGATCAGGAAAGTAGGGTCTTGAGAGGACCTACACTGGCGTCTCGCTGTTTGTGACCCCTGTCCAGTACATCACCCACAAAACTTAGCACTTGCAGGGTACCTGGTGGTATGGACTAAATTGGGTCTCCCCAAAATATATATTGAAGTTCTGACTCCTGACCTGTAGAAGTGATCCTGTCTTTTCCTTTGCTATTTTAAGGAGGTCATCCGATGTTAGGTGGGTTCTAAACCTAATCACTTCTGAGTTATAAAAATGCAGAATAGACACAGAGACACACCGGGGAAGACAGACAATGGAAACAGGGGCTGTTGCCAACCCAGGAAGGCCATGGATTGCTGGCAGACACCAGAAGCTAGGAGAGAGGTCCAGAGAAACAATCAACTTGACCAAGACCGTGATTTAGACTTTTAGCATCCAGAGCTTTAAGATAGTAAGTTTCTATGCTTTAAAGTAACACACGTGTGGTATTTTCTATTATAGTAATACTCAATTACTAAGATACCTGGAAATCATCTAGTTCAGAGATGATAACTTTTCTTATATTCAATTTCCAATTGACTAGGTTTGGTTTCTTAGAGGATAATGAGGTGAAGGTTTGGAGACCAGGTCCAGGTTAATTCTTCCAAGTCATGAGGGAAGCATTTTTGTGTCATAATTGTCATCCCTGATGTACTCGTTTTCATTTTATACACTACAGAATTACAGTCTACTATAGTAAACTCTTTCATAGTGTTATGTAGCATCTAGAAAAATACAATTGTATAAAAAACAAAGCCCCATTTTCAAAGAAAATAAGACATAATATTTTTCAGTCAGTCCTTTATTTGCTGTAGTTAATAAAAGGGGGATATTTCATCTTTTAGTTGTGTACAAATGGAGCGATTTTTTTTATAAGTAAAATATATGCTGGCCATTGATTTCTTGTCTTTCCCCTTCTCTCCATATGACAGAAGATAAGATTATAACCTACATCTTTTGGGTAAGTGGTTGGGGAACCAATTTCCAATGAGTCTGTGTTCCAATTAACATCATCCTGAGCACATTATCCTTGTGTCCATGAAGATGTTAATTGGAACAGAGACTCATTAACATATCTCATGTCACATGAGAACAGTTTGACTTACATTTAGTCGAATTTGCTAAGGAAATAGAAAGAACTTCTTGAGAACTGGCCTCTGATCCCAGACTACAATGCTACTGAGAATATCATCATATGCTTTAGAGCACTTCTCAAATATTTCCTTTCAACTTTTTTCACTAAAACATCTTTACTCTTCCATTTCTGCTATTTTGCTTGTTAAATATTTTATGAACTACATACTAGGTTAGGCACCTCTTCTAAGCATCTGTAGGAGTTGATGTTACAAGGTGCTGTTGAATTGGTACCAATTTGTAGTGATCTGATGGACAACAGAAGGAAGCACTGCTGGGTTCTGTGCAGTGTTTTCGTTTGCTCCTATTCTTGAGCCATTGCTGCCACCACTGTGGAATGAATTCCATCTCCTTGGGGGTTTTCCTCTTTGTCACTGACCCTCCACTTTAATAAGCATGATATGTTTCTCTAGGGATTGGTCCCTGCTGATATATGTCCAAAGTTTGAGAGACAAAGTCTGGCCATCCTGGCTCCTAAGGAGCATTCTGGCTTTACTTCTTTCAAAACAGATTTGTTTGTTTTTTGTCAGTCCATGATACTTTTAATGTTCTTATTGTTGTTAAGTGCCGTCGAGTTGGTTTCGACCCATAGCGACCCTGAACAGGGTTTCTGAGGCTGTAAATCTTTACGGGAGCAGATCACCTCATCTTTCTCCCATGGAGCAGCTGGTAGTTTCAAACTGTGGACCTTGCGGTTCGCAGCCCGATTCCTAACCACTACGCTACCAGAGCTCCTTGATACTTTTAATATTCTCCTCCAAAACCATGAATCAAATGCATCAATTCTTCCATGGTCTTCCTTATTCATTGTCCCACTTTCACATGCATATCAGGCTATTGAAAATAATATGGCTGTGCCAGGTATGGCTTAGTCCTCAAACTGACATCTTTGTTCTTCAACACTTTAAAGAGGGATTGTGCAGTAGATTTTCCTAATGCAAAAGTCATTTGATTTCTTGACTGCTGCTCATGTTGATGTTTGATCTGAGCAAAATGAAGGCTTTGACAACTTCAATCTTTTCTCCATTTATAAGGATACCATCTAATGATAAAGTGGTGAAGATTTTTGTTTTCTTTACATTGAGGTGCAACCCATACTTAAGGCTGTGGCCTTTGATCTTCATCAGGAAGTATTGTAAGTCCTCTTCACTTTCAGCAAGCAAGGTTGTATTATCTGCATATCACAGGCTGTTAATGAGTCTTCCTCCAATCCTGTTGCCATGTTTTTCTTAATATAATCCAGCTTCTTGGATTATTTGCTCAGCATACAAATTGAATAAGTATGGGGAAAGACTACAACCTTAGTGCACACCTTTCCTAATTCTAAACCATTCAGTGTTCCCTTGTTCTGGTAGAACAACGAACTGCTTCTTGGTCTATGTACAGGTTCCTCATGAGCATAATTAAGTGTTCTGGAATACTCATTCTCCACAATGTTGTCCACGACTTGTCAAGATCTATACAGTCAAAAGCTTTTGGATAGTCAATAAAGTACAGGTAAGCATCTTTCTGGTGTTCTCTGCTTTCAGCCAAGAAAGCACTTAATTGTGTAGATCTGACAGCAGCAATGATAGCTCCCATTCCACGCCCTCATCTCAATCTGGCTTGAACCTCTGGCAGTTTCCTGTGAATGTACTGCTGCGATTGTTTTTAAATTATCAAGGATGTGGTATTAAAGATATTGTCCTTTGATTTCCACATTCTGTTGGGTCACCTCTCTTCAGAAGAGGCAAAAAAAAAAAAAAAAAAGGGATTTTTTACAGTCAGTATTTAGTGACACCTTTTATTTTCTTTACATTGAGGTGCAACCCATACTGAAGGCTGTGGTCTTTGATCTTCTTCAGAAACTATTTTAAGTCCTCTTT
>NW_006408559.1:9575874-9576582 GCF_000296735.1 Chrysochloris asiatica
AACATTTTTCTGGTGTTCTCTGCTTTTGTTCAAAATCTATCTGACATCAGCAATAATATCCATCATTACATGTTCTCATCTGAAAACACCTTGAACCTCTGGCAGCTCTCTGTCAATATATAGTTGGAGCTGTTTTTGAATTATCCTTAGCAATATTTTACTTGTATGCAATATTAATGATATTGTCTGATGATTTGCACATTTCATTGGCTCATCTCTCTTTGCAAAGGGCACAAATATGGATCTCTTTCAATCAATTGGCCAGGTAGCTATCTTCCAAATTTCTAGACATAGGTGAGTGAGTGCCTCCAGTGCTCAATTTGTATTCCACCAATCCTGGAGACTTGTTCTTTGCCAATGCCTTCAGTGCACTTCTTCCTTGGCTTTTTTTTTTTAAGTTTTATTGTGAATTGAGTGATAGTTTACATGGGAAAACATTGGTTTTACGTTCATCCTTTCATTGCAATGATTACAATCTCCTCCATGCATCACCATTCAACAGTGTTTGCTTCTATTCCCTCTTTTTTTTTGTGTGTGTGTGTGTGTTTGTTTTTTGGAAGTACACAAAAACACTGAAGAATATATAATCATTTAAACAACCAAAGGGCACATTCTGCAAGCCAGCCTCCTGGCTCACAGCACAGAGTCTCTCTCTTTCCATGAGTTTAGAGTCCTCAGCTGCTCCCTCTCTCCATGTCCTCATCTCTT
>NW_006408559.1:9577882-9582077 GCF_000296735.1 Chrysochloris asiatica
TCTTCATCATGTTTCAGTATTCAATATTCTGGTGCTGGCTGACAGTGTTCCACTGCTATTCATAAGGTTTTCAGTGACTAAATATTCAGAAGTAGTCCGTCTCTCTTTCTTCCTTGTCTGTCTTTGTCTGGAAGCTCATCTGAAACCTGTCTGCTATGGTTGACTTGGCTGGTATTTTATACCGTTGGTATTGCTTCTAGAATCACAGCCACATGCAAGCCACCACAGTATGACTAAGTGACAGACGAGTGGTGGACAGCATCTGTAGTTGACTATGTTAATTATTTAGGTCTTCTCTAAACTATTATTACTTGTTTTCACACACAGAAATTCATTCTATGAAGAAAACTATTCCTAAAGTGAGAAAATGAACATATGTAATGTATTCACATGTTTAGATTGAGTTACTGTCAAAATAAATTAAATATTTAAGAATAAGTAGAGGAATTGAGTTTTTTTTGGAATGAAGTTTCTCTTCATTGTAGTATTTCCTTTAATGTCTGTTCTAGAAAATGAAGCTTTCCTGATAAAGTTGCTTTAAATACTTTACTTTACCTATAAAAAATTCATATTTAAGTTGCAATGTGAAAAGCATTCAAAATATTTATGGGAAAAATTCCATTACCTATTAATTCCAGTTTTTCACAAACTTTTCTGAAGCTGCCTCATATTTTAGGCTGTTATTACAGACAATATACTTTTTCCATTATAGTTGGCTTAACTGTAAGGTTTGAAATTAAGATCAAATCTCTTGATGCATGGCTTAGTTTCTTTTCGGGTAGGGAACTGACTCGATGGCACTTAACAACAACAACAACAGGGTAGAATTCTAAGGAGCTGTGATGGCACAATGGTTAAGCGCTTGACTGCTAACTGAAAGACGGGTGGTTCAAACCTACTCAATGTCTCTGTAGGAGAAAATATCCGGCAATTTGCTCTCATAAAAAAATCACAATCTGGAAAAGATGAAGGTGGCGGGAGATATGGAGCAATACAAGAGTTAAAGTGAAGTGAAAAAAAAGATTTTAAAAAAATTACAGCTTGGGGAATCTAAAAGGGCACTCCTACTCTGTCACTTGGGGTCGCTAGAGGTAAAAAAATTGTCTCAACAAGAACAAGGGTAGGACTTCAAGGTATTCAGGCCAGTGACGGAGCACCAGTGATGGAGTACCAGGGACGGAGCACCAGGGATGGAGCACCAGTGACGGAGCATCAGTGACAGAGCAGACTTCCTTCTAGCTGCCAGGACTTAGCTAATTGCTCGGTTCTTTTTATAGGGCAGTCAGACTTAGAAGATGAGGAGTTTCAGGCAAATATGTTTTCTAATAAATCATTAAAATTATATTAAATCACTATCAGATTCTCCTTCCACTGGTTTCTAAGCCCTCTGCTGGTGAGATTTCTTTCTTTTGTTTCTGAGCATTGAGCAGTGAGAAAGGCAGGTTTTCTAATAGAAATGTCATCAAGCAGCAGGCTTGCATAATAAGTCATGACAAGGGCAACTGTTAGGACTGGGAAGGACACGTCATGTTTTTGTCTCTTTCCCTTGTTATAGTTTGTACTTTATTATGGTTTTATGATGAGGTGGCCAAGGCCTTGTGGCAATGTCAAACAGGGTACTTTTTGAGACTCTCTTTAGACCATTCCTTCCAGTTGCAGTAGGTTTTGTCACATGGCCACTAACCAAGAATCTTGACCTATAGGCTTTTTCAAGTATTTTTTTGTGTGGTAGATGCAATAGATATTATATTAAGGGGATGTAGAAAATGGCCAATGCACTTTGTGAACCTGTAGAGTCCTGATATGGCACCGTAAGATAAACACTGTACTGCAAGGTCAGTTTGAACAGCAAGGTCAGCGGTTCAAACTCACCAGCCACTGCTCAGAAACCCTATACAAGTTGCTATGAGTGAGTCCCGACTCCACATCACTTAACAACAACAACAACAACAACAGAGACCGGTAGACCTCAAATGAGAACCCAACATCTTTCTTGCAAGAATAAGACCAATAAGGATGAACATATTGAGTAAGTTCTTTCCTTAAAACCACTAACAAAGCGATAAGAAATAACATCAGGAGAGCACCGAGGAGCCCACAGGCAGAATGAGACTCTAATTAGAAGTCACAATAGAACTTCACTGGGAGTACCGTTATTACGGCTGCTTTAAGGAATTGCTCTTAGAAAGCCTTATGGAAGGACCAGAATATTCTTTTTTTGTGACAACAACAACAAAAAACCCTGAAAAAAATGCAGTGTGATTAAATATATGTTTTTAAAACTGAGTGCATGCATTTGCTAGTAGAAAGATGCAAATAAATATATGTTTTTAAAACTGGTAATGCATTTGCTAGTAGAAAGATGCAAATAACTGAAAAGAACACGTGCAATTGATGATTTTAACAATAGGAAGAAAAAACATACCAGTTATTGGCACATAAAGATGTGCAAGTAACACTTAGCCCACCCATCTGAGACTATGCATTGGAAGAAGGTAAAATACAACAGTTATGGAAAGGAGATTTTGCAGAGTGCATTGTATTCATAGTAGGCTTGTTTTAAAACAGGAATGGGAAAAAGAAAATAGGTTATAGATCTTCAAGTCCTAAGGTGACCTGGCAGCATAGTGGACCATGAGTTGGACTGCTAACTGCAAGGTCAGAATTTTAAATCCATTAGTCACTCTGTGGGAGGAAGATGAGGCTTTCTGCTTTGTGGCACTGTGGGTTAATGCACCAGACTGCAAAGCCATTTGATCTGCAAGGTTGGTGGTTCAAGCTCACCAACTGCTCGTTGGAAACCCTATACAGGGTTGCTATGGGTCAGAAATGACTTGACGGCACTTAACAACAACAACAACAAAGATTTATAGCCTTGGAAACTCTCTACAGGGTGGCTATGAGTCAGAACCAAGTCGATGGCATACAACTACCACCACCACAACCCTCCCCCCCTCCCCCAATTCAGGTCCTGGAAATTTTATCTTTGTTTTGGCATAACATGTATGATGGCAGATTTCCTAGGATGAGAGCTTCTTGCCTGGGTTTCATAGAAGGGTTTGGTGACACTTAAAAAAAAACCCACCACATTTGTTTGGTAACACTTTAAAAAAACAACAAAAAAAAATTTTTAAAAAGTATTTTTAACTAAGATTATGCTAAATTCTTATCTTAAGCGTGGAAGCAATCTTATACTACTATGGATGTTGATCAAAATGATAATTTTCATTGTGTGGTGATGTATAGAAGACTTTACTCACAGTATGAATTCAAGTAAATGGGTCTTTCCATTGTGATTGTGAAATATATGTTTTTAAAACATCAAGTCTAGTTAAGAAGATAAGGTAAAAAACAACAAGAAGCCTAACATAGTTTAAATAATCCTGAATTTTCCTCACATCACAACATGAACAGATACAAAAACCCAGGTGTTCCTTTTGTAAGGTTCTTGCCATTGAACTTTGGCACGGATGAATGTGAAGAAGCACATTGCATGAGCTCTGTCCTGAGAATACTGTTGGGTTGTGTGAATCTTTGCTTGGTTTTGATTTTGTGAGAATAAGTTTAAGTTGGTAAAGACTAAAATTCTATTAACAAATGTGCCCTATCTGAAAGTTTTATGTTATAAAGTAAGAAGAGTCAGGTACATGTAGAGGCATTCTGGTGACATCTTGTTTTAATTTGGCAAGTAGAGGAAGAAAGTGGAAGTAGACTTTTGTCAAATAATTATTGTTGATTAAGTGCCAATGAGTTGGTCCAACTCATAGCGACTCTGTGTAGTGTCTCTGAGGAGCAACTGGTGAGTTTGAACCACTGATACAGTGGTTAACTACTTGTCAAATAATAACTTTCATCAGATTGTCACTCATAATTTATTGCCTGAATCTTGTACTTGGTAGAAAATACACTTGGTACAAATCCGTGAGACCTGGAACTGAACTTAACCAGTGACTTAACTTCAGTCAAACGATTGTTAGGTACCATTGAGTCAGTTTCTACTCAATGACCTTGTGCACAACAGAACAAAACAGTACCGAGTCCTGTACCATCCTCACAACTGTTGCTATATTTGAGCCCTTTGTTGCTGCCAATATGTCAATCCATCTCCATTGGGGATCTGTTTGAACGACTGTCTCTTGGTCTATGTACAGGTTTGAATGGCTGCTCATGAGGAAACTCTACATAGACAGGTTCC
>NW_006408559.1:9583077-9592086 GCF_000296735.1 Chrysochloris asiatica
CGGTTGTCAGCACACAGCAGGTCCCTCTCCCTCTCTGGGTCCAGAGTCCCCAGCTGCTCCGTCTCTCCATGCCATCATCTCTGCCTCCATCTCTGGTGTCACTTTCTCTGGGTAGGGTCCTGCACTCCGCTCTTCTCCCTTGATGGTCCCATGGACCTCCACTCCTGGACTGCAAAGTCAATCACTCCCCTCTTTTTGCTACAAAACATTTACCTTTACATTTCCAACCCTCACCATCAGTCCTGATAGCAATTATTCATGGTAATGTCTACAACACTTGGTTTTGTCTTAATCAAGTTGCCCTTGGAATTTTTCTGTTAAATTCTTTGATTTCCATTAATTTTAGCATCTCGACACTGGAGTACAAGTTTCAGAGTCTCTTTTTGCATCCATCTTGGTCTTTTCCTTATTTCTTGTCTACTTAATAAACTTTTGTTTTCTTCCTGTATGGTGCTCTTGATGTCACCTCACAATTCTTCTGGTCTTCAGTCTTTGGTGTCTAGTGAATCAAATCTGTTTGTGAGGTGATCTCTAAAATCAAGTTAAACATTCAGAACTAATCTGCCTCTCCTTCTTCCTAGTCTGTCTTAATCTAGAAGCTCCACTGAACCCTGTCCACCATGGGTGACACAGCTGGCATTTAAAATACCGGTGGGATAGCTTCTGGCATCACAGCAACACACTGTTGGACAAATGGTGGAGCCAAACAATAGACAGGTCTATAAGGGAAACTGAAGCCTTAGGGACATTGTAGAAGAAGCACTGGACTGCTACCCACAGGGTTGGTGGGTTGAATCCATCAACTGCTCCTCAGGAGAACAATGAGACTGTCTGCTAAGAGTAAAGAGGATGCTCACAGAAACCCTCTATAGGGTTGAGATGAGTTGGAATCCAGTCAGTGCAGTGGGTTTATAAGTAGAACAATAACAGTAGTGAGGTATGCACACCTAGGAATAATCAACCATTTGAGATCTAAAGGGCAACATTTTCCCAAAGACCAACTTCAGAAGGGCTGAGAAAGGAGGAGGACTGGAAACAGGAAACAAAGCCTGGAAGTGGGATAAATGATATTATATTGAGGGGATTGCAACCTATGAGATGAAACAAAGTGTATGTGAATTATTGAATGTGAAAATGGTGTTCATCCAGTTCACAATAAAAAGTTTTTTGAAAAGAAGAAAACTCCCAAATATACATGACTTACATATTGTTAAGTGGCATCATCTGGTTCAATTCATGGTGACCCTATGTAATGTTTCTGAGGAGCAGCTGGTGGGTTTGAACTGCAAATCTTGTGTCTAGATGTCCAGTGCTTAGCCTACACTGCCACATCAGGACTCCATATATATTGCTAGATGTACATAGATCAAGAGGCAGTTGTTCGAACAGAACAAGGGAACACTGAATGGTTTAAAACTAGGAAAGGTGTGTGCCAGGATTGTATTCTTTCACCATAATTATTCAATCTGTATGCTGATCAAATAATCTGAGAAGCTGGGTTATTTGAAGAAAAATGTGGCATCAGGATTGGAGGAAGATTCATTAACAACCTGCGATATGCAGATGATACAACCTTGCTTCCTGAAAGCAAAGAGGACTTAAAATATTGATGAAAATCAAAGACCACAGCCTTCAGTATGGGCTGTAACTAAATAAATACCTAAATAAACAACATCTACATAAACGGAGAAGAGACTGAAGTTGTCAAGGACTTTATTTTGCTTGGGTCCACCATCAAAACTTATGGAAGCAGCAGTCAAGAAATCAAAAGATGTTTGCTGTACAAGACCACTTTAAAGTGTTGAAGAGCAAAGATGTTAGTTTGAGGGCTAAAATGTGCCTGATCCAAGACGTGGTATTTTCAATAACCTCATATGCATGTGAAAGTTGGCTAGTTGTAAAGGAAGTCTGAGAAGAATTGATGTATTTGAGTTTTGGTGTTGGAGGAGAATACTGAAAGTACAATGGACTGTCAAAAAAAACACACCACCAAACAGATCTGTGGACAAAGTACAGCCATAGCACTCCTTGGAAGCTAATATGGCCAGACTTCATCTCTCCTACTTTGGGGATATCAGGAGGAACCAATTCCTGGAGAAGGACATCATGTTTGGTAAAGTGAAGGGTCAGAGAAAAAGAGGAAGACCCCCCAGCAAGATGGATTGGCACAGTGGCAGTAACACTGGGTTCAGACATAGCAACGATTGTGAGTTTGGCACAGGACCAGGCAGTGTTTTGTTCTGTTGTGCATAGGGTTACCATGAGTTGGTACCGACTCAATGGCACCTAACAACAAGAAGATGCTCACACACACACATATATATTCTGTTATGATCATTTCTTCATGTTCGGTTTTGGAGCAAGAGGATAGAAACAGCAGTGCTTGTAAGCTGTCAGAAAATGGAAGCTCAGCTCTCCAAATACTTTTTGTCTTATCTTTATGATAAGATATGAAGAAATAGCTGGAAGATTTGTATCTCTGTATTGTGAGCACTTTTGTGAGGACAAGACCTATAACTTTTATGGTTTTCAAACAGTCCCCTGGGTCAGTTAATTTCTAGGTTTCTCTGGTGTCTGAGAAGGCAGATGGTAATGTCATCCTATTTCCTATACCAGGATTGCTTGAAATTTTATGGAAAGATTGAATTGTAATTAGGAAGAGGAAGAGATCACCGTACATTTTCTATGCATTAGAAAAACCCTTAAGGAAAGCTAAGTGGTTGATGGTATCATGATAAAATCAGATGTTAATCTGTAAATGGCTTCTCTTTAGTATTAAGAAAAATCCTTTTATCCAGAAAAAACATAATCAGTGGGGCGGGGGAGAAAGAAAAGTAATTGCTGTTGAAGCTTTTCCATCCCAGGAGATCTCTTCAGAGAGTCAATAACAGACGGGAGCGAGACTGATGTAGCAATTGATTCTCCTGTACTCTACAAGTACAGGGAAGGGCGTTTAGCAAAGTCATTCTCAATAAAACCGTATTGTGAAAACAGAGGTTAAGGCTACAAACATAGCCTAGAAAGCTTCCTTAGTGTGTTTTTTTTGTCGGCTCGTTTAATATGAAAACCCAGTAAGTAGAAAGGAAGCCACACTGCTAGAGGGGAAGTAAATAAACTCTCTTTGCATCAGATCTGAATGGTGCCAACCTCGCACAGGAGACAGACGATTGTTGTTGTTGTGTGCCGTTGAGTAGGTTCCAACCCATAGTGACCCTGTATACAGCGTTTTCGAGGCTGTAAATCTTTACAGGAGCAGAAAGCCTCATCTTTCTCCCATGGAACTGCTGGCAGTTTCGAACTGCTGGCCTTGAGGTTAGCAGCTCCATTCGTAACCAATATGCTACCAGAGCTCCCGTTCATAATACCAAACCCAATCCAGGTGGTTGCCAGTTCATTCCAACTCATCGCCACCCTATAGGACAGAGATGAACTGCTCCCTAGAGTTCCTGAGGCTGTAAATGTTTATGGGAACAGACAACCTCATCTTTCTCTCTGGGAGCAGCAGATGGGTTTGCACTGCTGACGGTTTGGTTAGCAGCTCAGTGCTTAATCCTCTGTGCCATAGTCTCCCTGTCCATTCATAGCACATACTCAAATCGCAGTAACTTAAAAAGTTTAGAGATTCTCAAAGGTCTTTTTGCAGTGTTTACTGGCTTTTTTTTGAGAAATATTACATATTTCATCCTTCTTTTTTTGAAGCATAATATTAAAGATTCAAGACTGAAGGATTTTAGAGACAACAGGAATGCAAGGAAATGAGACATGCTTGTTGCTGACCTTGGATTTGGGAGTCTCATAGGTGTGGGTTTAGAATTCTTGGTGTGGAGCTGTAGGATCAGCACTGGACTGCGAACCACAAGGTCAGCAGTTCAAACCCACCAGCTTCTTTGAAATCCTCCTATACAGGGTCTCCATGAGTAGGGATCGACTTGACGGCACTTTACAAGCAAGTGTGGGTTTGAATGCTGGACTTGTGACTTGTTGTTTCAGCTCTCCTCGAATGCTAACTAAGGATCCGATGTCAGTATTTAAAACTAGATGAAATTTACCTCCAAAGGAGCCCTGTTGGTATCGTGGGTTACTTACTTGTTGGGCTGTTAACTGAAAGCTCAGCAGTTCAAGCCCACAGGTTGATGGACAGGAGAAAAATGGAGAAAGATGAGGCTGTTTCCTCCCATAAAGATTTACAGCCTCAGAAATGCTTGGGGGCAGCTCTACTGTGCCCTGGAGGGTGTCTGTGAGTCAGAATGGACTTGATGAAGGAGAGTTGGGTTTGGTTTGGTTTTAGTTGACTGCAGAGAGCCTACAGAGGTCCAGCAGGGATTATGTTTCTCATGCTTCTCAATTGCTTAATAACCTCTGATATTTTGCCTTCAGAGTCCTTTTCAGACTTTGTCCATTCTTCAGTACTACTTGTTAAGTACCATGGAATTGGTTCTGAGTCATTGAGATCCTCTATAGGATTTCTGAGGAGCAGCTGGTGGGTTTGAACTGACGACCTTGTGGTTCATAGTCTAGAGCTCTTATTTAACTGCAATGCCTCTTTTTAACTGAGATGCTAGACACAGGGGGCTACACAAAATAAGCACAACAATCTCTCTCCTCGAGGGCTTTACCCTCACAGAGTTGAGATAGGAACAAACTTGTTACAAGGAGAGGAAAGTGCCCTCAGCTAGTCTGCTTCCACCCAGAATTTAGCTCGTACTCCTAACAAAGCTTTCTTCTTCAATAGCATCTGTCTACCCATTTACAGAACCTGAAATGGGCAGTGGAGAATGAAAGGCTTATGAAGATAAATTTGAGGCTGTTAGGCATGGAGGTAGGTGGATGAAGCCGGCCTGTGTGACAACTTCTTACCATGGCAGTGGAGAGCATCAGCTGTGGACAACGTTAGAACAAAGAATCACAGTGTGCAATCTCCCTGTTATTTATTTGAGTCTGAGAAAGTTTCTCCTTCCAGATGGTAACAATACCAGACTAAGGAAACAGTGGTTCTCTGTCCCAGCAGATTTCACACTTGTCTGTTAAACTTTCTCCCTCTTGTGTTGGGCTGGGGAGCACAGAACCTTTTGAGATGGCTCGCTTCTTACTTTGTGAATCTGGCTGTTAGTCTAGGGCTGGATTGCCTAATAAACCAGGAATGCATGCGTTTCGTTGTGCTCATTTCCTAATTGTGCTTACATACTAATCCACACAGATTAGTAGGTAAACACAATTAAGCCCCATACATTCCTTGCTTACTTTAAGTGGGTGTGTGCTGTACTTACTGGTTAATCTGCCCATGCTTTATCATGGGCCTGTCTGCTCTCTCCCACCTCCTGTTTCTGTTCATCTAATCCTGCGATGGATATTAATTAACAGGCAGAGATGGATGGTGGGAAGCCAGGTTTTGACAGCACATGAGATGGTTTAAGATTATTTCACAATAATGACAGAGATAAATCATTTGCTCTGAGTGTTTTCTTTTCAAAACTGCAAGTTGTTATGGAATGAGTTATATCACTTCAAAATATGCCCAGACACCTGTGGATGTGACCCTGTTTGGAAAAAAATGTTTCCTCTTGTTATGTTAATGAGACCAAACCAAATTTGGCTGGTCCTAAACCTCACCACCCTAATGTGGTGCTGTGGGTTAATGCGCTGAACTGCAGAGTTAGTTTGAACCACAAGGTTGGTGGTTCAAGCTCACCAGTCACTGTTCAGAAACCCTATACAGGGCCGCTATGGGTCGGAATTGACGTGATAGCCTTTAACAACAATAAACCTAGCCACATCTGAGTTTAAAAAAAAAAAAAAATGCAACAGACACAGGAACATATGAGGAAAACAGACACAATGTGAGAACCATGAACAAGCCCCAAACACCAGAAACCTGGAGAGAGGTCCACAGGAGTCACCACCGCCAAGACCCTGATTTGGATTCTTAGCCTCGAGAATTGTGAGAAGATCCATTTCTGTTCTGTAAGCCATCCACCCATGGTGTTTCTGTTAGAACTCCGCTAGCTAAGACACTGACATTGCTTTCCGATGAAACTTCTTCTCCTGCCTCAGCTAGGGGTTGGAGCCAATTCAATCTGGTGTGGTCCCCTGATGAGAATTTTTGCACTTTCACCCTACGTAGGGAGTCCTGGTGTGGTGCTTCAGGATAGGCACCGGACAGCTAACTGCCAAGTCGGTAATTCAAAGTCACCACCTGCCCCTTGGAAACCCTACACAGAGTCACTGTGAGTTGGAACCAACTTGACACAACTACCTTACAGCAACTGAATCAGAATCTACATTTTCAGAGGATCCTTTGCATTCATAAGGATCACGTTGTTGTTGTTAAGTGCTGTCCAGTCAGTTTCGACTCACAGTGATCCTGTATAGGATTTCTGAGGAGCAGATGATGAGTTTGAACTGCCGACCTTGTGGTTTAAGCCGACCTTGAGGTGGTGTGCTTATCCAACAGTGCCACACTAGGACTCCCAAGGATCACCAGGGATCTGTAAAATGCAAATTCTGATTCAGCCTTGTTGTTAAAGTGCCGTCAAGTCAGTTCTGACTCATAGTGACCCTGTATAGGTTTTCTGAGAAGTGGCTGGTGAGTTTGAACCTCTAACCTTGGGATCCAGTGCATTATGCTACAGTGCCTGTTTGAAGCCCTGGTCTCTGCAGGTAAAGAATCAAACAGACCCCAACTGGAAGCTTCCCCGCCCCACGGAGACTTACCCACCCTCTTCCGGGCCTCGACCCACTGGGCTGAGGGGCTGGAACATCTGCCTCCTGGGGGGACCGAGCACATTCTGTCGTCACTGGGGAAATGTTTTTTGCAGGCTTGCTTCATTTAGGGCTCATTCTGCTCCCATTTATTGTGAGCCGTGTGCTTCTGTGCGTGTCGTCAGGTAAGAGGTGACATGTGTGTCGGTGGCTTTTTGTCACTCCTGTGGCTGATTGAAAACTGCTGATAAATAGACTTTTGAGCCCCAGCTAGAATGATAATAGACCATGTGGTGACCTCAAATGGCTTTTGTCTGAAAGGCAGGTAACTTGGGAGTGTATCTGGAGGTAAAGTGGAGGATCACTTCCCATGCAGGAACCACCTTCTCTACAGGGGAGCTGATGGGGACAGGTGGCCAGTGTCCCTACTCTGTCTTCTCTGGGCTCTTTCAAGCTGTGCTGCCAACAGCATCTCCATCCTGAGCAGTCAAATCTGCTCAGGTGTGCCAGCAGATGTTCACTTGTCTGTCGTTAAGAAAGGAGTCCTGGTGTGGCACCGTAGGATAAGCACTGGACTGCTAACTGCAAAGCCAGCCATTCAAACTCATCAGCCTCTTCTTGGAAACAGGGTCACTATGAGTTGGGACTTGTTAGATGGCACTATGGGTTAATGAGCTGGACTGCAAGATCAGTTTGAAAGGCAAGGTCCGTGGTTCATGCTCACCAGCCACTCCTCGGAAACCCTACACAGGGTCACTATGAGCTGGAGATGACTCAACAGCATGGCACTTAACAACAACAACAACATCAACGCATTGATAAAAGGAACCCAGGCACCATCAAGACTAAGAGCCTGGCTGCTAACTAAAAGGTTGGTGGTCCAAACCCACCCAGTAGCTTTGTGGGAGAAAGATGTGGGTTGTTGTTAGAGTCCCTTGACTCCATTCCAACTCATAGTGACCCCATGTGACCTAGTAGAACTACCCCATAGGGTTTCCTATGCTGATGTCTTTATGGGAGTAGATTCCAAGTCTTTCCCTGAGAGCTGCTAGCTGTTGTTGTTAAGTACCATTGAGTCGATTCCGACCCATAGGGACCCCTGTATAGGGTTTCCAAGGAGCAGCTGGTGAGCTTGAATCACCGACCTTGCAGTTCAAATGACTTTGCAGTCTGGAGCTCTGGTAGCGTAGTGGTTATGAATCGGGCTGTTAATCTCAAGGTCAGCAGTTCGAAATTATTAGCCATTCTGTGGGAGAAAGATGAGGCTTTCTGCCTCCATATGGATTTACAGCCTCGGAAACCCTGTACGGGGTCACTATGAGTCGGAACCATGGTATTTAACACCAACAAGGTGACTTTATACTGCCGTGCCTTTGGCTATCAGCCTAACACCTAACTGTTGGTCCACTAGGGGGCAGACAAAGGGAAGTTTTCCTACACATAGAAGAGAAATGTTATCAAACCACCTCAGTCAAACAGAGAAGTTTGAAGATGCTATGCTTCAGCCTTTGAAGACGGTAGGAAGAGGTCATGAGCCAAGGAATGCAACCTAACACAAACAAACAAACAACACAAAAAACCTAAACCCACAGCTATGGAGTCCATTCTTACTCACAGTGACCCTACAAGACAGAGCAGCTCTACCACATAGGGTCCCCACGGCTGTCATGTTCATGGAAGAGGCCTTTTCTTCTTCCTGTGGGGAAGCTGGAAGCTGACCTTTGGTTAGCATTTGCAAGCTGAACCCCGCAGCACCAGGACTCCTGGAATGAAATCTGGTGGTGGCTGTGTGCCATGGAGTCAGTTCCGATTTACAGCGATCCTGCATTTTGGGTTTCTGAGGTTTTAAAGGTTTACCAGAGCACAAAGACTTATCTTTTTCCAGTGACTGGTAGATTCGAACTGTTAACCTGGCGGTTAGCAGCCCAGCTTGTAACCCACTATGCTACCAGGGCTCCCGAATGAACTTTAGAAAAGACAAGAGAATGGATTCTCCTTAGAGCCGCTGGAGGAAGTCCGACCCTGCAGATGCTGCAATTTCAGCCTATTGTTAATGCTGTCGAGTTGGTTCTGACTCATAACGACCTAGTATAGGGTTTTCAAGGAGCAGAGGTGGGTTTGAACCAACTTTCTGTGGTTCTCAGTGTCAGTTAATTTCAGCCTAGTGAAGCTATTTGTACACTTGAAGTCTCTGGAACTGTAAAACAATGTATTTCTATTTTTGCAAGCCTCCAGTTTATGGTGATTTGTTACAGCAGCAGTATGAAATCTACCTGCCACCTCCGTTTTTTTTTGTTTTTGTTTTTTTTT
>NW_006408559.1:9594972-9609584 GCF_000296735.1 Chrysochloris asiatica
AACAATTCCGCTTTTTTTTCCCAGTGCGCCAGACTGCAAAGCTGTTTGAACTTCAAGGTCAACAGTTCAAGCTCACCAGCTGCTCCTCAGAAACCCTATACAGGGCCGCTATAGGTCAGAATTGACTTGATGGCACTTAACAACAACAACAACAACAAACCTCCTAAGTGCCAATTCTGTGCTGATTTTGGGATACAGCCTCCAGAAAGACATAGTGTGCCTTCTTTGGTTGTTTGGTGTTGTGGTGTCATCCCTGATTCATGGTGCGCCCACGTACAACAGAATGAAACAATGCTTGCTCCTACACCGTCTCCATGGCCGACAGCAGAGCTGACCATTGTTATGGACAGGATTTTCACTGTTAGATCCCCAGGCCTTTCTTCCTCCTCCATCTTCGCCTGGAAGCTCCACTGACTCAGTATCATGGCAACACACAACTTCCACTGACAGATGGGTGGTGGATGGAAGGTGAGAATTCTATCACTGGAACACTGACCTCTCTCCTACCTTCTGATGGAGAAGGTACACAAACCAGCAAAAATGAGGTAAAAATCAGAGGTAGTTTATAAACACGTACAGGGGGGACACTTTAGACACAGAAGAAGGCCAACTAGTGAATATTCTGGGGCATAATGCCATGGAATGAGCCATCACCCTCTTTAGAAGGAAACATAAGCTCAGAAATATGGCTTTGCCCTTTAAGAATGGAAATAATCAGTAAAGTTCTTGCCAGATGGAAGACTTTGGTCCAGCATGGGCCTGACACGTAAGGAGAAGATAAGAATCCTCTAGGTACTAATATACTTTTCAATTTACTTTCTTGTTACACACATTAAGATGCTTTATAAGATTCCCTGGCTCCCAAGGCATGTGAAACATTGTTTGAATAAATTACTTAAATCATAAAACAATGGTTTTTGTGAAAATGAATGATGGTTCAAAATTGCCATCAGCAGATGTAAACAATCATTTTGTTCACTTTTAAAGAAGCATTGTATTTAAGGATTTTTTTTCCCCCCCAAAAAAGCACCTCCATTTGTCATGTTCTTATTTATTATAAGAGTTATCTTACTTTTAGTTGCCCCATGACTGGGTATATCGAAAAATAAAATAATTCTTGACTGTATTTTTTTTTTTTTTAACCACTGGAATCCAAATGTAAACTAACTCTGTTTGTTAGTTATGTTGGCTTTCTCTTCCATAGAATTCCAGAAGGCTCAGACCATGGTGAGCTTTGCATGCCATGCTCTAATGTTTACAATTTATCCTATTGGTGGTAATAAAGAGATTATTTTCTTATTGCCATTGAAAATATACACAACAAAGCATCGGCCAATTCAAATTTCTACATGTACAATTCCATGACATTGACCACATTCCTCAAATTGTGCAACCATCCCCACTTGCCTTTTCTGAATTCTTCTTTCTCCTCAGACATAAACTCACTGCTTGCTAAGATTTCTGTCTAACCTGTTGAGTTGTTGCCAGTTTGATCCCACATAGAAAATTCTTCAAAATTCTTTAAAAATGTGAAGGAGAAAGACCTCCAAGATCATGGATTGACACTGTGGCACCAACAATGGGCTAAAACATAACAATTGTAAGGATGGTACAGAACAGTGTAGTGTTTTGTTCCGGGGTGTAGGGGTCACTGTGAGTCAGAATCAACTCAGTGGAACCTAAGAACTAATGATCAAGCCAACATTCTGTGTTTTTTTTCAAACCAAAGGTCTTACATATATTTATTAGCCAACCTCTTTAAATGCGGAAGCATGAAAATAAAGGAAGAAACTAGAAGTTTTGCAAAACATGTTCAATTGATCAAATCTTGGCAAAATTGAACTTGTGATGGTAGGGTGCTAGGACTTGGGTGTATTATGTGCTGCACCATCCACATGTGCCACTCCTCAGAGACCCAGCTTGATTCTTCTTCAGTGTCGTCTCTTGGAGTTGTATCTGATTTTATTACCAGTTTTCATTTGAATCCATTAGAGAATGGGACGATTCTACTTTTGTTTCTTGACCAGAAATCTCTTGATCCTGAAAGTCTTATGAGAAGGCATAGTGAAGATGGATCATAGCAGCACTCACACGATGGTGAAGAAAGCAAGGCCAACATTTTTGATAAAAGAAGCTAAACTCTTGTTTGATTTCAAGAACACTTCAGCGTTTATTTTTTAGTAGAAGGTTTAAAGATGATCTCAGGACAATTGTTTCAGGGATTCACCCAGCCTCCAGGATTCCAGGAAGCATAGAGTCCATGTGGATTTCAAATGCTGTTTCTCGTTTCTTCAAGAAATCCTTTGATGCAGAGGTTCCGTAATAGTAGTAAGGTACCATCCAGCTCTTTTGGTCTCATGACAAAGGGACAATTAGCCACACACCTGCAAAAGAATCTAGATAAAGATACGGCACAGTTTGGGTTTTGGAAAGGTCAAAGTGACAGCTCGGTGGAAGATGGATCATAGTGGGGTGTGGCCAAGTGCCGGACAAACTGTTAGTAGATCGCTGCAATCCCTTTAGGGCTGCTTTGTTACTTGGTGCCATTTATGGACTGTTTTTAGTTTTCTTTCCAAAGATAACCTCTTTATGTCTCTTTAGGAGTTCTATATCCTCTTCAAATGGAGTCCTGGTGTAGCACTGCAGGCTTAGCACTGAACTGCTCACCACAAAGTTGGCATTCCACAGCCACCAGCTGCTCTTTAGAAACAGAGTCACCACGTGTAGGGACAGACTCATTGGGCACTTTAACAACAATGCCATCTTCAAAGGAGCCCTGATGGCACTGTGGGTTTGGCATTGGGCTGCTAAACCACAAGGTTGATGATTCAAACACACTAGCTGCTCTGAGGGAGAAGGAGAAGGCTTTCTGTTCCTTTAAAGATTTAAAGCCTTGGAAACCCTCTACAGGCTTCCTGAGTTTTAACTCACTGGATGGCAGTGGCTCTTTTGGAGGGGCAGGGGGAAGTGTTAGTTTATGCCTTTTTTATGCGCCTTGGTGGAACAGTGCGTGAAGCATTTTGCTGTCAACCCAAATGTTGGCATTTCAAACCCACCAGCTGCTTTTCAGGAGACAGATGTGGCAGTTGTCATCTGTAAGATTTACATCCTTGGAAGCCCTGTGGTACAGTTTTATTCTGTCCTAAAGGGACATGATGAGTCAGAAACGGAAGTGGGTTTGGGTTTGTTTGTTTATATTTCTTTCTCCCATTCTTGGTGCATGGCCCCTTTGTTGTCATTGTTGTCAGGTGCCATCGAGTCAGAACCGACTCATAGCGACCCCATGTACAGCAGAACGAAACAATGTCCGATCCTGGGCCAACCTCACTACCGCTGCCACACTTGAGTCCATCAATGATGCCACCTGGCCAATCCATCTTGTTAGGGATCTTCCTCTTTTTCTCTGACCCTCCACCTTACCCAGAATGACATCTTTCTCCAACGATTGTTTCCTCCAGACAATATGTCCAAAGTAGGAGAGACGAAGCTTAGCTATCCTGGCCTCCAAGGAGCACTCTGGCTGCACTTCTTCCAAAACAGATCTATTGGTTCTTTTGGCAGTCCATGGCACTTTCAGTATTCTCCTCCAACACCACAACTCATAGGCATCAATTCTTCTACGATCTTCCTTATTCACTGTCCAGCTTTCGCATCCATATGAGGCTATTGAAAATACCATGGCTTGGATCAGGCGCACCCTAGTCCTCAAGCTGACATCTCTGCTCTTCAGAATGGCCCCTTTAAGCAGGGCTATACGGCCTGCTAGCATTCTGGTCTCACCTTTGTGGTAGGTCTTTGATATGAAGTATATGTTCATCTTTCTTTTTCCCTCCTGGGTTTGTCAGTTGCCATTGTATCAGTTTGAAGCCATGGTGACCCATGTACAACAAAATGAAACATTATTCAATCCTGTCCCTCTTCATCTTTGTTGGTACATACTATGGTATCCGCACGTATCATTGGTATCCATATAACCTTCATTGGTAATTTTTGTAAGTAGACTAGCAGGCCTTTCTTCCTACTTTGTTTTAGTCTAGAAGTTCTGCTGAACCTTGTTCATTATGATGACTCTGCTGGTCTTTGTAATACTGGTGGTGTAGCTTCCAGTATCATAGCAACATGCAGCCACTAGACAAGCTGGCAGTATTGGTAGAGTCTGAGGAGAGGATCTGGGGTGGAGGTATTTGAAAATGGTTTTCCTCTCACTGAGACAAGACCTGGCCATGCAGGGAGGAAGTAGAGGCTAAAGGGAGCATTCAATTATTGTGCCAGATTCTAAAGGAAATAAACACTTACTGCGGACAATTTGGATAAAATCCAAAGTGGAAGTAAGTGTAAACGTATGTGCACTGGCCTCGTCAGCTGGAACCTAGCACCAGCCCACCTCTGAGTGTCCTCACCAGAGACCCTCACCTCATTTTACAAAACTCTCCTACTTCAGATTCCAGTTGTCCCTGCCTAGTACCATTGTGTTCATGGACATAACCCAGAAATTTTTGGGCTTCCTCAAGAGGCAGGTAGCAAGACCTTGATCCAACTCTGACATGCTCACATAACAACAGAATCCAAGGAACTAATACCCCTTTGTAGTCTCCATTTTTCTGGATTTCCAGAAATGGCATTTCTTTCCAATGCCGCCATCTCCTGTCTTCTTTCTTCCAATAACTGGTCTTCTTCCATACTTGGAGTCATAGTTTTTCCAAACTTCTGGAGAGTCTGCCCTCTTCCCAGTGCCTCATTAAAAGGACTCTCTACCTTTTATATATCAAATCTACAGATTTGATATATTACACACTAAAGGATCTCTGGTAGCGTAGTGGTTACGAATCAGGCTGCAAACCTTAAGGTCAGAGGTTTGAAACTACCAGCCACTCCGCGGGAGAAAGATGAGGCTTTCTACTCCTGTAAAGATTTACACCCTCGGAAACCCTGTACAGGGTCACTATGGGTCGGAACCGACTCGACGGCACTTAACAACAACAACAACAACTACCCTCAAGGGTAAACTTGAACTTGAATTCAAAAGTCGATGCAAATTAAGATTTTGTTCCCTTGTTAGACAGAAACTACTTGAAATTGAAATTTCATTTTTTCTCCTGGACTTTTCTTCTACAGAGGTAACTGATATCTTACGGCAATATTTTATTCATAACAAAAGCATAAAATTCTCAACTGTAGGCTGGTCTTTTCTTCAACAATTTCTGCAAAATGGAGAACATAATAGAATAAAACGTTGTTGTCCTTAAATATTACTATAGTGAAATGAATTTTGTGACCTTTTGTCTTACTTCTTTAGAAAAACAGCTTGAGAGATTCCTCCCCACCCGAGCCCTGAGGAGTTACCTTTGCCCTAGTTTTCTATCCCCGAGGATTTGTTCACTTTTATCCAAGTTGATTGATATTTTCTGGATAAGCTGTAAACAACTTGGTGGTATTGGTGGTGATGTGCTGAGTTGGTTCCCACTCATAGTGACCCTGCATAGGGTTTCCGAGACTGTAAATCTTTATGGGAGCAGGACACTTCATCTTTTTTCTCCCGCAGAACTGCTGGTAGTTTTGAACTGCTGGCCTTGAGGTTAGCAGCCCAACTTGTAACCACTACGCTTCCAGGGCTCCTAGTACGAACATTATTGTCTTGTCCTAGGCATCCACCTGCCCTGTGAGTGGTATACAACTTGTAGGGATTGGTCAATGGATGATGCAAATGAAGTGGCTTGTCCATTGAAGTGATTGGTGAGTTTGTGGCTCTGCTGGGAGGGCCATGCTTTGAAACTGACAAAGAGTTTGCTTCTGTAAGCTGTGAATTGAATAGAGGTTTCAGGAGGAAGGAGGCCAGGAGAGAGGAGAGACGCTGAGAAAGAAGAGGTGAAGAACCTCCTAAAAGAGCTGTAATACAGACCAAGGGCTGTAACACTGAAGAGGGTATGGAGCCTGTGGGGCTGATACAACAGCAGAGCCGATGGTGTTGGTAGAAACCTGCTGCTAGGAATGCAACTTAGAGATCCGAACATGGCAGCCACACTGGCTCCGAGCTAGGCCAGTTAGCAATGGAGAGGCTGACACAGGGGCACCAAAGACAAGAAAAATCTGCAAGGCTGACAGACTGAAGGGCTGGGGATAGGCCTGAATGACTGAGAGAAGGCATGCAGGACGCTTCCTGAAAGCACCATTATGAAATGAAGGACAGATTTGGTGCTTGTAAAAATGACAGCCTCCCACAACATTAGTTCTCAGCTGGGTTGGATAATTCATTGTAGGGGTTGGATAATTCATTGTAGTGGCCACCTTAACCACCATTAAGGGGCTCTTAGGGACGTTAACAGGATTAGAAATGCTCAGGGCACTGTTCTTCCAGTCAGGACAGCCTCTTCTCAGTCATCCCTACAGGTGGGTCTCGCTGATGCTTAGCCCCTCAGCCATTGGCCTCTTGGCCTCTGCCCTGCCTCAGCAATGTCACAGAGCTCTTTTAGAGCTACTGATAAATGCCCCCAGACATTCCACTTGGCTATAAGCCTCAGTCTGAAGGTATCTGGCTCTAGCTCTGTGGGTCAGTAAACCCAGCTCCCCCAGCTGAGTCCTTGGAGGCATGCTACTCTGCCAGCAAGCCTCCTATCTGAAGGCATTCCACTTTACTCACTACGTAGGCTGGCAAACCCACTGCTCTGTCTGGTGGTCTGCCTCTTGGTTCTGTTTCCTAACCCAAGCCATGGAACTTTCCATAGCCTCATATGTATATGAAAGTTGGGCAATGACTAAGGAAGACCATAGAAGAATTGATGCATTTGAATTATGATGTTAGAGAAGAATATTAAAGGTACCATGAACTGCCAGAAAAACAAACAAATCTGGGTTGGAAGAAGTACAAGCAGAGTGTTCCTTGGAAGCCAGGATGGCAAGACTTCATCTCTCACCCTTCAGACACGCTACCAGGAGGGACCCAAAGTGTGTGCAGAATAGAACGGCCCCATTGGGTTTTCAAGACTGTGCCCTTTCAGAAACAGACTGACAGCCAGGTCTGTCTTCTGAGGAACTTCTGGGTGGGGTTGAACCTCCAGTCTTCAGGAGTTGAGTGTTTAACTCTTTGTGTCACCTGGAGACTTATTTATAAATAAAAAGCAATTAAATGGATCGAAGTGAAAAGAAATCCTTGACAACTTCAATCTTTCTCTGTTCATCATGATGCTATTTATTGGTCCAGTTGTCATTGAGTTGTATTCCATACTGAAACCTGTAATCTTAGATCTTCATCAGTAAGTACTTCAAGTCCTCTTCATTTTCAACAAGAAAGATTGTGTCATCTCCTTACCACAGGCTGTTAATGACTCTTCCACTAGTCCTGATGAGGTGTTCTTCATATATACTAATTTTTGGATTATTTGCTGAGCCTACAGATTGCATAGGAGTCCTAGTATGGTGCTATAAGATAAGCACAGGACGGCTAACCACAAGCTATGTGGCTTAAGCCCATCAGCCGCTCCTTGGAAACCCTACACAGGGTCACTATGAGTCATAAGTAATTCAATGGCACTAAGCAACAACAAAAACAGATTGAATAAATATGATGAAAGGATTAAACCTTGGCTCACACATTTCCTGATTTTAGACCACTTAGTATCCCATTGTTCTATTCAAACAACTGCCATTTGGTTTATGCATGTTAGTTGTTATTGTTGTTGTGTGTCATCAAGTCTGTTCTGACTCATAGCAATCCTGTACAGGATTTCCAAGGCTATAAATCTTCAGGGAGCAGAAAGCCCCATCTTTCTCCCACAGAACAACTGATGGGCTCAAATCGTGAACCTTGTGGTTTGCTGTCCAGATGTATATTACTATGTGAGCTCAAACCACTTAGGTCACCCAGGGGCCTTATTGAAACAAACTATGACTAATAACAGCAAAAACAAAGCAAAAGGTTTTTTAAAAAACAGGAAAGAAATAAAAGACTAAAATGAAAGTCAGAGGAGACTCTGAAACTTGCTCATGAACATAGAAAAGCTAAAGCAACTGGAAGAAATGATGAAGTAAAAGAGTTGAACAGAAAATTTCAAAGGGCAGCTTGAGAAGACAAAGTCAAGTATTATAATGAAATGTGCAAAGACTGGAATTGGAAAACTGAAAGTGAAGAACAAATTCAGCGTTTCTCACGCTGAAAAAAACGAAAGAAAATATTCAAGTCTCGGGTTGCAGTACTGAAGTATTCTATGGGCAAAATATACAGTGATGCAGGTCGTATCAAAAGAAGATGGAAGAAAGACACAGAGTCATTGTACCAAAAAGAATTTGTTGATACTCACCATGTCAAAAGGTAGTATATGATCAAGAACTGATGGTACTGAAGGAAGAAGTCCAAGCTGCACTAAAAACATTGATGAAAAACAAGGCAGGCTCCAAGAACTGAAGTTTGAATTGAATGTTTCAACAAACTGATGCACTACTGGAGGTGTGAACTCCATTATTCAGGGAATGAGGAAGACAGCTACCAGGCCAACTGATTGGAACAGATCTATATTTGTGCCCATTCCAAAGAAAGGTGACCCAACAGAAGGCAAAAATTACCAAACAATAGCATTAATATCACATACAAGTAAAATTTTATTGAAGATAATTTAAAAAGTGATGCAGTTGTCAGAAATTCAAACTGGATTCAGAAGAGGGCGTGGAACTAGAAATATGGATCTTGGCTAAAAGTAGAGACTACCAACAGTATGTTTGTTTGTATATTATCGACTATGCAAAAACATTCAACTGTATGGATCATCACTAGCTATAGATAACATTACAAAGAGTGGGTATCCCAGAGCACTTAATTGTGCTCATGAGGAACCTAAACATTGATCAAGAGGTAGTTATTTCAATAGAACAAGGGGATACTGAATGGTTTAAAATCAGGAAAGGTGTGCACCAGGCAGGGCTATATCATTTCACCATACTTATTAAATCTGTATGCTGACCAGATAATCTGAGAGGCTGGATTATATGAAGAAGAACATGGCATCAGAGTTGGAGGAAGATTCACTGAATAAGGAAGACTGTAAAAGAATTGATGCCTTTGAATTATGGTGTTGGAGGAGAATACTAAAAGTGCCGTGGGCTGCCAAAAGAACCAATAGATCTGTTCTGAAAGAAGTGCAGCCAGAGTGCTCCTTAGAGGCCAAGATGGCCAAACTGTGACTCTCATACTTTGGACATATTGCAAGGAGGGAACAGTCACTGGAGAAGGATATCATGCTTGGTAAGATGGTGGGTCAGAGAAAAAGAGGAAGACCCCCAATGAGATGGGTTGGCCAGGAGGCATCAGTGATGGACTCAAGTGTGGCAGTGGTAGTGAGGTTGGCCCAGGATCGGACATTGTTTCGTTCTGCTGTGCATAAAGTCTCTATGAGTCGGTGCTGACTTGATGGTACCTAACAACAACAACAACGTTGCTTGCTGAAAGTGAATAGGACTTAAAATACTCATGAAAATCAATGACTATAGCCTTCAGTATGGATTGCACCTCAATGCAAAGAAAACAAACATTCTCACAACTGGAGCAATAAATAACATCATGATAAATGGAGAAAAGATTGAAGTTGTCAAAGATTTAATTTTTCTTGAATCCATAATCAACACTGGAAGCAGCAGTTAAGAAATCTAATGACATATTGCATTAGACACATCAGCTACAAAAGGCCTTTTTATTTCATATACAGTTGACTTTTTTTTTCCATTATCATTCTTTTTTTAAACTTATGTTATGAATTGAATGAAGGTTTAGAGATAAGATCATCAGTTTTACCTTCAACACATCCTACACTTTGCTTCATCTCAATGATCACAATCCCCTCCCGGCACCAACAATTGTCCTGATTCTTCCCTGTGCTTCCTATTTCAATCCTACGCATCTCCTCATCCCTTCTCAACTTTGTCCTTAGGAAAATGCTGCCCTTTTGATTTGGAATGATTGACCGTTTCATGGTGAGCACACCTTACTAGTGTTGTTGTCCTTCCTATATACCTATTTACTGCTTGGCTGAAAATTGAGCCAGTGAGGGTGAGTTCCCTTCCAGACCTGTAATGTGGTTGAGGGCCATAGTCTCAGGTTCTTCTAGTCTCTTTCTGACCAGTAAACCCAGTCTTTTTTGTTGTTCAATTAATGATAATTTTGAGTTTTGTTCCACATTTTCTGCCTCTCTATCTGGGATCTTCTAATGTGATCTCTTTCAGAACAGTTGGTGGTGGTTGCTAGGCACCATCTGGTTCTTCTGGTCTCAGAGACATGGAGAAAACTGACGCTCACATGTCCATTAGTCCAGTGAACTCATTGATTCTGAGCCTCTTCAGTTCTTATCACTCTTCCTGCTTCTGCACATGGAGAGACAAATAGCTGTAACTTAGATGGCAGCTCATGAGCTTTTAAGATCCCAGTCACTACTCACCAAAACACAATGGAAGAGATTGTCTTTGTGGACTATGTTATGCCAACTGACCTTGGTGTCCCCTGAGATTATGGTCCTGAGTCCCTAAGCCCAGCAACTCATTGCTTTAAGATGGTGAAGTTGTAAGCATGTGCCTGAGAATGTGACCTTGTTTGGGGAAATAGCGTGCTTCTTTGCAGACATGATCTTGTCATACTAGAGTAGAGTGGATCCAAGTCCAGATTCCATTGGAGTGGTATCTTTAAAAAGGATAGAACAAATATGGCGTCAGATACACAGACAAACATCATTGAAGACACATCTATAATGTGCCCAGGGCTACAAGAAGACAAGAAAGCTCTTCCGTTGGAGCAGACACAGAAAGCATGGCTGGATAGCTCTCTGCATTTGCACTGCTAGCCTCCAGAACTATGAGAAAATAAATTTCTGTTCTTTAAAGTCACCCACTGTGTGGTGTTTTGTTATGGAAGGAAAGTAAGACAAGAACCATGATATCAAGTTTGTAACTGGTTTTTGGCTGAGGTGTTACCTGATCATTAGCTATGATCTACCCATTAGAAACCCCACTGCCATTGAGTCCATTCTGACTTATAGTGACCCTACAGGACAGAGCTGGACTGTCCCATTGGGTTTCCTAGGCTGTCATCTGTACTGAAGCAGACTGCCACATCATTCTTCTACAGAGCAGCTGGTGGGTTCAAACCACTGACCTGCTGATTAGCAGCCCTGCACGTAACCACTGCCTTTAGGGCTCCTTAGCTATGATCTATGTCCTGGCATTTGCTTTGTGTGACCTGAGCTTCAGAGAACTCACCCCTCACATTCACTCACCCAGAGAATTCCACATGTCACCAGCTGTTCCACTTACTGGAGCAGATGGCTTTTAATGATTACAGCATGGGTAAGAATTTTAGCACATTTTCATTGTTTGAATGCATCATTATTTAGGTTCTCTATCATACAATATTCTAATGTGATTCTTCAGTTTTAGTCTCTTTCTCTTCTTTGCCTTTATTTAAAAATCTACTTGATATGTACTGAAATAGGCAAAATGCACAAGACCTCTTTAAAGCATTCACGAGCAAAAATATCAGTTGAGGACTAAGGGGCGCTTGACCCAAACCATGGTATTTTCTTTCTTTCTTTCTCTCTCTCTTTTTTTTAAATGTTTTATTGTGAATTATATGATAGTTTACATGGGAGAACATTAGTTTTACATTCATTCTATCCTATATCGTTTCATTGCCATGGTTATACTCCCCTCCATGCATCATCAACCAACCAAAGGGTATACCCTGCAAGCCTGCCCCTTACACTACCTCCCCACCCCCCCCTTCTTCAGCACACAGTCCCTCTCCCTCTCTGGATCTAAAGTTCCCAGCTGCTCCATTGCTCCACACCATCATCTCTGCCTCCATCTCAGGCATCACTGCTTCTCTGGGTAGGGCCCCGCTCTCGCCTCTTCTCTATTGATGGTCCCAGGGAACCTCCACTCCTAGACTGCAAAGTTAATCACTCCCTTCCTTGCTATAAAACATCTACCTTTACATTTCCAACCCTCACAATCAGTGCTGATAACAATTATTCACTATTGTATCACAAGAGACCCATCTGCATTTCATTTCATCAGCTCCGCCTAGACAGATTGGATACTACTCACTGGAGATTCTGCCTTCCTCCAGGCACCCTGGCTCTAGGTTCCCTCTTGAAAGCTTGTAAGCCAGTCACTTCTTGCCTTTGTAGACCCCCCTCCCCCATTTTGGGTAGCCAATGTCCAAGTTGCCCATCCCTGTCTACTCTGTGTATGGAGGGATGGGAATGATTCTTGCTGTAAGGATTTGTTCCCTCTTTTGAGCTACTGCATCCATAGGTGTAGGTCAAGTTCATCAAATTGTATCAGATTACTCTTTTTTTCCTCTTCTTTCTTCTTCTGGCCAAACCATGGTATTTTCAATCGCCTCATATGCATGTGAAAGTTGGACAGTGAATAAGGAAGACCGTAGAGGAGTTGATGCATTTGCATTATGGTGTTGGAGAAGACTTTTGAAAATACCATGGACTACCAAAAGAGCTCTGGTAGCATAGTGGTTACGAATCAGGCTGCGAACCACAATGTCAGCAGTTTGAAACTACCAGTTGTTCCACGGGAGAAAGATGAGGCTTTCTGCTCCCATAAAGATTTATAGCCTCGGAAACCCTGTACAGGGTCGCTATGGGTTGGAACTGACTCCACGGCACATTACAACAACAACCAAAAGAACAAACAAACTACATGAGTTACAAGAAACCTGCAGCCTGACATCTGACCCATGAACTTGGAAGTTGCCTTTCTCTACAACCATGTGAGCTATTTCCTCAATCTTAAGCCTCCCTCTTACATATTTGTATGTCAACTTCACTGATTTTGTTTCTCTAGCGAATTCAGCCTAAGACATACTCTATAATATTTCTCAATATTAAAATGCTAATTTATTTACAAATACATCAATTCTTCAAACTGTAGCATTGACAAAGAATGCTGAATATACTATGGGGGGACAAAAGGACAAGCAAATCTGTCTTAGAAGAAACACGGCCAGAATGTTCCTTAGAAGTGAGGATGGTGAGTGAGACTTGAGCCTGGTTACTCTGGAAATGTCATCAGGAAAGATTCAACACTAGAAAGAGACATCATGTTTGGTAAAGTACAGGGTCAGTGAAAACAAGGGAAACGTCCGATGAGACGGACTGACATAAAAGCCAAAGCAATAAACTCAGGCACCATTTTATTCTGTTTTATGTAAGGTCACCATGCGTCTGGGAGTTGTGGTGTGGCACTGTAGGCTAATGCGCTGGACTGCAAAGTCAGTTTCATGCTCAAGGTCGGCGGTTTAAGCTCACCAGCTGCTCCTTGGAAACACTATACAGGGTCGCAATGGGTCAGAACCCACTCCATGGCACTTAACAGCCACAGCAACAACCAAGTGTCTGAGTCAACTTGATGGCAACTCACAACAGAAAACTTGATTTACACGAACATGATATAGTTTAAGACAATTAAACAAACAAACAGACACATACATCAGGCACACGTTAGTTTTCATTTTACTCAAGCTTGATTGTTCACAAAACCTGCCTCATCTAGTTCTGTATCTATTTTAGAGTTTAATCATTGTTGTTGTTGTTGTGACGTGCCATTGAGTTGGTTCTGACCCATAACGACCCTGTATAGGGTTTCCAAGGAGCAGCTGGTGAGCTTGAACTGCCGACCTTGCAGTTCAAATGGCTTTGCGGTCTGATGCATTAACCCACAATGTCACATGTGCCCTCAATATTCCCTGGCTCTGAGAATCTTCCAGGTGCCATAGTGCCTCCAGCTTCCCTGTAACAGAAAACTTTCCTCCTCTATTCAGCATGCTTACCTCGTGTTTACCTGAATCCTAAAACAATTACTTTCTGCTCCATTTACCTCCTCAAAGACCAGAAAGTAGAGATGACACACCGGCATGTGCACAGGTCAGCGTCACCAGTCCCACCTTAATAATTCTTTCCTAATCACCAAGGAAACCTCCCTCTTTCCATCAACTATTTGTTTTTACTGATTAATTATGTCCATCTATTGAAAACTAATTTCCTTAGAAACTCCCCTAGCTGACTACTTAATTATGTTTCCCAAAGCCTAACCATTGTCAGAGAACTTATTTAGTATTAAAGAGATTATACTTCTTTTCCTATGAATATTTTAATATGATTTAAAATGAACTTAACAGTCTTTCTAGCGCAGATGATGGTTTGGGGCCTGGAAAGCAATCTGTAGGGTGAGGGAGAAGGGCAGTGGGAAACTGAGGGGGCAGGAGGGCATAGGCAGTTGTGGAGAAACTGGGACCCAACGAAGGAAAAAATGAAAAAACTAAACCAAAGTTAAAGAGAATATTTGGTGTAAACCAAGCAAGTGTCACATATTAATATTGCAATTTGGTCTGAACACTCTATACACCCGTAGTTCTACTGAATTTTCATAATGCAAATTTTAGTAAGTGTTGAGAGCAGGTCACTTTCATGGTTAAAATTATAATAAAATTTTTTCTTATCATATATACTAGGGAGTTTCAAAATATTTGTGGAAAATGAGTTAAAAGATAATAGAATGTTCCCACCAATTTTTTGAAGCTCCCTTGTAATATATGTGCATAAAGCAGCGTAGTGGTTACGAAT
>NW_006408559.1:9609684-9616572 GCF_000296735.1 Chrysochloris asiatica
ACTCGATGGCACTTAACAACAACAACAAAGCAAAAACAGCAACAAAAACAAACCAGTTGCCACCTCTGCTGGAATAGTTTAGTCGTTTATGGCCAGCTGACGCTTGACTAGGTGGTTTTGTTGGACTTGGCTGGGCTTGCTCACATCTCTGGAGCTTGGCTGGCTGTTGGCTAATTTGGAATGGCTTGGCTAGGACACAGGGCTAGCTCTGCTTTGTTCCATGTGTTTTATGTTCCAGCCTGCTGCTGCTGTGACAGGTGTGCCATGGAGTTGGTTCCAACTTATAGCAACACTGTACAGGGTTTCCGAGGCTATCAATCTTTACGGGAGCAGAAAGTCTCCTCTTTATCCCACAGAACAGCTGGTAGTTTTGAACTGCTGACCTTGAGATTAGCAGCCTAATTCATAATCACTACACTACCAGCAGTCTAGCTCAGGCATATTCTCTCGGTTGTTCAAATAGTTTCAGAACTAGCTTGAGTTTTACATTGTTGTTGTTGTCAGTACCGACTCATAATGACCTTCTGCACAGCAGAATGAAACACGACCTGATCCTGGGCCAACCTCACTACTGTTCCCATGCTTGAGTCCATTGATGCTGCCACTTGACCAATCTATCTTGATGGGGCACTTCTTCTTTTTCTCTGACCCTCCACCTTACTAAGCATGATATCCTTCTCCAGTGATTTGTTCCTCCTGACAATATGTCCCAAGTATGAGAGACGATGTTTGACCATCTTGGCCTCCAAGGAGCACTCTGGCTGCACTTCTTCCAGAATGGATCTATTGGTTCTTTTGGCAGCCCATGACACTTTCAATAATCTCCTCCAACCCCATAACTCAAAACCATCAATTCTTTTACCATCTTCCTTATTCACTGTCCAGTTTTCGCATGCATATGAGTTTATTGAAAATACCATGGCTTGGGTCAGGCGCACCCTAGTCCTCAAGCTGACATCTTTGCTCTTCAACACTTTAAGAAAGTCTTGTGCAGCAGACTTGCCTAATGCAATATGTCATTTGATTTCTTGACCGCTGTTTCTGTGAGTGTTGATAGTTGATCTAAGAATGAAGTCCTTGACAACTTCAATCTTTTCTCCGTTGATAAGAATGTTGTTTATCGGTCCAGTGGTGAGGATTTTTGTTTTCTTTACATTGAGATGTAATCCATGCTGAAGGCTGTGCTCTTTGATCTTCATCAGTAAATGTTTTAAGTCCTCTTCACTTTCAGCAATTAAGGTTGTATCATCTGCACATCGCAAGTTGTTACAAAAACAGTGCAAAGCCATGTTAACCTCATCAAAGATTCATGTTTAAATATATGCAGAGATATGTTGTTATTGTTGTTGTTAAGTGCTGTCCAGTTAGATCTGAATCATAGCGACCCTGTATGGGGTTTTTTGAGGAGTGGCAGGTCAGTTTGAACTGCTGACCTTGTGGTTAACCTTGAAGTCCAGTGCTTAACTTATGATACCACACCAGTATGGAAAGAGATTTATTCTAAATCTACAAAAACCAAGTTAGTGACGGTACAAGTTGGTCATCTCTAACATATTAAAATCGGTATATGACAAGAGTGTTTCAAATCTTTTTAATTCCAGCTTTAAAAGCATTCACAATTTAAAGAATAATACTTAAGACAATAAGGAGCTCTGGTAGCGTAGTGGTTACGAATCGGGCTGCGAACCTTAAGGTCAGCGGTTCGAAACTACCAGCCGCTCCGCGGGAGAAAGATGAGGCTTTCTACTCCCGTAAAGATTTACACCCTCGGAAACCCTGTACAGGGTCGCTATGGGTCGGACCCGACTCGATGGCACTTAACAACAACAACAACTTAAGACAATTGTTTGGGGGGCCCTTGAAAGAATTGCATACTCTTCCCATGTAGAGCATATTGCAAACATGGTAATTCATTTCACTAGTGAAAAGACTGAAGTCCAGAAAGACCTAAGGGCTTGCCTGAACGCTACACTTACTAAGCTACATATTCAGTGCCAGAACCCCGGTCTCCTCTGTCCCAGCTGATCGTTATCAATCACAGCACAACATGTATCCATTGATAATCCTGAAGCTTTTCTGTTCAGATAAAAAGATACACCTAGGAACAGCTTGTTAACAATAAGCAAGAGCCGTGAAGAAACACAAAAGCTTTCCTTAAAATAGTATAAATGTCAGATGAAGTCAGATGAACTTTTGAAAAGAAAATATGCCTTGTGCGTGATGGGTTATTAGATCACTGTGTTGACAAAATACATTACATTATAAAATATTCAAGTCCAATGGATTATGAACTGGGCTGATAACCACAAGATCAGCATTTTGAATCTACCAGTCATTTCACAGGAGAAAGATGAGACTTTCTGTTCCTGTCAAGATGTACAGCCTTGGAAACGCTGTATTGGGTCCCTATGAGTCTTAACCGTCTCAGTGGTACACAACCATCACCACATATTTATTTTGGACTATATATATTTTGTACTCCTGGTGTGGTGTTGTAGTATAAGCACTGGACTGCGAACCACAAGATCGGCAGTTCAAACCCACCAACTGCTCCTCAGAACCCCTATACAGGGTCTCTATGAGTTGGAACTCAGTTGACAGCACTTAACAACAACACCAAATCCTTACTTTACATTTTTAGTCATATGAAATTGATCGCTTTTGTTTGAACAGTGAAATATACCCAGTGATGTACTGGGCAATGTTTAACAAGCAGTTTTCTGAAAATCTAACAATAGTCTTGATTTGTCTGCCAATTTCCATATTGCAAATGCTCTAACAATGCCTGGGTTCAGATGGCCAGCATGAAGTCACTGGACATAACCTTGGGAAGAGATTCACTCAGTAGGCTCTGGTAGGGCACACTAGACTGCCCCAGGACATCTCTTCATCTCTTTCCAATCTGTGGCTCGTTCCCTGACTTACAGATCGTGGACCTGTCTGCACCATAATTACCCTTGAAGTAAATGTCTCACTCTCTCTTATTCCCTCTCTATATACATGCATCTTACTGGTTTTGCTCCTCTAGAGAACCCAAACAAAGTCATAAAATAAAAGGCCATCTATACAATATCCTCAGTGGGTCAGATTTGTTTATAGACATAGAAACATGACTGTGGTTTAGAACTCTTCCTCTAAGATCAACTTCTGTTGCTACTGGCATCCTCCCTTAACAAGGCAATCTGGTAGGATTCTGGTAATATAATTTCCAAAATGATTTCTTAATGTGAAAACAGAAATAAGGATATCTACCTTTCCTGCTTTGTGAAGTATTGAAATAAAATACATTACAAAGAATGATTCATTTTCTCTTCCCCATCACCCTCTTCTTCCCTTTTGGCACAGTATTTGTAATCCATACGCTTCGATATTCAACTTTAGTGAAAGCTATATTCTGAGGTAGTTTGACTTTAATGAGATTTACCCAGCTAAGCGAACAACCCACCCCTTATTAGCTGGCCAAATCTTCTGCCTAGCTTTAAACATGGTAAGGTTCTGTCTGTTAGCCACGTTCCCAACTTTTGTGGCTGAATGCTCGAGTTGCTTTCTTCCTAAATCAATGGAGCCAATTGGCTCAGTGACCTTTATGAAAATGAACACAGCCCCAGCAAAGAGAGCTGCATTTATTGTCTTTTCCTTGTTTATTTTATCTGAGGCATCAGCAGGAGTGTGTGTGTGCATGTTTGTATTTATTTGTTGAAGGTAAAGACAGAGATTGAGAGAGAACCAACCAACTTTGTTTAAGAAGATTCTAGTATTTCTCATTCATATTTTGATGTTATAAACTCCCAAAACAAAACAAAGCACAAATCTCAAACTCATTGCCATTGAGTGGATTTCAACTCATAATGTCCCTGTACAGGGTTTCCAGGCTATAAATCTTTACAGGAGCAGAAAGCCTCATGTGTCTGCTGAGGAGTGGCTGGTGGGATTGAACTTCTGACTTCACTGTTAGTGGTACGATTGCAATGCAAATATTTTAGGCAAATCTGCTGCACAAGACCTCTAAAGTATTCAAGAGCAAAGACGTCAGTTTGAGGACTAAAGTGTGCCTGAGCCAAGTCGTGGTATTTCCAGTAGTCTCATATGCATGTGAAAGTCGAACAAGGAATAAGGAAGTCTGTAGATGAATTGATGCATTGGAGTTATGGTGCTGGAGAAGAATAGTAAAAGTACCATGGACTTCCAGTAGAACAAACAAATCTGTGTTGGAAGAAGTACAACCAGAATGCTCCTAAGAAGGCAGGATGGTGAGACTTTGTCTCTAATACTTCAGAAATGTTATCAGGAGGGACCAGTCCCTAGAGAAGGACATCATACTTGGTAAAGTGGAATGTCAGCAAAAAACAGGAAGACCCCCAAAGAGAAGGATTAGCAGCAGCAATGGGCTCAAGCCTCACAACAATTGTGAGGATGGCACAGAACCAGGTGGTGTTTCATTCTGTTTGACTATGAGTTGGAACCGACTGGAAACAATTCACTTTCCTACCATATGCTCTTTCTTTGTAGCACTTGGTGCCATTATTGACTGGCTCTTTGAGACATTCTCTCTAGTTTTCTAATTTTCTTTCTACTACTTTATGCAATTTTATCAATCACTTTAATGGACTTCACAGACGCAATTTTTGATCTGCTTATTATACTGAGGCAACAACAGATGTGTGTGTTTGTTGGCATTTATGTGTCTTAAGTAAGACAAGAGATTGAGAGAGGGCTTACTAACTTTTTCTATGTACTTTTTGTCACTAGCTGTGTGCTTGTGGAACCCCATCAGTTCTGACTCTACTTGTCCAATTCCCCATCAAACTGACTGTTGTTCATGATGTGGCTGGATGGTTGGCAGTGTTGACAAAATGCACTACATTATAAAATATTCTCTATCCCAATGGTCTTGGTCCATAATACAGAAATCAGAAAGAGAGCAACTTTAAACAAAAAAATTAAAACAAAATGTACTGAGAAAGAATAGTATTACCAAATTATTGTATTAGAAGTGTTGAGCTTTAGGTTTATTTAATGAACTTATTTTTCATCTTTGTAATGAGTAGTAGTGCTCCTCAGAAACCCTACATATAGGGTCACTATGAGTTGGAACTGACTCAATGGCACTTAACAATACTTCTAAACAAAGTAAGGGGCCCTGGTGGCACGATGATTAAAAGTAGACTGTTCAAACCCACCAGTGGCTCTGCAGGAGAAAAGACCTGATGATACGCTCTGGGAAAGATTTACAGTCTAGGAAGCCTTATGGGGTAATTTGACTTGTCATATAGGGTCACAATGTGTTGGAATTGACTTGACAACACACAACAACAACACCTATGGTTCCTTTGTGGTGCAAATGGCTAAGAGCATGACTACTAACCAAAAGCTAAGCAGTACAAAGTCTACCCGAGGGAATTTTGGAAGACAGATCTGGCAATCTATTTCCAAAATAATCATCCATTGAAAATCTTATGAATCACAGTTCTACTTGGATTCACAGTTTTGATGCGTGGCAACAAATTCATGGTAACTGATTTGGATTTTTTTTTTTTTTTTTTAACATTTATAGAATAGAGTGTGGTGCTGTAGGATCAGCACTGAATTATAAACAATGAGGTCAGCAGTTCAAACCCACCAGCAGCTCCTCAGAGACCCTATAAGTGTAGCTATGAGTCAGAACCCACTCAGCACACCTAACAACAAGACTAGAATAACCATGAGTTTGAATGAAAGGTAATTTGAGGGAAAGCGGCATCGAAACTTTCCATTCTGCTACAATCTTTCAGCAATTCCCTTCTTTACTTGACTCTTCTCTTCTATTTCTTCTTCTTACACAGAGCTGGGGCAGAGTTTTAGCATCCCTTTCCACTCAAATTCAGCTCAGAATTCATGAAACTTCAAAATCAATATTGTGTTTCCAGGGAAGACGAGAGTAGTTCTGAAATTTCCTCTTCTTTCCTAAGCAACTAAGGTGAAAAATTTCCACAAGTATTATGGGAAAGGTTCGGTATGGAGAATATTTCTGTATAGATGTCATTGACTAACAGAAAGTTATGACTGTTTAAAAATTATGTAGCATCTTACTCCTCTTCCTAGAATGGTAGGGTTTTGTTTATTTGTGTGTGTGTGTTTGAAGTTGTTATTTATATATTCAGAATGTTTTTGGATATATAAAGTTATAGTAGGTAAACTTTCTTGGCTGAGTTTGACCTTGTTTTTCAGTCTGTATCTTATCAGTCTATCAGATAAAAAAACTTCCTTCATTTCTTAGTTCTGATCAGTTTCTGTCTCCCTCTCACAAATGTGTTCTCAGGACTTGGAGATTTAGTGTGCTTTACTCTCATCTTTAAAGCTGCTGCCTTTAGCTTTTTTCCCCTCAATTCACCCTACGCGTTCTCATTCAATAAACATGTTGAATGCCTGTCTGGTGCTGGTCAATGTGACAGGTGCTGGGAATACAAAGATGGAGAAATTATAGCCCCTGTCCTCAGAGCGACCTCATCAGCTGCAGGGAGACTTGGGATTCCATTACAGATGATAAATACTGTTGGGAAGGGAAGTACAAGGAAGAATGACCCAAGGAAGAGAAATGAATTCAATCTGGGGCGTAGGGAGAGCCAGAGGGGAAGATGGAGCTTGGGTTCTTCCTTGATAATGAGTGTAGCTACCCAACTTTGTTCAAGGGTTTTGTTCCAATAATATGGAGAAAGGAAGGGCAACAAGTCTTCCCCACCACCATAGAGGCCTTTGCAAACCTGAGTTAGAACTTAATGTAGTATCTGATGCAGTCCCTCAATGAAACTGGTTCCTAAAGTCACTTGACTTAGAAATTCCTATGGTGCTGTGGATTAATGCACTGGACTGCAAGGTTGGTTCGAACTGCAAGGTTGGTGGTTCAATCTC
>NW_006408559.1:9616887-9627447 GCF_000296735.1 Chrysochloris asiatica
CAGAATATTGTCGGATATGCTGTCTGAAGATGAACCCCTCAGGCTGGAAGTCACCAAAAATACGATTGGAGAAGAGCTACCTGCTCAAAATAGAGTTGGCATTGATGATGTGAATAGAGTAAAGCTATCAGAATCTTAATTTGCTAATGGGTACAACTCAAAATGAGTGGAAATAACTGCAAACATTCATTAATAATTGGAAAATGGTATGTGCAAAGCGTGAATCTAGGAAAATTAGAAGTTTTCGAAAATGAATTAGAATACATAAAGAGGAATCCATGCTGGGCATTAGTGGGCTGAAATGGACTGGTGTTGGTCATTCTGAATCTAACTGACATGGTTTACTATGCCAGGAATGACAGATTGAAAAGGAATGGTATCATAATCATTGCTTATTAAAATGTTTCAAGATCTATCTTGAAGCACAATGCTCACTGTGATAGGATCATATCCATAAAGCTACAAGAAAGACCAGTTAATACCATTGTTATTCAAATTTATGCACCAATCACTAAAGCCAGTGATGATGAAACTGAAAAATTCTATCAACTTCTTCAGTCTGAAATTGATTAAATATGTAATCAAGATGTATTGACAATTACTGGTGATTGGAATGTGAAGGTTAAAAACAAAGAGGAAGGATCAATAGTTAGAAATTATGGTCTTTGTGATAGAAATGATACCATAGGTTCTATATATAAATGTCATAGAAATTTATAAGACCAATGACGTATTCATTGAAAATATCTTTTTTAAACATCATAAAACGTGACTATATTCACATGAGCCTTACCAGATGGAATAAACAGGAATTGTATTGACTGGCTACATGTGTGGTGAGAGACAATTGAAAAGCTCAATATCATCAGTCAAAACAAGTCAAGGGCAGACTGTGGAACCGACTGTCAGTTACTCAAATGTAAGTTCAGGCTGAAGCTGAATAAAATTAAAACAAATTCACACAAGCCAAAATATAACCTTGAGCATATCCCACCTAAATTTAGAGACCATTTCAAGAACAGATTTGATGCGTTAGATACTAATGATGAAGAACACTTTCAAGCTTCGACTTTCGTTATTGGAGGATTCTATGGGTAAAATACTGAATGATGCAGAAAGCATTAAAATAAGACGAAGGGAATGCAAAGCGTCACTGTGCCAAAAAGAAATGATTGATGTTCAACCATTTCAAAAAGTAGCATATGATTAAGAACCAATGATACTAAAGGAAGAAGTCCAAGCTTCAGTGAAGACATTGGTGAAAAACAAGGTTCCAGGAATTGACAGAATAAAAATAGAAAAATTTCAGCAAACTCATGCAGAACTGGAGGCACTCACTCAATCATCTGTGCCAAGAAATTTGGAAGAAAGCTACTTGGCCAACTGATTGGAAGAGATTCATATTTGTTCTCCTTCCAAAAAGAGGTGATCCAATGGAATGAGGAAATCATAATAAAATATCATTATTATTATATGCAAGTAAAATTTTGCTGAAAATAAATCAAAACAGCTGCAGCAGTGTGTTCTTCTGAACACAGAAAGATGTTTACTTGTGCTTTGTTGTCTATGCAAAGATTTTTGATTGTGTGGTTCATAATAAGCCATTGAAATTATTGAAAAGAATGGGTATTGCAGGACATTCTATTGTGCTCATGAGGAACCTGTACATAGACCAAGAGACAGTTGCTCAGACATACTAAAGGGATGCTGAATGGTTTAAAATCAGGAAAGGTGTGCACTAGGTTTGTTTACTTGAACCTATTTATTCAATCTGCATGCTGAGAAAATAATCCAAGAAGCTAGATTATATGAAGAAAAACATGGCATCAGAATTTGAGGAAGACTCAGTAATAACCTGTGATATACAGATTATAAAACCTTGTTAGATAAAAGCAAAGAGGACTTAAAAGACTTACTGATGAAGCTCAAAGACTACAGTTTTCAGTATAGATTGCACCTCAATATAAAGAAAACAAAAATCTTCACAAATGGATCAATAAGTAACATCATGATAAATGGAGAACATTTAAAGACTTCATTTTGCTTGGATCCACAATCAACATTCATGGAAAAAGAAGTCAAGAAATTAAATGACATATTATATTCAACAAATCTTCTGCACAAGGCCTCTTTAAGATATTCAAGAGCAAAGATAACAGTTTGAGGATTAAGGTGTGCCTGACACAAGCCAATATATTTTAAGCCTCATATGCATGCGAAAGTTGGACAATGAATAAGGAACACTGTAGAAGAATTGATACATTTGAGTTATGGTGTTGGAGAAGAATATTGAAAGTAGCATGGACTGCCAGAAAAACAAACAAATCTGTCTTGGAAGAAGTACAGTCAGAATGCCCCTTAGAGGCTAGGATGGTGAGACTTTGTCTTTCATACTATATGTCTGTTATCAGGTGTTACCAGTCCCTGGAGAAGGACATCATTCTTGGTAAAGTGAAGAGTCAGTGCAAGAGAGGAAGACCCTCAATAAGATGGATTGACAACGTGGCAGTAGCAATGGACTCAAGTATGGCAGCAATTGTGGGGATGCTGAAGGCCTAGTGTTCTGTTCTGTTGTACATTGGGTCGCTATGAGTTGGAACTGATTAGATGGCACCTAACAACAGAAACAACAATTGAAACTGACTCATGAATGGTGCTTGTGTGTTTCTATTTTTTTCTTTTCTTCACTCAATCATCTTTTTCTTAATGCTTATTAAGAAGAATTCTTGAAGTAGGTAAAAAAAAGTGCCTTAAAGATATCCATGTTCTAGTCCCCAGATTCAGTAAATATGTTAGCTTGCATTGTAGTGGGAATTAAATTAACTGATGGAATTAAGCCTACAAAAGATCTCTTTACAGTATTAAAAAGCAAAGATATCATTTTAAAGACTAAGATTTGTCTGACCCAAAGTCATAGTAGTTTGAATCACCTCATGCATTGTGAAAGCTGGACAATGAATAAGGAAGATTGAAGAAGAATTGGTGCCTTTGAATTATGATGTTGGTGAAGAATATTCAATATACCTTGGTCTGCTAACAAATCGGTCTTGGAGAAAGCACAGCCAGAGTTCTCCTTAGAAGACAGGATGGTGAGACTTCATTTCAAGTACTTTGTATGTGTTATCTGGAGGGACAAGTCCCTGTAGAAGGAATCAAATTTTGAAAAGTAGAGTGACCAGAGAAAAACAAGAAGTCTCTCAATGAGATAGTTGGCACAGTAGCTGCAACAATGGGCTCAGACCCAGCAGTGATTGTGAGGATGGCACGGGACTGGGAAGTGTTTCCTTCACTTGCACACAGGATCCCTGTGAACCAAGCCAGACTTGACGGTTGGCTACCTAAAATGAAGGGGCAATAAAGGCACAAAGTTACAAGGTTTACAAGGTTCCAAGAGGGAGTTTAGGTTAAGAGTGTGTGGGGAAGGTAGAATCCACACTGAATAGTTTTCATCTTGTCTAGATGGGTCTGGTAAAAAGAGATAGGGCTAAAATCCTTATGTTTCAATAGTGAGTAATTGTTATCATGACTAATTGTGGCTGTCACAATTGTAAAGGTAGAAGTTTTGTAACAAAATCAGGGGAGTAGTTCATCTTGCAGTCCAGAAACAGAAACCCTAGGACCATCAAGGGAGAAGAGCACAAACAGAATGTGAGATCTTATCCAGAGAAGCAGCGACACCAGAGATGGAGGCAGAGATGTGGACATGGAGAGAGGGAGCAGTTGAGGATTCTAGAGTCATGGGAAGAGAGGGACTGAGAGCTGGAGGCCAGGAGGCAGTCTTGCAGAATGTGCCTTTTGGTGGTGTAAATTATTATATTATGCATGAATGTTAAAAAAAAAAAAAAACCTAAAATGAATAGAGAGAAATACTGTTAATTGATGGTATGTGTAGGGGATTACAATCATTGTAATGAAGCAAGTATAATATTTGTTGAATGTAAAACTGATGATCTGCCTGTAAACTTTCACTCAATTCACAATAAAACTTTAAAAAAAAATTGATGGTACAACAACAGAAACAGCAAACAATGACCAAAGCACTCATCTGCACACCAAAATGTTGGAGGTTTGAGTACACCCAGAGGCATGCTGGAAGAACAGCCTAGTGATCTACTTTGAAAGAATCAGCCATTGGAAACTCTTTGGAGCATGTTTTTTGCTCTAACACATAAGAAGTCACTATGAGTTAGTCAACCTAGATTCTCCCCTAGAGCCTCCAGAAGCAACTAAGCCTACCAACTTCTTGACAGAAGGCCAGTGAGGTCCATTTCAGACTTCTGACCCCCAGAACCCAAGATAATCAATTTGTGTTGTTTTAATACAACATGGTGATTGGTTAGAGCAATAATGCCATTGTTGTGTGCCGTCAAGTTTGTTCCAACTCATAGAGACTCTGTATAGGGTTTTCAAGAGTTGCTGGTGGGTTTTTATTGCAGACCTTGTGCTTATCAGCACAGTGCTTATCCTACAGTGCCACACGAGGGCTCAATAGGAAACACGTTTATCTGTTAAAAATTTACCCTTAATTACTCTTCTTTGACAGTGTTCACATTCCACTCTGCCCCGTGATTTCGAAGATCTTTCCTGCTGCTTTATAGCTCTGATCATTCCAAGAGCAACCCACGATAATTCAGTCTGCTAATCCAGTTCTCTTGGTTCATTTACTTGACAAGGACATTTTGCTTCATGTCTATTCTTCACTGTTTCAACACAATAAAACATTCAACTTTCCACATTTGTCTTTTCTCATAATTATTTCCAAGTTTGACGTTAGGCTTCAATCCCAGATGGTGATATACTTTGGCTCTAACCAATCTCCTTGCCCCCTCAAATGCACTAACTTTTGTTACTATTGACTCCACGGTACTTAACAACAACAACAACAACAACAACAACAACAATCTGAATCTCATTCTTCATAAAAAGTAAAACTCTGATGTCAGCATGGAAGTGAAGAATTAGCAGGGGCTGGGTGATTTCGCTTCCTCAGTTTTCCTCTAAGAGTGTTGCTGGCATTAATTCACATTTATGTGCTCTTGTTTGTGGTTGTTCATCATTTTTATGTACACCTCCTAGCTCCTCCACTGGAATATAAACTCTGGGAGAGCATTGTCTGCATCCCATTCATTTTCAAGCAGTCTCTATTTATAGTACCTTGTCCACAGAATGAGCTCAATGCATGTTTGATGGTTGAATAAAATATGAGAACATATTTTTGGTATAATTTAAAAACACAAACACACTAAAAAGTAACTACTAGTTGAAATAAAAAGTGGTGCGTTGAAAGCCTTTGCTAATGGACCGGTGTGATTAACTGAGGGCCCTAGGTTACTCCTTGTCTACGGCACAGTGAGACGTGTCTTGTAGAGGTTGGGGGAGAGTGGACAAGGTTGAGAAGGGTCTGAGTATTGGCTGAATGTGGATGAGTGTGGAATGAATATGATCTGAGTATTGTTGAGTATTGGTTGAGTCTGGTTGACTGTGAAATAAGCATTGGTTAAGTATAAACACACTTCCAAATGGGATACAAGGGCATGCTTATCTATTTTGCAGCACATGTCCAGTTTCCTGTCCTCCCAGGCTGTCCCCATCACCCCCAGCCCTCGTCATTCATGTTACAGTGTACCAGGATGTGGTGGAGGGACATACTCATGAGGAGAGGAAGTGTGTCTGACTCCTTGTGAAGGTCAGGTGGGCAAAAGTTCAAATGACGGGTAGCTAAAAAAGGTCTCTGGGGGCATTTTTAGACCACTGATCGGTCATTCTTTTAAAGAACTCTTTTGATGAGTCATTTGTGGGAGATACAGAGTAACTCCATTGTTCTTAGGTTGGGTTCTCTAGAGAAGCAAAGCCAGCATTTTTGAGAGAGATACAGAAAACAGACACCCCACCCCCACCCACAGATTTATTTCAAGAGATGGCTCACACAGTTGTAGAGACTGGCAAGTCCCAAATCCATGGGTCAGGACACCAGACTGAAACTTCTCCTAACCCATATGATAGCAGGACTGACAGATTAAAACCAGCAGATCAGACGGCAGGCTATTGGCTCATGTGACTTTGGGAGCTGGCAAATCCCCAAATCAGAAGGTCAGGTGGCAAGCTGCTGACTTACATTCCAAGAACCGGAGATCAGATGATGATGAGTCAGATGAAGGATTGAGAAAACTTTCCCTGGACATCCACATATATTTGATGTAGGCCACACCCTCAAGGAAATTCCCCTTACATCAGATCTCAACATGAAGGATAATTAAATCATACTGGTATTATGGCCTAGCCAAGTTGACATAGAACACTAACTATTACAATCCATACTTAATCAACTTGACTGCTGTACCCATCTTAAACCATACATACTCTCTAAGCAAAGCATAATAAAGTCAGAAAAGAACTCACTCTTGTGGAACAATTTTCAGCCAAGTAATAGAGATGTATATGGTGTGTGTGTACACCATATACATCTCTATTACTATTAAGGTATATTCACTATGGAATGATCAGTCATTCAAAATCAAAAGGGCATCATTTACCTAAGGACAAAGCTGAGAAGGGATGGGAAGGAGTGTGGAATGGAAATAGGAATCACAGGGAGGAAGTGGGATTACTGTTGTTTCATGGAGGGGATTACAATCATTGAGATGAAACAAAGTGTATGAGTTGCTGAATGTAAAACCGATGATTTTGCCTGTAAACCTTCACTCAATTCACAATACAAAGTTAAGCAAAATAAGAATAATAAGTCATATTTGCACATGTACTTATATGTGTGCAACAAAAATTAATGCACCAATCATGTTTACTTCATATTTTATAAGTAATAGGGTAAGGGAGGGAAGAAAATATTACATATGTGTGTACACATGCACTATGGATTAATGCATTGGACTGAAAAGTTGGTTTGAACAGTAAGTTTGGCAGTTCAAGCTCACCAGTTGCTCTTTGGAAACCCTATACAGGGTCACTATGGGTCCGAATTGACTCGAGGGCACATAACAACAACAAATACATATATAGGTACTTACGCAAATGTTTCTATGTTGTTGTCGCTACATGCCTTCAAGTCAGTTCCTACTCATAGCCATCCAATATAGGGTTTCCAAGGAGTGAGTGGTGGGTTTGAACCAATGACCTTGTGGTTCAAACTGACCTTGTGGTTGAGTGCATATCCTACAGTGTTACACCAGGACTCCATATTTCTATATATGTGTGAACACATAATATGTAAGACAAAAATATTGCTATGAGGGTTCCAGATCATACATGTGCAGGCTTATTCCAAGCATGTCTCAGTGATCAGTGGGTGGCTGTAGACAAGTTCTCTCAACAATACACTTGTCTTAGTCTCTTTAGGGTGCCTTCCAAAACAAAAAAATAAATAAATAAACACTAACTTAATGAAAACGGAGGCTTCTGAGAATTTAATCTACTTGTTGTTGTTGTTGTTAGATGCCATCGAGTCGGTACCAACTCATAGCAACCTTATGCACAGCACAGGGAAACACTGCCCAACCTCACTACTATTGCCATGCTTGAGTCCATCGATGCTGCCAATCCATCTTGTTGGGGGTCTTCTTCTTTTTCTCTAACTCTCCACCTTACCAAACATGATACCCTTCTCCAGCAACTGTTCCCTCCTGACAATATGTCTGAAGTATGAGAGACGAAGTTTGGCCATCTGGCTGCACTTCTTCCAAAACAGATCTATTGGTTCTTTTGGCAGCCCATGACACTTTCAATATTCTCCTCAAACACCATAACTCAAAATCATCAATTCTTCTATGATCTTCCTTATTCAGTGTCCAGCTTTCACATGCATATGAGGTTATTGAAAACACCATGGCTTCGGTCAGGTGCACCTTAGTTTTCAAGCTGACATCTTTGCTCTTCAACACTTTAAAAAGTCTTGCGCAGCAGATTTGCCTAATGCAGTATGTCGTTTGATTTCTTGACTGCTGCTTCCATGAGTGTTGATAGTTGAGCCAAGAAGAATGAAGCCCTTGACAACTTCAATCTTTTCTCCATTGATAAAAATGTTGTTTATTGGTCCAGTGGTGAGGATTTTTGTTTTCTTTACATTGAGATATATTCCATACCAAAGGCTGTGCTCTTTGATCTTTATCAGTAAATATTTTAAGTCTTCTTCACTTTCAGCAAGCAGGGTTGTATCATCTGCATATCACAGGTTGTTAATGAGTCTTCCTCCAATCTTGATGCCACGTTTTTTCTTCATAGAACCCAGCTTCTTAGATTATTTGCTCAGCACACAGGTTGAAAAACTATGGTGAAAGAAGACATCCTTGTCGCACACCTTTCTTAATTTTAAGCTATTCAGTGTTCCCATGTTCTCTTCAAACAACTGCCTCTTGGTCCAGGTACACATTCCTCATGAGCACAATTAAGTGTTTCAGAATACTCATACTTCGCAATGTTGTCCATAGCTTGCCATGATTCACATAATCAAAAAAGCCTTTGCATAGTCAATAAAGCACAGGTAAACATCTTTCTGATATTCTCTGCTTTCAGCCAAGATCCATCTGACATCACCAATGATATCCCTCATTCCACAGCCTCTTCTGAATCCAGCTTGAACCTCTGGAAGTTCTCTGTCAATGTATGCTTGCAGCCATTTCTGTATTACCTTTAGTAAAACTTAACTCTCATGGGGTATCAAAGAGATTGTCCATTGATTTCCACATTCCGTTGGGTCACCTCTCTTTGGAATGGGCACAAATACAGATCTCTTCCAATCAGTCAGCCAGATAGTTCTCTTCCAAATTTCTTGGCAGAAATGAGTGAGTGCCTCCTGTGCCGCCTCACTTTCTTGAAAGATTTCCATTTTCATTCTATCAATTCCTGGTGCCTTGTTCTTTGCCAATTCCTTCAATGCATCTTGGACTTCCTCCTTCAGTATCATTGGCTCTTGATCATATGCTGCCTCTTGAAATAGTTGAACATGAACCATTTCTTTTTGGTACAGTGACTCTGTGTATTCCTTCCATTTTCTCTTGATGCTTTCTGGGTCATTCAATAGTTTGCTCAGAGAATCCTTCAATAACGAAAGTCGAGGCTTGAATTTTTTCTTCAGTTCTCCCAGCTTGAGAATGCTGGGCATGTTCTTCCTTTTTGATTTTCTGACTCCAGATCTTTGCACATTTTGTTGTAATGTTTGGCTTTATCGTCTCGAACTGGGCGTTACTCCATTCGCATCATCACGGTCAACTCTACTTTGAGGAGGCAGCTCTTCCCCAGTTGCATTTTGAGTGCCTTCCAACCTGAGGGGCTCATTTTCCAGCACTATATCTGACAGTGTTTCTCTGCTATTCATAAGGTTTTCAGTGACTAAATATTCGGAAGTCATTTGTCACTTCTTCCCAGTCTGTCTTTGTCTGGAAGCTCATCTGAAATCTGTCCATCATGGGTGACTCTGCTGGTCTTTAAAATACTGGTGGCATAGCTTTCAGAATCACAGCAACTCACAAGTCATTACAGTACAACAAACTGACAGACAAGTGGTTTAATCTACTAGGTCAATTAAATTCAAGGCAGAAGGCAGCTCCGAAGGTATGATGACTGTTTTTTGGGATTTCAAAGGGATAATCTTTATTTTTATTTTTTTAAACACACAAGACTGCATATGAATCTGTATCTTGTGGGGAACCATCTGTGACTCAAGCAATCAAGTACAGAGATTTTCTTTCTCCATCAACAGATCATAAGAAACTCCCCATGAAGGCCATAGGTAGACTGGGAGCAAGAAGGTAATATGACAGAAAAGGGGACCATGAGCATTTGGACATCTTTCACATGTAAGTTTCTTGTGCCTTCACATCTCTATGAGGCTTGTCTCATATATGCCACCTACATTTATGGGTGAAGTATTACAGTTTGACTGTATGACTCCATGGCTTAAACAACACCCAGGTCATGATGGGAAGCTCAGGTTGCATGGTGACTTGGTAGTACATGGTTAAGCATCCAGTGTCTACAAAGGCCAAGTAACTATTTCTCAAGAGGATGGCAGGACTTTGCTCTAAAATTCTAAATATCTGCACTGTGATTCACCAATAGGGGCCTGCCAAAGACTCTAAATAGCATCTGTATCTGTCACTGACACTTTAAACACCGTTGGATGAGCCAGCTGATATGGTCCAAGTGATAGAGCAGCTTGCATGGCAGCTTGAACCTGTTGCAGAACCTTCTCTTATTCTGGGCCCCACTCAAAGCTAGCAGCTTTTTGAATCACTTGACAAATAGAACAGAGTAGCACACTCAATTGAGGGATATGTTGCCTCAAAAATCCAAACAGGCTCAATCAGCACAATGTTGTCAATGTAACAGACCTCTGTGATGTCTTGCAGAAGGGAAAGGCAATCAAATTCAAATGGTGACACAGGACTAGGGAGTTCATGAAGGTGGATTGCTGGCCTTGTCAGCTAAAGACTAACAGCTTCAGGTGATCCTTAGAAAAAGGTACAGAGACAAAGGCATCAGTGTTGTTGCTATATACCATCGAGTCCATTCTGACTCGTAGCAATCCTATGCACAGCAGAATGAAAT
>NW_006408559.1:9629382-9638105 GCF_000296735.1 Chrysochloris asiatica
AAGGAAGACCAGTTAATACCACTATTATTCAAATTTACACATCAACCACTAAAGCCAGTGATGATAAAATTGAATTCTATCAGCTTCTTCAGTTTGAAAGTGATCAAACATGCAATCAAGATGTATTGATAATTACTGTTGATTGGACTGTGAAAGTTGGAAACAAAGAGGAAGGATCAGCAGCTGAAAAATAAGACCTTGGTGATAAAAATGATGCTGGAGATCACATGGTAGAATTTTTCAGGACAAATGACTTATTCATTGCACATAACTTTTTAAAATACCATAAAATGTGCTTATACATATAGATCTCACCAGATGGAATAAAAAGAAATCAAATTGACTACATCTGTGGGAAGAGATAGTGGAAAATCTCAATATAGCCAGCCAAAACAAGACCAGTGCCCTACTGTGGAACAGATGATCAACTGTTCATATATAAGTTCAGGCCAAAGCTGAAGAAAATTTGGAAAATCTCAATATAGTCAGCCAAAACAAGACCAGGGTCCTACTGTGGAACAGATGATCAACTGTTCATATGTAAGTTCAGGCCAAAGCTGAAGAAAATTAAAACAAGTCCTCATGAGCCAAAATAGGACCTTGGGCATATGCCACCTGAATTTAGAGACCACCTCAAGAACAGATTTGATGCTTAGACACTAATGACTGAACTCTAGAGAGTTGTGGGATGACACCAAGAACATCATACAGAAAGAAAAGTCATTAAAAGACAGGAAAGAAAGAAAAAATCAAAATGGATTTCAGAAGAGACTCTGAAACTTGATCTCTACTCTCCAGCATAGAAATGCTAAAGGAAATCAAAGAAATGAGGAAGTCAAAGTGATGAACAGAAAATTTCAAAGAGCAGCTTAAGAAGACAAAGAATTATTATAATGAAATGTGCAAATACCTGGAGTTGGAAAATCAAAAGGGAAGTACACAGTCAGTATTTTTCAAGCTGAAAGAACTGAAGAAAAAATTCAATCCTTGACTTGCTATATTGAAAGATTCTATGGACAAAGTATTGAATAATTCAGAAAGCATCAAAAGAAGATGGAAGGAATACACAGAGTCACTGTACCTAAAGAAATGGTCAACAATTTCAAGATGTATTATATTATCAACAACAGATGGTACTGGAGGAAGAAATTCAAGCTGCACTGAAAGCATTGATGGAAAACAAGTCTCGAGGAATTGATTTGATTGCAATTGAAATCTTTCAACAACTGATATAACACTGAGGCACTCATTCATCTATGCCAAGAAATTTGGAAGACACCTACCTGACCAACCAACTGGAAGAGAACCATATATGTGTCCATTCTAAAGAGAGGTGACATAAAGAAATGAGGAAGTTTTCTATCAATATCATTCATATCACATGTAAGTAAAATTTTGCTAAGGATAGTTCAAAAATGGCTGCAACAGTACATTAACAGGGAACTTCCAGAGATTCAAGCCAGATCTAAATAAGGATGTGGAACAAAGGATGTAATTGCTGATATCAGACAAATATTGGATGAAAGCAGAGGTTACCAGAAAAATGTTTGCCTGTGCTTTTTTACTACGAAAATACTTTTGATTGTGTATATCATGACAAGCTATGGACAATTTTTCAGAGAATGAGTATTCCAGAACACTTAATTGTGCTCAGGAACCTGTACGTAGACCAAGAGGCAGTTGTTTGAACAGAATAAGGGATCCCTGAATCGTCTAAAATTAGGAAGGTGTGTGCCAGAGTTGTATTCTTTCACCATACATATTCACTCTGTATGCTGAACAAATAATTTGAGAATCTGTATTATATGAAGAAAAATGTTGCATCAGGATTGGAGGAAGACTCACTAACAACCTGTGATATGCAGATGATACAACATTGCTTGCTGAAAGTGAGGAGAATTTAAAATACTTATTGATGAAGATCAAAGACCACAGCCTTCAGTATGGTTTGCACCTCAATGCAAAGAAAACAAAAATCCTCATCACTGGTCCAATAAATAGCATCATGATCAATGGGGAAAAGATTGAAGTTGTCAAGGACGTCATTCTTCTTGAATCAACTATCAACACTCATGTAAGCAGCAATCAAGAAATGATACAATGTGTTGTGTTAGGCAAATCTACTGCACAAGATCTCTTAAAAGTGTTCAAGAGCAAAATTTGAGGACTAAAGTGTGCCTGACCCAAGCCATGGTATTTTCAATAACCCTTTATGCATGTGAAAGTTGGATTGTGAATGAAGAAGGACTGTAGAACTGATTCGTTTGAGTTATGGTATTGGAGGAGAATATTCAAAGTACCATGAACAGCCAAAAGAATAAACAAATGTGTGTTGGAAGAAGTATAGCCAGAATACTCCTTAGATGGTAGAGTGACCAGACTTCATTGCTCATGCTTCAGACAATTATCAGAGGAGGACATCGTGCTTGGTAAAGTGGAGGGTCATCGCAAAAGAGGAAGACCCTCAATGAGATGGATTGGCACAGTGACAGTAGCAATGGGGTCAAATGTTGCAACGATTGTGAAGTTTGTGCAGGACTGGGCAGTATTGCATTCTATTGTGAATGAGTTGGTACCGACTCAATGGCACCTAATAACCAATGCGCACTATGAGATACCTACTACCATCTACCGCTTATTAGTGAGACTACTGAAGTATTGTGCTTTCTTTACCTAATGTTGCCATAACAAAAATGCCACAAGTGGTGCCTTTAAAATATAATAATTTATTTCCTCACAGTTCTGGAGGCTAATGGTCCAAACCAGGGTCTCAGCCATGTTGATTCCTTCTGCAGGTCTCTCTTCTAGTTTCTGGTATCTACAGGCAATCCTTAGAGTTTCTTTTCTTGTAGATGGATCTTTACATGGGTCTTTGTTCTGCTGTGTGTGTGTGTGTTTGTCTATTCTGATCTTTTTATAAGGCAGCTCATAGAAGAGATTAAGTTAAGGCCCCACCCAACCTTAGTATGACTTTATAATATAACTAAAACCTCTATTTCCAGATGGGTCATATTAACAGTTACAAGAGTTGGGATTCCAACACATATCTTTGGTAAACACAACTCAATTCATGCACATGATGATTTTGTCAAAAGTATCAGTGCTTGTGACTAGTGAATCTGAGATTTGAATCCAGATAATTCAGCCTGTAGGTCAGTAGCCTTCATCACTTCAACACACTTCCTTGAGAGGAGCCTTTGGAGTAATTGGGAATGATGACGATTTGTTCTAAGAATAGTCTGATATACTAAAAACTTAGCCAACCACTGTCAGGGTAGCAATGGTATGGCTGCTGAGGGTCAAATTTGTTTCTTCACAGCACAGTAACAACGTCAGAAAAGATTAATTATAACATGTCATCATTTGCATTTGCATGTGATACTTCGGTCCACCATGATTTTTCACTTGTTTTAACAATCTCCATCATTCCAGGTGAGTGGATAGAGATGGAAGATGAAAGGAAAGGAAAACTTGGGGCAGGACTTCCAGAATGCCCAGGAATTGGTGATATGATTTGAAAAGAGGGCTGAGGGATTTGAATGAGAGCCAGGTTTATGTTGTGAAAGGAAGCAACAATCGTCATTAGTGAATTTGATTGCTTTTGAGGCTTGTTGCTGCTATAAGGTGCCATCAAGTTGAAATTGACTTATAGTGAGCTACGTACAACAGAATGAAACACTGCCTGGTCTTGAGCCAACCTCATAATTGTTGCTATGCTTGAGCCAATTACTGCTGCCACTGTCCAATCCATCTCATTGAGGTTCTTCCTATTCTTCACCAACACTCCACTTTACCAAGCATGATGTCCTTCTCCAGGCCCCTCCTAATAATTTGTCCAAAACATGAGAGACTAAGTTGGCCTACCCTGGCTTCCAAGGAGCATTCTGGCTGTACTTCTTCCAACTCAGATTTGTTGGTTCTTTTGGCAGTCCATAGTACTTTATATTCTCCTCCACACCATAACTCAAATGCATCAATTCTTCTATGGTTTTCCTTATTCAGTGTGCAAATTTCACATGCATATGAAGCTATTGAAAATATCATGGCTTGGATCAGATGCCCCTTAGTTCTCAAATTGACATTTTTGCTCTTGAACACTTAAAAAAGGTCTTGTGCAGTTGATTTGCCTAATGCAATACGTCGTTTGATTTTTTGACTGTTGCTCGTGAATGTTGATGATTGATATGAGCATAATGAAGTCTTTGACAACCACAATCTTTTCTCCATTTATCTTGATGTTGCTTATTGGTCCAGTGGTAAAGATTTTTGTAAGAATGAATGTAATCTTGTTCTGTGAATCTTCCCACCACAGGCAATTTTGGGACTGCTGAGTCACACGACTATAGGGTGTACCATCCCATAGATGATAAATCTGCTGGACCGCTGTTAGAATTCTTACCTTCCAGGCAGAAGACCCAGGTTTGATTCCTGGCCAATGCACTTGATAGGGCATCCATCTGTAAATGAAAGCATGCTTGTTGCCATGATGTTGAATGGGTTTCAGTAGAGCTTCTAGACTTAGATGGATTAGGAAGAGAGTCCTGGAGACCTACTTCTAAAACACATCCAATGAAAACTGGATGGAACAAGGGGACAGCACAGGACAGGGCAGCCCCTCATTTTGTTGTGCATTAGTTGATATGTTGTTGTTGTTGTTATGTGTTGTGGAGTTGGTCCTGACTCATAGCAACCTTGTACAGGGTTTCTGAGACTGTAAATCTTTATGGGAGCAGAAAGCCTCATCTTTCTCCTATGGAACAGCTGGTAGTTTCAAATTGCTGACCCTGCTGATAGCAACCCGATTTGTAACCACTATGCTACCAGAGCTCCTTTAGTTTATATGTTGTTGTTGTTAAGTACTGTCAAGTCAGTTCTGACCCATAGCGACCCTGTATAGGGTTTCCAAGGAACATCTGGCGAGCTTGAACTACCAACCTTGCAGTTCAAATAGCTTTGCAGTCTGTGCATTAACCCACAGTGCCACACCAGGACTCCTAGTTGATATGAGTTGGGGCCAATTTTGTTTCAACTAATGATCAATAAACAACATTCTTATCAACAGAGAAAAGATTGAAGTTGTCAAGGACTTCATTCATCTTGGATCAAATATCAACATTCATAGAAGCAGCAGTCAAGAAGTCAAACGATGTAGTGCATTAGGCAAATCTGTGGCACATGACCTTCTTAAAGTGTTGATAATTAAAGATGTCAGCTTGAGGACTAAGTTGCACCTGACTCAAGCCATGGTATTTTCAATAATCTCATATGCACGTGAAAACTGGACAGTGAATAAGGAAGACCGTAGAAGAACTGATGCTTTTGAGTTATGGTGTTGGAGGAGAATATTGAAAGTGCCATGGGCTGCCAAAAGAACCAACAGATCTGTGTTGGAGGAAGTGCACGCCGAGTGCTCTTTGGAGGCCAGGATTGTCGAGAACCGGCTTCGACACAAGAGTTTGGTTCACGAAGTTGGGAGATCTGGCAGCAACAGAGACAGATAAAGAGTACACACAAAGATGCAACAAGAGAGACAAGAAGACACCCCAAGACCAGAGTGGATGCGACACTGGCATCAGACAGATCCTGCATTGTAAACGTCATGGCTATGCAGGCAGTATGCACACCTTACCAACTGCAATGCCCGCCCATAATGCATGCCCTGCAAGCCATAATGCAAGTGGGCTTCAGTCTGCACCTCCTTTTTATTTCAGGGAGGAGCTTTACACAAAGGAAGGCGGGGATTATTAAGACAGGGTACAAAAGTGAAATGTGATCAATTGTTCAAAACAGGACACAGTGATTTACAGGAACAAATTCTAAAACACACATCACAAATTGTCTTGATAATCTAACATCCTTAATTTTCTAGAAATTCAAGCAAATTATTATATAGTACCTTTTAGGTTCGAATCCCAAGGCAGCAACTCGAGGTTTCTCAAGCCTAATTAACATACCTATAGCAACTAATATTCAGTGAGAAAAGGATTCAAAAGGTCTGAAAGGAATCCAATTGTTTCAGCTACCTGGATGAGGCTTGCAGGGGGAAGGAGGATGCCTATGTTAATGGTCTGCACCTGAGGATGATTTGAGAAGGCTGACAACTATTATTCTTTGAACAAAACCCCGGAAGCCACCAATCTACTTTGGGTGAATTCCTTAGGGAAATTTTCTCCAGCGTCTCCCAGCAAACTTGCCCTAGGAACTTTTAGGCCTCAGCTTTAGAAGAGGTTTTTGTTTTAATATTTGTCCATGGGTATCAAGGGCGCTCATGTATTAAGTTAATATCAAACATAACTGAATAATCTAATAAAGAACAGTTTGGACGTACTTGCCAGGTGGCTAGAGTTTGTTCCTCAGAGAGATTTTGTTCCCAGAACCTTAAGCACTGCCAACACAGTGGCAATATTAAGAGAGAGGCACATAAGAAACCATTTTCTCAGAAGCTACAATTACTGGAGTTAGAAGTATAGAATGAATAAGACCAAAGAAAATTATATACAGAGCTAGCCCAACAGTGAGTTCATAACAGCCAATGAACCCGGGATGTCCGGAGGTTACTTCCTTGGGCCCTCAGGGTCCCTGGCTAGCAAGCCTGAGAGCGGCCATCGTGTTGGATTTTTGTCCATGACACCAGTCCTCAGCATCTCAGTACTTGCGGTCCACAACACAGGATGGCCAAACATAGTGTCAGGAGGGACCAGTCGCTGGAGAAGGATATCATGTTTGGTAAGGTCAGAGAAAAAGAGGAAGACCCCCAGCAAGAAGGATTGGCAAAATGGCAGCATCAATGGGCTCAGATGTGGCAACAATTGTGAGGTTGGCTCAGGATCGGGCAGTGTTTCATTCTGCTGTGCATAATGTCGCTATGAGTCGGTACCGACTAGATGGCACCTAACAACAACAGAAAAAAATGACAACAACAATGATTGTTCTCCCTGGATTTGGGCCATCACGGGCCTGCTGACTTGCTAGTGTCTGTGGAGACAAAGTCAGCCTATAGAAGAGTTTTCAGTAGCTGTAGCTCCACTTCTAGACTTTGGAAGCTAGGTCCTCCTGCAGTCCTCACTGTCTGGGTATCTCAGAGCCCTCTGTTGTTGAGAAGGATTTTTCCAATCAGTCTTCCCCATTATCTCCTGCTTGCTTTAACTTCAGACACTTTCGTATTCATCAGTCTTGTCTTATCTGAACCACGAGCAGGGACCAACACCAGGCACAAAGGAAGGAGTTAGATTCAGAGGCTTTAATTATATTCATGCTTGAGGAGCCTCCTTAAAGAACACTTTGCAAGTAATAACCCTTCAGCACCAGTGTGCCACACAGCTGCCTGTGACTTTCATTACAAGGTGGCCTTTCAAGCCGTGTTACCAGGGATCCAGAGGAGCAGCCTAGCGCTGGCTCTTAGGAATGGTTACTACAGCCTGGGTATTTCTAACCTGGGGTGTTCGTTTCAGGCAGCATTCATTCACTTCTAGCTGCCAGCTTATGCTTGAGGTCTTGGGATGAAAGCTCTCTGCTTTCAGGAGATCAATGAGAATTGAGGAAGCAGATGCAAGCAAGTTAACACAAGTTAACACAAGAGGGCTATCACTTTGGTGCAGGGGGTGGTACAAATGGTTCATGCTAGACTGTTAACTGAAAAGTGGGAGGTTGTTGTCCACCCAGACACACCTCAGCATAAAGGTCTGGTGATCTTCTGCAGAAAGGTCACAGCCATTGAAAACCCTCTGGAGTACCGTTTCACTCTGACACACATGCAGTCATTGTGAGTTGGGTCTCTCTCCCTGGTGTGGCACTGGAGGATGAGCCCTGTCCTGCTAATTGCAATGCCAGTGATTCAAAACCACCAGCTGCTCTTTGGAAACCCTATACAAGATTGGTATGAGTTGGAACAGATTCAGTGGCACTTGACAACAATAATATCTCTCTCCTGTGTAAGAGGGTTGCTTGGCAGAGTTAGAAAACTGGTTTGGGACCAAGGAGATAAGGCTATGTGTTCTTGAGCCAGTTACTCGATCCCTCTGGACCTTAGTTTCTGCTTTTCAGTGCTCAGACCTGAGGTGATGGTCCAGTTTTCTTTCTAAGGCTGAGCCACTAGAGGATGCATTTAAAAACAGACGTTAATGCCTCCCAGACAGCTCACAGTTTTGAAGGACTTGCTAAGATGTATTGCCCCTCACCCTTTTCCCAGAACAGAGACTCCAGGAATCCACTTTGCTTTCTGGTGACAGTGTAACTAGTGGTCTTTCATCAGAAAAGACCACTCTTCTCTTCTTCCCAGTCATCCTGGAAAACTTGTAGACAAGGCAGGGTGTAGCCAGGCCTGTTAAACTGCTTTTTCTTTTCTTTTGGGGGGACAGGGAGGAGGGGGGACACTTCTCTGTGTCCTCTAGTGAATGTCTCACTTGGCTCTTGACTCTTTGGGATCCAGGTGGGTCTTTTTAGCTCAGGATCTGAAGAAGCTGCCCAGTCTCCTTGGGAAATTAATCAGGCAGAGGCGGCAGCTCTGAGCAGCTCCAGGTACTTTAAGGGTTAGGGAGCTTGTCTGCCTTGACAGGAAATTGCCTGCGGGAAGTCAGTGATCCAGAAGAAATGCAGAGGGCCCTGCTCAGGCAGACACTGAAGTTTAGAGTTACTTGAATTGTTTTGTTGTTAGGACTTAGAAAAACTTCAGTTCCAGAAGGTGCAATCTCTTTGCTATATGTTATTGGTCACAGTGTTGAAGA
>NW_006408559.1:9638585-9661039 GCF_000296735.1 Chrysochloris asiatica
GATGGCACCTGACAACAACAACACCATTGGTCACAGTAAAGATCATTGGTGGAGCGATGGCTAAGCACTTGGCTACAAACCAAATGGTTGGTGGCTCAAATCCACCCAGTGCCCTTTGGTACAAAGATCTGGCAATCTGCTTCTGTAAAAATGACAGTTTAGAAAACCCTGGCAGGGGGCACTTCTACTCTGTTACATGGGGTGTCTGTGAGCTGAAATTGACTCATGGACATCTGACATCGGTTATACTGCAGACACCATCCATACTGGCTATACCCTGGGAAGGCCCACAGTTTGGCCCTGTCTTCTTGTTAAATGCTGTCAAATGGGCTCCAACTCATACCCAACTTGGGCTTCAATTTCACCTTATCCTTTGAGGGATAATACCCTCCTCCCCCACTTAAGAATGCTGATCTAATTCAACCTGTCTTTTAACACAATGTCTCTGAGACATAGAAAAGCTAAGTAAGAGCTTACATCCAATTGGGTAGGCGAGTCGAGGCTCAGTTTTTATAGACCCACAGACGCCTTGTGTTTTCCACAATACTCTATCCTACTTCTGTTTATAAAGAGCTTCCTGCTTCTCCTGGTGATGCAACTATTTGAAGGCACTTTCACAACTTTCACACTTGTTCTATATCACTTTACATTGCTTCTCATCGATTCTTGTGTTTAATTGTGGTGTTTGCTTATATTCAACTTTATCAGGAGCAGGTAACACGTCTTAAACTTTCTTTGTGTTTCTTAAGGTCACTTGCCCCGTGATGAGCTAATACTGAAGGACAAAAATAGTTGATAATTAGTTGATTAACAATATCTCAAGAGAATGCACTTGGTTAGCTAAGATGTTGTTAAGTGCAATGTTTCCGATACAGATGAAATTCTTGTCAATTCCATGGTAATTAGTTTTGTATTTTGGTTTTAGAGAAGGTTTAGGCTCAAAAGACCAATGACCAGATCTGGGATTTTGAACATAGAATGTAACTAATTTATTAAGTTATTGTCAATATTGTGCACTTATATTCAGTTTTTCCTTTTATTTTCCTACAACAATGTATTTATAATTTATAGTTAGTTATTTTCAATTCCAGCCAGACAACTTTCATCAATTTAATTAGCAAGGCCAATGAAAATGAAAATGTCATTTTAGGGCCCTTTATAAATGGAAAGACGTTAAAATGTTCTAATGTGCTTTTGTTATTATTATAAATTGTGTTGAATCATTAGCTCTGTGCTCATTGTTAGTTTGATTGAAATCTTTGAAAACTATGGACACACATCATTTTGACTACTAATTTTATTATTTTTTTCATTTGCCTGTCCTTTTTTTTTTTTCCCCTCACCAAATTCATTGCTTGCCTTTTACAATCCCACACATTGTGAATCAGAGAAGATTTAGTCAAATGAGAAGATGCCTTTTTGTTCTGTTCAATCTTGATATCATAGCCGTGAAGCACAGGACTGCCAACTACAAGGTGGTTGGTTCAAATCCATCAGCAATTCCTTGGAAACCCTATACATGTTCGCTATGAGTGGGAACTGACTCCACTGCATGTAACAACAATAACTGTCAGTGCTTGGCCAGGGGTCAAGGTGAAAAACGTTAACCAAAAAAATCTCACTGCCATTGAGTCAGGTCTGACTCACAGCAATCCTGTATAGGGCTTCTGAGGCTGTAAGTCTTTGTGGGAGCAGAAAGCCTCATCTTACTTCCTCAGAGCATAGCGATTCTGTGCTTGCTTAACTTACAGTGTCTCTACGACTTCTAGGGTAAGGAATGTTGTTGTTAAGTGCTGTCGAGTCAGTTCAGATTTATAGCAAGTGACCCTGCATAGGGTTTCCAAGGGGCAGCTGGTAGGTTTGAACTGCCAACCCTGTGGTTCAAAGTCCAGTGCTGATCCTACAGCACCACACTAGGAGAAACAGATGCTATTATTTATAGCTTCCTGAAGTGTTGCTGTACACTTACCCAACCCTTGACCACGTTCACCTTTTCCCCAGACGTGTGCATTTGCTCAAATATTGTGTCTAAGGAATGTGCTATGTCCTGGAAGAGCAGTACCAAGTTCAGCCATGGGGCGTTTTCAAAAACACAGTCTCTAGGGCCCCACCTCTGGAGACTGATTTCATAATTGTATGGAGGGCTCCAGGATCTGATTTTTTAAAGCTCACTCAGGTAATTTTACTGGACATCTGGACTTACGAATTCCGGCACTTGTCTAGATGGGTCTGGTTAAAAAAGACGGGGGTAAGAGTCTTATGATTCAATAGTGATTGATTGTTATCGTGACGAATTGTGATGATCACAATTGTAAAAGTAGAAATTATGTAAGACTAATCTTACAGTCCAGAAACAGAGGACCCTAGGACCATCAAGGGAGAAAAGCACAAGTGGAATGCGAGACCTCATCCAGAGAAGCAGCGACACCAGAGATTGAGGCAGGGATGGGAACATGGAGAGAGGGAGCAGCTGAGGACTCTAGATTCATGGGGAGAGAGGGACTGAGAGCTGGTGGCCAGGAGGCAGAGTTGTAGAATGTGCCCTTTGGTGGTATAAATTATTATATTATGCCTGAGTGTTTAAAAAAAAAGAGCTAAAATGAATAGAGAGAAATACTGTTAACTGATGGTACCTGGAGGGGATTATAATTATTGTAACAAAACAAGGTGTATGATTTGTTGAATGTAAAACTGATGATCGGCCCTGTAAACTTTCACTCAATTCACAATAAAAACTTAAAAAAAAAAGATTTCCGGCCCTCCATTCATCATGGAACACTGTTGCATATTCAGTAACTGCTCAATTATTTCCTTTTCTTATTGGAGGGTTTGACTCACTCAGGAGTGGCCCCAAGTGGACCCAGTGTGATGTCTTGCTTGGTTCCTGTTTTTTTTCCACCTGAAAAGACCCCCTTCAGATTCATCCTTTTTTGCTTTATTTTTACAATGATAAACAGTCAAGGTGCTCAATTGTTCTTTTGAGACAGTTTGAAAAATCAATTGTAGCTTAAAAAATTTGCATCAGCCTTTTTCAGTAGAAGTTGGCCCCGTTGGTACCTGATGGTGACCAGCTGGGTGTGTTGGGTAGGCTTTAGGTTGCTGTTGTTGTTAAGTGCCATCGAGTTGGTTCTGGTCCATAGCGACCCTGTATAGGGTTTCCAAAGAGCGGTTGGTGAGCTTGAACCGCCAACCTTGCAGTTCAAATGGCTTTGCAGTCTGGCGCATTAACCCACAGCACCACAGATGGGTCTAATCCACATGACAGACGTCTAATCCACATTGTCACATATAAACCTTCAGCAGGGACACAAACAGGACTTAACACACCAGTGTTATTATAGCACTGTCCACAATAGGCAAACGATGGAAACATCAAGAGATGAATGGAGAAGTCAAGTGTGGTGTATACATGCACACACACAAAGGAACAGTTCTTAGCCATAAAGGGACGTCAAGTCCTGGGGCTCACTCCAACATGAGTTAACCTTGCAGGCTGAGTGAAGACAATCAGTCACAAAAGGGCAGGTACTGTATGATCTCACTGACAGGAAATGAACAAATATATAGAAACAAAAGATTATTAGTGGTTACCAGGGATGAGAACAAGTCTTGATATGGTGCTGAAGGATTAGCATTGGACCACTAACCTAAAAGTTGACAGTTCAAACTCTCCAGCTGTTCTTCAGAAACCTTTTACAGCAGGGCTGGAAGACGTCCGGCCTGTAAAATCATTTGATCTGGCCCTGCCAAGGCGACCACAGTTCCATCCATCACATTACTGTTGCTAAGTGACATTGGGTCAATTCTGACTCATAGAAACCCAGCATAGAGTTTCTGAGGAGCAGCTGGTAGGTTTGAACTGCCGACCTGGTTGTTTGAAGACCAGTGCTGATCCTACAGTTCCACACCAGGGGCCATCACATTAGGGGAGAGTTAATTGAACGTGTGACCAAATATAGCAGGCTAATTTTGAAGTTGATAATTTTGTATGGCCCACAAATAATGTTACAAATATCCTAATGGCCCTTGGCAGAAAAAAGATTCCCCACCTCTGCTCTACAGGTCATTATGAGTTGGGACCAGAGAGATTACACTTAACAACAATGGGATTGAGAGTTTTTTGCAAAGTGGGGGTCTGAGTTTATGTCAGTGGTGATCAAGTGATTTGAAAAGCATAGCAAAAATGGTTGCGTAATTTAAAGAATGTCATCAGTGTTGCTGAATTGTACGTGCAGAAGTTCTTGAGTGGAGTATGATCTGTTGTGTGTATTTTCACCACAATGAAGCAAAATGTTGCTCCTCAGATCCTGGAAGTAACTTCAGCTATTTGAGAATCCTAAGCTGTTCTAAACATAATCTAAATGAAGCATTTGTTCTAGAAAGGCAGTTTATCTCTGGCGACACTCTGCTCTCTCGCTCCCCCATCTCTACTCTTTACAATTGCTCGTTTTCAGATCATCACAGAGCGATCATCCATCCCCACAATGTGGGCAGTCCCATGATGCTGTGACAGAAAGCGCTGGAATGGTCTGCTAAGTGGACGACTTACTTCAGCACTTGTCATTCCATCTCAGTACCATCTTTTGCTTGCAATTTAAAGGTCAACAAGTATGGTTTGTGACATTGAGGGCCCTTTTGTAGGAAGCTGAACTTGCTGCTTGGTGTCTTTAGGTTCCTATAATGGAGTCCTGGTGTGGCGCTGCAGGTTAATGTGCTGGACTGTGAAGTGGGTTTGAATCGCAAGGTCAGCGGTTCAAGTTCCCCTGCTTCTTTTCAGAAACCCTATACAGGGTCACTGTGAGTTGGAACCAACACCACTATATGTAACAACAATAATATGGCAGAATTCTGGTGTGGAGCTATAGGATAAGCACTGGACCACAAAGTTGGTTTGAATTGGAAGGCCAGCAGTTCAAACTCACCAGCTGCTCCTCCAAAACAGTATACAGGGTCGCTATGAGTTGGAACCGCTATGAGCACTTAACAACGAATAGTTGTATAGAAGCATGTTCCTGGTTTATACTTTATAAGTCAGGAGTAGAATCACTGGCATCCAGGGAGGGGAAACTAGAGCATGAAAGAGATGAACTGACAGAGGGAAGAAAATGACCCAGGGGAGAAAGGGAATTTAAGAAGAAGGAATGAGAACTGAAGAGGCTGAAAATGTAGTAACACACAGTAACGAGGAAAGAGACATTCGTGGGTTAATGCACCAGACAGCAAAGCTGTTTAAACTGCAAAGTTGGTGGTTCAAGCTCACCAGCTCCTCCACAGAAACCCTGTACAGAGTCATTATGGGTTGGAACTGACTTGACAGCACTTAACAACAACAACAACAACATCTGATGTTCCTCAAGTCCACTGGATTTTTACAAATGTGGTGTATGGCTGTCAGTACAACGCTCCCTGTTCTTAGCTTCTTGGTGTTGTTAGGTGCTGTCAAGTTGGTTCTAACTCCTAGCGACACTATGCACAACAGAACAAAACACTGCCTGGTCCTATGCCATCCTCACAACTGTTGCCATGTTTGAGCCCATTGTTGATCCTGCTCTGTCAATCCATCTCCTTGGGGGGTTTCCTCTTTCTCATTGACCCTCCATTTTATCAAGCAAGATGTCCCTCTCCAGGGACTGATCTCTCTTGACAACATGTGCAAAGAACAAGAGAGGAAGTCTCAGCATCCTGGCTCCTAAGGACTCACAGGACACGCTATACAACAGAACAGAACATTGCCCAGTCCTGTGCCATCCTAAGGACCCATAGGACACTCTATACAACAGAACAGAACATTGCCCAGTCCTGTCCATCCTCATAATTGTTACATTGTTTGAACCCATTGTGGCATGGCGCTAATAATCCAGTTCATTAAGGATCTTCCTCTTTTTTGCTGACTCTCTACCAAGCACGTCGTTCTTGCCCAAGGACTCATCCCTCCTGGTAACGTGTCCAAAGTATATGAGACAAAGTCTCACCATCTGTGCTTCTAAGGAGCATTCTGACTGGATTGGTTCATTCTTCTGCCAGTCCATACATAATATATTCAACATTTTTTGATAATACTCTTTAAAATGCTCATGAACAGGTTCTTTTTCTTTTTTTTTTTTCTCAATCAGTCTAATAGAACCCAAATACCAAACTATTTCTGTTGCGTCAACTCTACCTCACTCATGTGTTACAAAGTAGAATTGAATTCCATCGGGCTTTCTTGATTGTGATCTTCCTGGAGGTCATCTCCAGGACTTTCCTTTATAGTGGCACTGGGTAAACTATAATCACCAACATTTTGGTTAGTAGTTGGGCACAAACCATTTGCATTACCCAGTGACCCTGCAGGAGTAAGTAATATGTAACTTGTGAATCCATGAGTTCGGCATAGGTTCAGAATCCCCTGGGATTGTGTGCAAACTTTGTACTTTATCTGGGTTAACATCCAGGGGGACGTTCATAGAATTCATCAGATTCTCAAAGGGATCACCAATCAGAGAACGTTCCTTAAATCTTGAATGTCAGGGAATCTGTGGGAGGTGCAAATGGTTCCCACGATCTGCTGCTCACTGAAAGTTTGGTGGTTCTAGGCCGCGGGAGGTGCCTTGAGAGAAAGGTGTGGTGATCTACTTCTGAAAGGTCACAGCCACTGAGAAACTAATGGAGCACAGTTTGACTCTGAGACAAATGGGTTTATGATGAGTTGGCATCTTCATAGCAACTGGCTTGGTTTAGATCAACTAGGAATGAACCCCAGTTCCAGAAACCAATCAGGGTACACACCATTCCTTTGGAGGACAATGGCTGAGCTGTGTGAATGAGTCTGAGGACTGCAGGTGGTCCCAGGTGGAGTTTGATCAGTCCTCAGTGTCTGCCATCCATGGCTGTTGCCTTCCCAAAGAAGTCTTGAGTCCTTGTATACTATTTTCTACTTTTCTGTGCACAAAAGGACCAACAACTATTTTACACAGGCAGCTGACCTCAGAGGTCTTTTAGGTGTGACTTCCACATGTAAGTCCTGCAAACTACCACATACATCTGTATTTGCATGCCTTAGGCCTGTGTGTGCTGCATCAGTTGATTTGGGAAGTGCTGTGTCATCACCTGAATGTAAATGTTTCTCCCAGAATCAGCTTCAAGAACACAGCTTCTGGTGCTTTCCCACTCCCAGATGACCACGGGTGTCTTTATGACTTCTGATAATGTTGATGATTTCCTGCCTTCAAAGTGCTTTATTGATGAGACAGCTTCAGGTCCGCTAGTGAACTGGATCAGGGTCACACCATCTCTTTCTCATGCTAATCTGCCACTTTATGACATTAGCAGGATTTCTGTTGGTGGTTGTGTGCATGGAGTCAGTTCCAACTCAGAGTGACCCTGCATAGGTTTTCTGAGGTTGTAAATCTTTATGGGAGCAGAAAGCTTCCTCTTTCATCCATGAAGCAGATAGTAGTTTCAAACTGCTGATCATGAGATTAGTAGCCTGACTCATAACCACTCTGCTACCAGAGTCTAGCAAAAACTCCTGAGCTGATAAGTCATTGTTGTTGTTAAGTGCTATGGAGGTGTTTCCAACTCATAGTGACTATGTATAGGGTTTCCGAGGAATGTCTGGTGAGTTTGAACTTCCGACTTGCAGCCCAGTGCTTATTCTACAGCACCTCACCAGGACTCCCATTTTATACTATGTTGTTTTTGCTATCGAGTTGTTTCCGACTCATAGTGACCCTGTGTAAGGTTTCCTGTAGGGTCACTGTGAGTCAAAATTGACTCACTGGCAGTGGGTTTGGTCCGGTTGGGTGATCATTACAGAATTGACTCGCTGGCAGTGGGTTTGGTTCGGTTGGGTGATGATTACAGAATTGACTCGCTGGCAGTGGGTTTGGTTCCATTGGGTGATGATTACAGAAGCAGGTTGTCAGGTCTTTTCTCCTACAGAATGGCTGGTGAGTTGGAAACACTGTACAGTAAGCAGACATTCATGTTATGGAGGGTTCCCCCATCAGGATTATTATACAAGAAGCCTTCATTTGCTGGTTTGACTCACTCTCCAGAAGGTTTAATGAGAAATGGAACTGCACTGGCTGCACCCCAACCATAGTCAGAGAGAAGTTGCAAACAATACCACTCAGAGCGAAGCAATGAGACCATATCCGGACATGGAGCTGATGAGAAATCAGTGCATCATTCTTGAAGGGTGAAACTCCATTCATCACACGCTGGCCTTATCCCTAGAGAAATCTGTTCAACAGTAACAGCTTTGACTCATGGCGCTGTTATGTAGGACACTTGGAAACTTTGCTTGATCCTGTATGTTTGAGTCAATTTTTGTGACTATGGTTCTCTATTAGGATGATACAAAAACTGGCTAGCTTTCCAGACAGAGAGACGTTCCTCACACGGATGAATCTGGCTGTAGGCAAGTTTACTGGTGTGTGTCATGGCGTCTGGCAGCCATGACAACAGGAAGAGGTCAAGACAGTGTGGTGGAGATGCTTCCAGAAGGAGAGAGGTGGAGCTTCTCAGTTTACTCAGATCTTGGCTGGTTTCTCAAATCTCTCTGCCACCATTGCTTTGTTCTTCCCTGGACCATATTCTGTGGCATTAGTCCTTTTGCCTCCAGGCAGCTTTTGGATCTTAATTATTTCGTTTGACTTTGGTTAGAGGACACAGACAGTCATCATAGACCCATGTGCTCTGAGGAATCTTTTCTTCTGTCTTTTGTGTTCCGAGTTCTGGCTTACTCCATTAGGTCCTCCTGGATGTTGTGGGGTCTTTGGTTACCCTTCATCCATGTCCTTGACCGACTAGTTACCCACAAAAGTAAATTTCCATTTTCTGTAACTCCACTTTCTTTGCTTTTCTCTCTCTGCCCAGTGGCTATCAAGCCAGCTGAATGCAACCAACTCAAACCCTTTGCAATTTTTCTCTTCATTGACTCACAATATAGCCCTCTCCAGCTTTGTAGCAGCCTAATTTTAAGAATTCTGTGCTTAAAATGAATATAGCATCATTGGTTGTGAATCTGGGCATGGCTATCATGCCAAAATATTTCTTGTGCTTATTTTGTGTCCAATAAAGTCAGGTTCTGATATAGAGCCATTTTATACAGACTACTGGGAGACTCTGAATGCATCTTAGGCAAGAAGAGAGAGAAAGGATTTTAAATTAAGATGAAGGACTCACCTGTTTCCCACTCCAGTTACAGTGAGACTAGCAAGTTAACTGGTGTGTGTTGTTGTCAGTTGGCCCTGACTCCTGATGACACCATGCACAACAGAACATAACTCTGCTCAATCCTGTGCCATGCTTCAGTTGTGGTCCACAGGATTTTCATTAGCTGATATTCAGTGGAAGATTGACAGGATTTCGATTCTAGCTCACCTTACTCTGAAGTTCTCCTGAAGCTTGGTCAGCATCCTAGCAACATGCAGGCATCACTGATAGATGGGTGGCAGCTCCACATGAGGTGCTTTGTCTGGTGATTAAAACTGGGTCTCCTCATGGAAGGTGAAAATCCCATCACTGAACCCTAGCTGGTTTGTGTACTTCCCAAAATATTAAGTAACAAGATACTGCATTGGGTCTCTTTCTGTACCCCCCCACCCCCGGACAGTTAGAGACTCCCGGGGTCTCTCGCTACCTTTTGGAATTGTTGTTGGATGCTACTGAATCCCTGTGGACTCACATTGACCCGACAGGGCAGAGTAGAACACCCCTGGAGGCTTTTCACTTTATGGTAGCAGATCCTCAAGTCTAAACTCCCGAAGAGCTGATGGTGGGCCTGGACCACCCACTTATTAGGGAGAAATCAAGTGCTTGACCACTGAGTTACCAGGGCTTCTCTTGTGACTGGTCTGTAATAATCTCCCATACCCCAAACCCACTGCCAAGTAGGGACTCCAACTCACAGCGACCTTGTATAGGGTTTCTGAGGCTATACATTTTGATGGGAGCAGAAGGCATCATGTTTCTCCTGAGGAGAGGCTGGTGGATTTAAACTGACAACCTTGCAGTTAGTAGTTCAGTGCTTATACTACAGCACCATCAGGGCTCCCATAAAATACATAAAACACTCTGCAGACATTTGTAATGCTATTGCAAGGGATATATCTGTGTGGGTATATATATATAGCTGTGTGGGTATAAGTTTTGGAATAGAAATATAAAGGCATAATAGGAATAAAAGGTTTTGCTGTGATTTTGTTTGTTTGGCAGAACCACTTCCAAGGGAAAATGCCATCAAGGAAACTGGAGGAAACTGGAATCCTTCGGTGAGCCCCGAGTGTAATGTTGTGCCTCATGGATCAAAACGAAGGCTAGCTTTGATCCCTTTGCTCAGGTGGGGAATGGGATTTTGAGGTACACAGTCAGTTCGAAGATGCTCAGAAGTTGTGAAGCTGATGAAAAGCAGGAGGATTTCATCCTGAATAGGTTGAGCGGTTGGTGATTATTCTAGAACATAGAGCAAGTGGACACTCCAGTGAGCTAGACCCCCGTACCCACTGAAACTTGGGTGCTGGTGTGCCTACTTGAGATCATGGTAGCATGAGCACAAGCTGACACACCATGACTATCCAGGTAGCACTGACCACAATCCTAATGAGTTTTCACTCATCAGAAATGAATAAACTCATTTGATGCCAGAAGTTTAAAAAACCGTTGAGTGGCAAAATAGAAAGCCACAAAGCCTCCCAATAGTCAAAGGAATGTGTTCAAAAGCGTGATTCCATGTTTCTGTTGCATAAAAAGAACTAGAACATTTGTGGTTTGTTCTATGGAGATTTTTAACAATAATATTGCTATTGTTGTTGTTAGGGGGCTTTGGATTGGCTTCAACTCATAGTGACCTTATGCACAACAGAATGAAACACTGCCTGATCCCACACCATCCTCACAATTGCTGCTGCCACTGGGCCAGTCCATCTTGTTGAATCTCTTCCTTTTGTTTGCTGACTCTTCCACTTTACCAAGTATGACTGGTTCCACCCGATAACATGTCTAAAGTATGAGAGATGAAATCTTGCCATTCTGGCTTCTAAGGAGCATTTTAGCTTATTTCTTCTAACACAGATTTGTTTATTCTTCTGACAGTTCATAATACTTTCAATATTCTTCTCCAACACCATAACTCAAATGTATCAATTCTTCTAAATTCTTCCTTATTTATTGTCCAACTCTCACATGCATATGAAGCAGCTGAAAATACCATGGCTTGAGTCAGGCACATCTTAGTCCTCAAACTAATATCTTTGTTCTTGAACACTGTAAAGAGGTCTTGTGCAGCAGATTTACCTAATGCAATACACTGTTTTATTTCTTGACTGCTGCTTCCATGAGTATTGATGGTGGATCTAAGCAAAATGAAGTCTTTGACAACTTCAGTCTTTTCTCCATTTATCATGATGTTATTGGTCCAGTGGTGAAGATTTTTGTTTTCTTTACATTGAGGTTCAACCCATATCAAAGGCTGTGGTCTTTGATCTTCATCAGTAAGTATTTTAAAACGTCTTTGCTTTATGCAAGCAAGGTTGTATCATCTGCATATTGCAGTTGTTAATGAGTCTTCTTCCAGTCCTGTGCCACATTCTTCCTATAATCCTGCTTCTCAGATGATTTTTTTCAGTGAACAGATTGAATAAGTATCATGAAAGAATGCAACCCTGACATACACCTTTCCTGATTTTAAGTCATTCAGTATCCCCTTGTTCTGTTCTAATGACTGCCTCTTGGTCTATGCACAGGTTCCTCATGAACACAATTTAATGTTCTGAAATACACATTCTTTGCAAGCTATCCATAGTTTGTCATGATCCACGCAATCAATAGCCTTTGCATAGTCAATAAAGCACAGGTAAGCATCATTCTGGTATTCTCTGCTTTCAACCAAGAACCATCTGATGTCAGCAGTGATATCCCTATTCCATGTCCTCTTCTGAATCCAGCTTGAATTTCTGCCAGTTCCCTGTCAATGTACTGTTGCAGGTATTTCAAAATTATCTCAGCAAAATATTATTTGCATGTAACATTAATGATAGAGTTCGATGATTTCTGCATTCCATTGGGTCACCTCTCTTTGGAATGGGCACAAATACGTATCTGTTCCAGTTAGTTGGTCAGGTAGGTCTCCTCCAAATTTCTTGGCACAGGTAAGTGAGTGCCTCCAGTGCTGCATCTGTTTGTTGGAAGATTTCAATTTGGATTCTATCAATTCTTGGAAACTTGTTTTTAGCTAATGCCTTTAGTGCAGCTCAGACTTCTTTCAGTACGATCAGTTCTTGCTCATACGCTGCCGTTTTGAAATGTTAAACATTAACCATTTCTTTTTGATACAATAACTGGGTGTAGCTTCCATCTTCTTTAGATGCATTTTCTTTTTCTTGCATTATTTAATATTTTGGCCATAGAAACTGAGTTTATTCTTTTCTTTTGTTTTTTTTTTTTAACTCCAGGTCTTTGCACATTTCATTATAATACTTGACTTTGTCTTCTCGAGCTGCCCTTTGAAATGTTCTATTCAGCTTGTTTACTTCATTTCTTCCATTTGCTTTAGTATCTCTCTGCTGGAAAGTAAGTCTCAGAGTCTCTTCTCTGAAATTAATTTTGGTCTTTTCGTGTTTTCCTGTCTCTCTACTGACCTTTTGCTTTCTTCCTGTATGATGTTCTTAATGTCATCTCATACGATTCTTCTGGTTATCTGTCATTAGTTGATAATTCACCCAATCTGTTCTTGAGATGGTCTCTAAATTCTGGTGCAATATGTCAAGGTCATATTTTCGTTCTTGTGAAATTGCTTTAATTTTTTTCAGCTTCAGCCTGAACTTGCTCAGGAGCAGTTGTCAGTCTGTTCCACAGTTTGCCCCTGGCCTTCTTTTGGCTGATGATGTTGAGCTTTTCCAGTGTTTTTTCCCACAGATGTAATCAATTTTATTCCTGTCTATTCAACCTGGTAAAGTCCATGTGTATGTTTGCCTTTTATGTTTTTTTTTTTCTTTTTGCAATAAATAAGTCATTGGTCTTGCAAATTTCTATCATGCGATCTCCAGCATCATTTCTATCACCAACACGATATTTCCTAACTAGTAATCCTTCCTCTTTGCTCCCATCCTTCACATCCAAATTACCAGTAATTCTCAGTACATCTTCATTACATGTTTGATCAATTTCAGACTAAATAAATTGATAGAATTTTTCATTTTCATCATCACTGGTTTTAGTAGTTAGTGCGTAAATTTGAATTACACACTAAGACCAGGGGTATTAACTGGTCTTCCTTGTAGATATAGGGACGTTATCACAGACAGCATTCTATTTCAAGATAGATCTTCAAATGTTCTTATTGATGATGAATGCAACACCATTCCTCTTGAAACTATGTTCCTGGCATAGTAAACCGTATGATTGTTAGATTCAAAATGGCCAATACCAGTCTATTTTACTTCATTAATGCATAGAATGTTGATTTTTTGTGTGTTTCATTTTATTTTTGACAACTTCCAATTTACCTAGATTCATACTTCATACATTCCATGTTCCAATTAAAATGGATGTTTACAATTACTGCTACTCATTTTGAGTTGTGCCCCATCAGCCAATGAAGGTCACACAAGCTTTATTCCATTTGTGCCATCATGGTCAACTCTACTTTGAGTAGGCATCACTTCCCCAGTAGTGTTTTGACTGCATTCCACCCTGAGGGGCTCATCTTCTGGCACTGTATCTGATAATGGTCTGCTGCCAGTCATAATGTCTTCTTCTTCGGGTCTATATATGACAATGTTCCACTGCTAGTCATAAGATTTTCAGTGACTAAAACATTCAGAAATTCTCATTTCTAGTCTGTCTTAGTCTGGAAGCTCCACTGAACCCTGTCCACCATGGGTGACCCCGCTGGCATTTAAAATCCCAGTGGCATAGCTCCCAGCATCACAGCCACATGCTAGCCACCACAGTATGACAAGCTGACAGACAAATGGTGACAAACTAAATATTAGAACTATCCTAAACTTTTTGCATGCATTCATCATTGAACCCATATCGACTACTGGGAGCTAGGTGTTACTATCATCCCTGTTTTCCAAATGAAACTCTGGGCACAGAGAGGTCCAATTAGTTGCCTAGCATTGCAGAGCTAATCACTGGCAGGTTCGAACTGGGGGAGTCTAGAACTACCTAGTCTACACTAAACTGCCTCTGACAGCATCCTCTTGGTTATGGCTGGGATGGAGATAATTAGGATCACGGAGGTAGGAAGGTTCCCATCTTTATTGACTTAAATACAAGTTAAGTCCTGGATACACCGTGTTCTCACAGCACATCAATGTGAAAATTCTCAGATGTGAGTAGGATTTGGTGATATTTGTTTCTTTACCCAGGATTGGCAGTCATGTGCCTAAAATACCATCTCGATTGCCATCACTCATGGCACCTTCATGTGTGTCATAGTAGAACTGTACTCCATGAGGTTTCCAATGCTCGCTTTTTGGAAGCAGATCTCCAGGCCTTTCTCTCAATGCACCTCTGGGTCGATTTGAACCTCCAGACTTTTGGTTGGCAGCCCGAGCATGTTAACCCTTTGCACCACTCTGGGAATCTAGATATGGTCTTCTGATTTCCATACAACTCCTACTTGGCCTTTAATTTGATGTGAATTTGCCCTTATTTTGAAATGATTGAACCAATCCCTACTCACAACACATTCCTGATCACAACCACTCACTTGCTGCACATACAGTTTTGGAGCCACTGAAAGGACTATGAGCCTCTTCTTGCACTAAAGTGCATTAAATAATATCTGTATGCACCTGTCCTGATGCTCCTACAAATTCGTCTTAAAGAAAATTTAGGAACTGATCTCGTTTGTAATCCGGGGACTATGCGTACTGATTTCAGAGAGCTGTATCACTCTCCTCTTCCTGTAAGGTGCAATCAATGTCTTTTAGCGTTTGGCATTTGGCGTAAGATTTCCATCCAGCTGAACACAGCTAAAGGGATTTCCTGAGATCAAGAAATCCAGAGGTTGTTAGGTTGTTAGGTCTCAAGACTTTTATCAGGGTCCCTCCTATCAAAAGGAAATCTAAGGGTTTGGACTGGGAGTTAATATTATTGGCTGTGAGAGTTAAGATTTTGTATCTTCTTGTAGCCATCATTTCCATGATGAATGAGTTCCAAGAGACTATAATCAACTCTTATGATGTGATCAGATTGATCAGCCCTCATCTGATGTAAGTATCCTGTGTTGCACATCCTCACTTGGATGACATCATTGAGGTCAGATACAATCTATAGGATAAGTTGCATTTTAAGTCAATTTGTTCTGAGACATAACAGGAGAGAGAAGTAGGCAGAGACAGAGGGACCTAGTGCCACCAAGACTTGAGGACTAAGGTACGCCTAACCCAAGCCATGGTATTTTCAATACCCTCATATGCATGCGAAGGAGTCCTGGTGTGGCACTGTGGCTTAATGCACCAGACTGTAAAGCCATTTAAACTACAAGGTCGGTGGTTCAAGCTCACCAGCTGCTCCTCAGAAACCTTATGCAGGGTCGCTATGAGTAGGCACTGACTTGACGGCACTTCACAACACAACAATATGCATGTGAAATCTGGACAGTGAATAAGGAAGACAGTAGAAGAATTGATGCTTTTGAGTTACCGTGTTGGAGGAGAATTTTGAAAGTACCATGGACTGCCAAAAGAACCAACACTTCTTGTTGGAAGAAATGCAGCCAGAGTGCTCCTTGGAGACCAGGATGGCCAAACTTCATCTCTCAGACTTCAGACGTATTGTCAGAAGGGACCAGTCACTGGAGAAGGATATCACATTTGGTAAGGTGCAGGGTCAGAGAAAAAGAGGAAGACCCCCTGAGAGATGGATTGGCCAAGTGACAGCATCAAAGCTCTCAAGTGTGGCAACAATTGTGAGGTTGGCCCAGGATCAGGCAGTGTTTTGTTTTGCTGTGCATAGGGTCGCTGTGAGTCTGTACTGACTCTATGGCACCCAACAACAACAACAACAACTGCCATCAAGAAAGAAGAGCCGGGAGTGGAGTGTCCCTTCAGACCCAGGGTCCCTGCACTGGAAGCTTCTAGATCCAGAGAAAGATTGGTGCCAAGATGATTGGAGATCTCCAAGGAATGCTGGGCCTGCAGATGCTGAGAAGAGACAAGGACCTTTCCCCAGTGTCGACACATAGAAAGTCTTCCCTACAGCCGGCACACTGAATTTGGACTTCCAGCCTCTCAAACTGCGAGAGAATACATTCCTGGTTGTTAAAGCCGTCCACTTATGGTATTTTTGCTGCTGCTGCTGCATTTTATTAAGTTAACTCTGATTCTTAGTAGCCCTGTGTAGGGTTTCTAAAGGTGTAAATCTTTACAGGTGCAGAAAGCTTCATCTAGTGGATTTGAACTGCTGAAATTTCACTTAGTAGCCCAACTGGTAAACCGCTATGCTACCAGGGCTCCTGGTATTGCAGCATCAGATAACTAAGACATGGGTCATGGTTACAGTGACATCATACAGACATGTGGGTTTGGAGACTTGACAAAAAGAATGGAGCAGTGTTGGATTCTTTCTTTAAGGAGGAATATAAGACAGACAGATTCTGCCTCACAAATGCTACTAGGACATCACTTTTCTCTGTCTTTCAAACACAGGGCAACATTGGACGTGACGGTTAGGTGTCAGAGCTGTGGTGGTCTCTTGTTCAGTTGGAAGTAGAGCAGGAAGGAAGGCCCCGCAGACACGAGTTGATTGTGTTGTGATGTGAGCTACCACAGCATCCTGGTGCCCAAAGCTGTGGCTGGGCTGTGTTCTTGACTAATCTCTTCTGTAACAGGAACATCCGCTTCTCTCTGGGGAATCTTCTCTTTATCTGTATGTCTGTCTTGCTATTTGACTCCATTTCAGCTCCTCTGGTGGTTCCCTGCTCCCTGTGGAGGGAAAGGTCAGGAGGAGGTCATCAGTGTTGGTGGCCTTGAAGCTCACAGGGAGGCAGGACTAGATGGTGGCTCTCAGGCCTGGAGTCCAGGAGTCCTGCTAGGAATGACTGATAAGTTCCCCAACACCAGGGTCATTGCTTCTGCATATTCAGTATAGCAACTAGCACGCTAATAGCTCTCAGTCACATTCCCCTAAGTGGGGCACGTGGGACTCAATAGTCTCCAAATAGTGCCAAGTTCTAATTCTCTCATCCTGTATCTCTGATCTCAGGGCCCGATGCCTGTAACCCCAAGAGGTTGCAGTGTGCCTGCCTACATATGATTTGCTGTTGTTGTGAAATGTCATCGAGTTGGCTCTGACCCATCTGGTGAGCTTGAACCACCAACCTTGCAGTTCAAATGGATTTGCAGTCTGGTGCATTAACCCATAGCGCCACACCAGGACTCCTGGCTTTATTGACAAGTCTAAGGGGACAACCTACAGAACTAAAAATACTCTTGTCATCTGAGGAATTCAGAGCAGCTCACAAAGAATTGATGTTTTATGGAACTGGAGAGGTAAATAGCTTTGTTGGTAAATGTATGTACTTTTCAGTGATTCTGCTTCTGTGTGAATATACAATGGAATTGTGAGCATCTTCTGTTTATACGATTTGCCATATCTTGTTTATACTGTTTACCAAGCCAGGTTACTTTTCATTGCCATATCTTTTAAATTTTGACAGTGAACAGATCTTCTAAAAATAGACTTACAATGTCCTTTTAATTGCTTATCACCATAACGATGAAACATGGAAGGATTCCCGCAACATTGCTGAGTTATCATCTCTCTTAATAGCTGTCTGTGAGTGTAGTATGTACTGCTGGCTAATTTTGAAGATTAACTCTTGCAGATGGCATTCACAGACCTATTTTTAATGGTCTGTAGAAACTGAAAGAGGGGTTCCAGGTGGAAAACAGAAACGCTTTAATTTGTTGTTGTTGTTGTTGTTAAGTGCCATCGAGTTGTTTCTGACTAATAGCGACCTTCTGCACAACAGAATGAAATACTGCCTGGTCCTGCACCATTTTCACCATCGTCATCAAGCTGGAGACCATTGCTGCTGTCTCTGTGCTAATCCAACTCATTGGAGCTCTTCCTCTTTGTTCATTGATCCTTAACTCTTTGTCATTGTTGTTAGGTGCCATGGAGGTGGTACTGACTCATAACACCCCTATGCTCAACAGATCCTGTACCAACCACACAATCATTAATACATTTGAGCCCACTGCTGCTGCCACTGTGTCAGTCCATTTAGTTGGGGGTGTTCTTCTTTTCCTCTGACCCTCCAGTTTACCAAATATGATATACTTCTCCAAGGACTGGTCCATCCTGGCTTCCTGGAAGCATTCTGGCTGTACTTCTTCCTACATAGATTGGTTGGTTCTTTTGGCAGTCCATATTTTTAATATTCTTCTCCAACACCATAACTCAAATGAATCAATTCTTCTATGGTCTTCCTTTTATTCACTGTCCAGCTTCTGTACGAATATGAGGTTATTGAAAATACCATGGCTTGGATCTGGTGCAATTCTCCTCAAACTGAGCACTTTAAAGAGGTCTTGTACAGCAGAGATCTTGACTACTGCTTCCATGAGTGTTGATGGTTGATCTGGGCAAAATGAAGTCTTTGATAATTTAAATATTTTCACCATTTATCTTGATGTTATAGATATTGATTCAGTGATGAGGATTTTTGTTTTCTTTACATTGAGGTACAACCCATACTGAAGGCGGTGGCCTTTAATTTTCATCAGTAAGGATTTTAAGCCCTCTTTATTTTCAACAAGCAAGGTTGTATCATCTGCATATCGACAGCTTCAGTCTTTTCTCCATTTAAGTATGATGATATGATGATGTTATGTATTGGACCAGTTGTGAGGAGTTTCCTTTTTTTTTTTTACAGTAAGCTACAATCCATACCAAAGACTGTAGTGTTTGATCTTCATCAGGAAATTAATGAGTCTTCCAATCCTGATGCCTTGTTCTTCTTCATATCATCCAGCTTCTCAGATTAGTGTTTCAGCATACAGAGTGAATAAGTATAGTGAAAGAATACAACCCCGACACACACCTTTTCTTAATTTTAAACCAGTTAGTGTCCCTGTGTTCTGTTCTAACAACTGCCTCATGGTCTATGTACAGGTTCCTTATGAGCACAATTAATTGTTCTGGAATAGTCATTCTCTGCAATGTTTTCCATAGCTTTTTATGATACACACAGTCAAAAGCCTTTGCATAGTCAATAAAGCACAGATAAATATCTTTCTTGTATTTGCTTTTAGCAAAGATCCATCTGATGTCAACAATGGTATCTTTTGATCCATTCCTAGTCTGAAACCAGCTTGAACCTCTGGCAGTTCTCTTTGAATATACTGTTGCAGCTGTTTTTGAAGTAATATTTTTTTGTGTGTAAAAATTTACTTGTATGTGATATTAATGATCTTGTCCAATGATTTCGGCATTCCACTGGGTCACCTCTCTTTCAAATGGGCACTCTTCCAATAAGTTGGCCAGGTAGCTGTTTTCCAATTTTGTTGGCATAGATGAATGTGTGTTTCTAGTGCTGCATCAGTTTGTTGAAAGATCTCAATTTGTATTTCATCAATTCCTGGAGATGTGTTGTTTGCCAATGCCTTAATTGCACCTTGGTTCAATATAATAATCTTTGTTATTGTTGATCAGGGCCATGGAGGTGTTTTTTGTCTCATAATGACCCTGTGTAGAGTTTCTGAGAAACGACTGGTGAGTTTGAACTGCTGACCTTGCCGTTCAAACTGGCCTTGAGGTCCAGTACATTACCCTACAGTGCCACACCTGGACTTAGTTCAGTATATTTCCCCTTTTATCTCTGCTGAATTGTTGGGTACTATTTTAGTTTCTTATTGCTCCTGTAACAGAAATTCTAGAAATGAGAGACTTCAAAGAACAGACATCTGTTTTTCACTGTTCTGGAGGCTAAAACTCTAAACCAGTGTCTTAGGCTGTGTCAATTCCTTCTTTTTGGGGATCCCTGGGAGTTCCTTTGTTCTCTGGCATGTAGACTTTCCTCATGTGTCTCTGAGTTTATTCTGTTTTTCGGATAACTCAGAAGTGATTATATCTAGGACCTACCTGACGCTGATATGACTTCATTAACATAACAAAAGAATGGTCTTATTTTCAAACAGCCTCACATTCACTGGTATGTTGCTTTTAAGTGGCATCAACTCTAACTCATAGTAACCCTATGCACTATAGAACTAAACACTGTCTGGTCCTGTGCCATCCTCACAATTGTTATGTTTGAGCCTGTTGTTGCTGTCACTCTGTCAATCCATCTCATTGGGAGTCTTTCTCCTTTTTCTCTGACCTTCCACTTTATCAAGCATGATGTCCTTCTCCAGGGACTGGTCCCTCCTGACAACATGTTCAAAGTACAAGAGACAAAGTCTCGCCATTTTTGTTTATAAGGAGCATTCTGGCTGTGCTTCTTCCAAGACAGATTTGCTTGTTCTTTGGGCATGGGACTTTCAATATTCTTCTCTGACACTATAAATTGTTTTTTGTTATGGTTCCAACTCAAGACAGATGCACTGCAGATGCATAACTATGCACAACAGAATGAAGGAAGCACAGTACATCCATGTGCCGTCCTCACGATTGTTATAGTTGAGCCCCAGTGTTGCTGCCACTGTGCCGATGCATCTTGGTGGGGTCTTCCTCTTTTTCACTGACCCTTCACATTACCAAGCATGATGTTCTTCTCCAAGGAGTGGTTTCTTCTTGACAATATGGCTACAGTACAAGAGACAAAGTCTTGTCATCCTCACTCACTTGTAAGGAACATTCTGGTTGTACTTCCAAGACAGATTGGTTTGGTCTTCTGGTAGTCCAAGTTGCTTTGAATATGCTTTGCCAACACTGTAATTCAAATGCATCAATTCTCCTACAGCCTTTGTTGCCCAATTTTCACATGTATAAGAGATGACTGAAAATACTATGACTTAGGTCAAGTGTACCTTAGTCCTCAAAGTGACATCATTGCTCTTGAACACTCTAAAGAGATTATTTGCCTAATGTGGTATGTTGTTTGATTTCTTGGCTGCTACTTCCATGAACTGCAAGGTCGGTGGTTCAAGCTCACCAGCTGCTCCTCAGAAACACTATCCAGGGTCGCTATGGGTTGAAATCAACTCGACAGCACTTAACAACAACAACAACAACAACTTCCATGAACAATGATTGTGGATCTAAGCAAAATGAAACTTTTGACAACTTCAGTCTTTCCTCCATTTATCATGTTATTTTATTGGTCCAGTTGTGAGGATTTTCCTTTTTATTTATTTATTTATTTTACATTAAACTACAATCTGTACTGAAGACTGTAGTCTTTGATCTTCATCAGCTTCAAATCCTCTTCACTTCCAGCATGAAACATTGTGCTGTCTGCATTGTTAGGTTGTTAATGAGTCTTCCACCAATCCTGATGCCATGCTTTTCTTCATATAATCTGGCTTCTCAGATTATTTGCCCAGCATACAGATTGAATAAGTATGATGAAAGGATACAGTCCTGGAGCACACCTTTCCTGATTTTAAATCATCCAGTGTCTCCATGTTCTGTTCAAACAACTGCCTCTTGGTCAATGTACAGGTTCCTCATGAGTACAATGAAATGTTCTGGAATACCCATTCTGTACAATGTTTTCCATATTTTGTAATGATCCACATAGTCAAATACCTTTACATAATCAATAAAGCACAAGTAAACATCTTTCTGATTCTCTGTTTTCAGCTAAGATTCATCAGATGTCAGCTATGAAATCTCTCATTCTGCATACTTTTCTAAATCCACCTTAAATGTTGACAACTCCTTATTGATGTATTGCTGCAATCATTTTTAAAATTATGTTCAACAAAATTTTACTTGCATTTAATATTAATGATATTATTCAATTAGTTGTGCATTCTATTAGGTCACCTTTCTTTGAAATTGGTACAGATATAGATACTTCCCCATTTGGTAAGTCAGGTAGCTGTCTTGCATATTTCTTGACATAGACAAGAGAACACCTTCAATGTTATATCAATTTGCTGAAAGATTTCAATTTGTATCCCATCAATTCCTGAAGCCTTGTATTTTGTCAACGACTTCAGTGCCACTTGGACTTCTTCCTTCAATACCATCTATTCTGGATCATATGGTACCTCTTAAAATACCTGAACGTTGGTCAACTCTTTTTGGTACAGTGACTGTTTTCCATCCATCTTCTTTTGATGCTTTCTGTCTCACTCAATATTTTACCCATAGAATCCTTCAGTATTCCTACCCGAGTCTTGACTTTTTTCTTCAGTTCTTTCAGCATGAGAAATGCTGACCATGTTCTTCTCTTTTGGTTTCCTAACTCCAGGTCTTTGCACATTTCATTGTGCTACTTGATCTTGTCTTCTCGAGCTGTCCTTCAGTTTTCTATTCAGCATTTTTATTTCCTCATTTCTTTC
>NW_006408559.1:9662319-9663284 GCF_000296735.1 Chrysochloris asiatica
GATCTTTATGCATTTCATTTAACTTTTGACAAAATTCAGGTATAGAGGTTGGGATTTCATTATAATTTTGAATAGGAAACATAAGTCATTCCTTCAAAGCTATTGAGACCTTGCTCTTCCCCTGTATTTTCCTTAATTTTTGCTATCATGGAGAACAGATAGAAGTAGTAAAGTAAGCAAGCATTTGAATTTGTGTAAGACTCAGAACTTAGAGTCGCTAGACAGACTTTCTATATATCCAGATCTCTCCCCAGCTGACCTAATGCTAGTGAGGTATTGCTGTGTATGTGCTGAGGTTGGCAGGCAGGGAGGATAACAGATTCCGGGCCTCCTTTCAGTCTGCAGAGCTGCCCTAAGAAGTAAAGGGGAGAACGTGAATGTCCTGCAGTGTCTTCAACGGCCTCCATTAGTCCACTGGTGACAGGTGGCAACAGGGCACAAGGCAAATATCAGATTTGCAGTATCTTGCTATAAATGATCATGATTAAGTGCCAACAGTTTCTTCTTATGAACTGGCTTTATAACCATCTTTAGAAGCATTAACTTTATAAATATGATCATACTGTCTGTGGTGCCTTGAATTTACTTGATATGGATTTTCTATCCAGAGTCTCCTAATTCCCATCAACTGATTGTGTGGGACCATGCAATTAAGTTTTACAAGACTTTAAAGGTGGGATTAGCTCTGGTAGTGTATAGTGGTTATGAATCGGGCTCCTAACCTCAAGGTCAGCAGTTCAAAACTACCAGCTATTCCGCGGGAGAAAGATGAGGCTTTCTGCTTCTGTAAAGATTTACAGCCTTGGAATTCCTGTACAGGGTCGCTATGAGTCAAAACCGACTCCATGGCACATAACAACAGCAACAAGAGTGGGATTAGTTAGTTTTGCCTTCCAGCTAGGTTTCAGATGAACTGTCTCAGAAGCAAAGACAGTAGATGATAAGTCCATCAAGAAGGAAGAGCA
>NW_006408559.1:9677710-9692179 GCF_000296735.1 Chrysochloris asiatica
TGGTCTCACCCAAGATGGCGGCTCCTGGAGCAGCCGACCGTCCCAGACTAGAAAGCAATAGATTTCTTGCTTCTGCCACAAATTCCTCCAGCTGTGAGTCTTCCAACCGTGGCGTCTCTGCTGCCCCCACTTCATCCCACCACTTGGTCTTGCCCATGGTGGCGGCCAAGGCCTCCGAGTCTGGCCGGCAGACTCAAAAGTATGCGATTTTTTGCTTCAGCTCTAAATTCCACATGCCTTCAAACCTTTAAACTATTCCTATCTCTGTAGGTCCAAGTTTTGGAGCTCTGTCCTGTCTCTTTTTTGCCTGGCATTCTGAGTTATTGCTGACGGTGACCTTCGCTACACCTCCACCTTAGCTGCCATCAAGCCCCGCCTCCTCTTTTTTTGCCTCTTTGAAGGACAAAATATCTTTAAATATATATTTTTTTCTACTAAGTAAGAAGGAGTAATTGTTCCTCTAGCATTGTTGATTCAAAGTTGATTTGTATGGAGTTCTGGTGTGACGCTGTAAGATATGCACTCTACTGCAAGGTTGGTTTGAACTGTTAGGTTGGCGGTTCAAACTCACCCACCGCTCCTCAGAAACTTTATTTATTATTGCTGTTGGGTGCCATTGAATTGGTTTCAACTCATATTGACCCTGTATAGGGTTTCCGAGGAGTGACTGGTGGGTTTGGACCACCAAGCTTGTGGTCCAAACTGACCTTGCGGTCCAGCAAGTTCTTCTACAGTGCCACACCAGGACTCATATACAACATATACAAGTTCACTATGAGTCAGAATAGTCCCAACAGCACTTAACAACAACAACAACTGATAAAGCATTTTTCCTTTTCTTGAGCAGTGTTAAACCTGAATTGCTTTTTGATCTGATGATACTCCTTAAACAGCTTGTGATTAGTATTATGCAAATTGTGGGGCTTTTCTTTTCTTTTCTTTTTTAAGCTACAACATTCATCTGCCTTTTGTTCTTTTTTTTTTTTTTTTTAAGCAAGTTTTTATTGTGAATTGGGTGATAGTTTACATGGGAGAACATCAGTTTGCATTCATTCTATCATTGCAATGATTACAATCCTCTCCATGCATCATCATTCAAAAGCATTTGCTTCCATTCCCTCTGTGTGTTTTTTTGTGTTCTTTTGGATGTACACTGAAGCTCTCAGGAATCTATAACCATTCAAACAACCCTGCACCCCAGCCGCCAGCACACACAGCCCTCCTCTCTCCTAGAGTCCCCAGCCCTCCTCTCTCCTAGAGTCCCCAGCTTCTGTGTCTCTCTCTCCACATTATCCTCTCTGTCTCCATCTCTGGTGTTGCTGCTACTCTGGATAAAGTCCCACATTCCGCTCTCCTCCCTTGATGGGCCCAGGGTTCTCTGTTCCTGTACTGTAAGATCAACTACCCCCCTCCTTTTGTTACAAAACATCTACCTTTACATTTGGAACATTCACAATCAGTCTTGATAGCAATTATTCATTATTGAACTACAAGAGTCTTATTCCCATCTCCTTTCACCAGCCCTGTCCAGACAGGTTGGAAACCACTCAGTGGAGAATCTACCTTCCCCTGCACTCTCTGAAACTAAGCTCCCTCTTGAAAACTTGTAAGCCAGTCTCTTTGTGCCATTGCAGCGCCCCCTTCTCCCCCCTCCCCCTTTTCAGGTAGCCAATGTCTAAGTTGCCCATCCCTGTCAACCCTGTGTACAGAGAGGGTGGGAATGATCCTTGTTGTAAAATTTCCTTCCTTCTTTGGTTCTTTTATTTCCTGTTTGGGAGTGTTCTTGTATTCTTTCTTTCTTTTTTATTTTATTTTTTCGGTTCCTTTTTCTGTACCAGGGGTTCTAGTGTCCATTGTGGTAGAATGAACATTTTGGTGACAATCAAAACCAATTGCTTTCGAATCAGCACTGATTTCATGGTGACCCTGTGTGTGTCAGAGCAGAGCTATAGATTTCCAATAGCTGCTTTTTGGGACTAGATCTCTAGACTTTTCTTCTGAAAGTGCCTCCGGGTGTACTCGAACCACCAATCTTTTGATTAGCAACAAGCACATTAGCCACTTGCATCACATGTTGTTGTTAAATGCATGTGATGTCGAGTCAGTTTTAACTCACAGTGATGCTGCATAGGGTTTCCGAGGAGCAACTGGTGGGTTTGAAGCATCGGCCTTGTGGTTAGCAGTCCTGTGCTTATCCTACAGTACCACACCAGGATTCCATTTGATGTTAAGTGCTGTCCAGTCAGTTCTGACTCATAGAGATCCTGTATAGGATTTTAAAGAACTCCAAGAACCCTATGGTGGTAGTTATGTGTCAGGGATTTGGTTCCAACTCACAGCGATGCTGTACAGGGTTTCCAAGGAGACTGTAAAATTTACAGGAGCAGAAAGCCTCATCTTTCTCCCGCAGAACAGCTGGTAGTTTCGAACTGCTGACCCTGAGATTATCAGCCTGATTCGTAACCACTATGCTACCTGAACTCCTTCAGGAACTCTATAGGTGGTCTCATTTTTATTTTTTCTGCTGAATGAATGGTTGGTTCAAATCATTGCCATTTCAGTTAGCAGACAATGCTTAAGCCACTGCACCAGGACTCCTATAGCGCTCAAAGCTTTTTATTGATTTATTTATTTTTATTGTTTTATTGTGAATTATGTGCACACAGCTTTTGAATGAATATTTGCACTTGTTTCTTCAGTCTGTTTCACTGTTTAGTGATGACATTGAATGCCATGTGATCTGTAACCACCCGGTTTTATCTGGACAGTATGTGTGTTGGAGAATCTAAGATGCAATCTAATGTCATGGTGTGCTTATAAACAACAGACAACATCTGAAGCTCTAGCACAACTTGTGCCCGACAGACACTGACATTCTGGAAAGCTACCACTGAAGAAGGATTCTCATGAAGATGGGGGAAGTGCACAGTGTACATATTCCTGTATGTATGCTGAGAACTACTATAGTGACTAGGTAATTCTGATTCTCTTGTAATCAAGAGAATTTGCTATGCAAAATACAACACAGATTAGCTGAGGGCTTCGGCATTTCAAACCTCATTTCTCCTTCACAATCTACGTAGTTCAGATGCTGGGTAAACTGCAGGACATGTAAATATCCTGGTGGGAATTCTGGCCACTTATTTCAGTCAAGTCTCTGAGTTGACAGGCACAGGGCTGTGGAACTATTTCTGGATTTGGTTAGTCATGACAGAGATGGTAGCAGGTTACATAAACGTGTCCCACTAAACCTGAGGAGCCCTTGGGTTGTGCATATGGTTAACTCTTTCAACTGCTAACCAAAAGGTTTAAGGTTGTGTCCATCTGGAATACCTTGGAAAGCCCCGGGGAGCGCAATTCTATTCTGTCACACATGGGGTCACCATGAGTGCCAGTCAACTTGACGGCAACTGATTTTCTTTTTCCTACTAAAATCTAACCCGATGTACTTGTAACTCAACTTCTGTTTAACCAAAACCCAAAATGATTCAGAATGATGCCAGCATCACTCCGTACAAAGGGAGATGTGGGCAGATGGGAAATCTGAGTGCAAACAGACAATGATTGACACCATTTCAGTTTAAATATCTCTCATTTGCAAATTTTACAAAAAGATAAGGCGGTTTCACATAGATGGCGAGGTTACAGCATCCTGCTCGACAGGTTTTTTCATTTCCCGCCTGCGCACAGGCGGGAAAGTGAGCTCATCCTGCCTCTTTATGCGTGAAAAAATGACTGGATTATTTGCCTGTTTGAAAGAGCAAAGAACAATCGTTCTAAGTGGCCAGACTTCACACTTTGCCATGCTATTAAGGGGCAGAAGCCTCCCACTTACTAAGTGACTTTTAATTGTGCTCATCAGCTCTTTCTACCACTCTCTGTAGGAAGCATAGCCAATATTTCCACTCGGGAGAAACAGTGAAGCGCAGTCAGGCTAAATCGATTTTCCAAGTTTATCCAATGCTGAAATGGCTGCAGCGTTTTATTTAATGTAGGACTTCCCAGTGCCTTTGAGATCTTAATGTAAACATAAAAGGTGCTTCCAGAAGGAATTAGGGCATGCAACATTTCCTAAACTTATTTGATCAAGAATATATATATTTGTTGTTAAGTACTGTAGAGTCGATTCCGACCCATAGCGACCCTATACAGGGTTTCCGAGGATCTAAATCTTTAGGGAGCAGAAAGCCTCATCTTTGTCCCGCGGAACAGCTGGTAGTTTCGAACTGCTGACCTTAAGGTTCGAAGCCCAGTTCGTAACCACTACGCTAGCAGCGTTCCATATATGTATATATTTGTTTGTTGTTTGTTTTGTTTTGAATCTCTGGTCTCCTGGGAACAGACCTTGCGTTATGCTTGTATTTCTATGAACCACCACTAGGGGAGGATTTGAGCCTAGTTTTCATGAGGGATCCAACCACCGGTGAAATACTTCAGAATTTAATGACAATACGGTTTTCAACATAAACATGTTTTTACCAAAACCATAATTATTCATATGTCTGTGATTGTTACCATTTATATAGACCTTTAAGGTAGATATAATTCAGAGGATGTAGTTAAATGCTGTCAAGTGGGTTCAGACTCATGGTGACCCTATATAGGTTTTCCAAAGCTAAAAATCTTTGCAGGGGCAAAAAGCCTCATCTTTCTCCTACTGAGCAGCTGGTGGGCTCGAGCTGCCGATCTTGTGGTTCTCAGCCCAGTCCTCATCATATGAAGCCAGCATAAAATCATCATTTTGTTAACCAAAATTGTCGATTATAAACCTTGAAGGAAATCTGAGACATTTGTCCCTGCTGTGGTCAAGAGTTCCGACAAGGTTTGAAGGCAGATGTCAGGAAACGTTTAAAGGAATATTTGTCATTTTCTGACTGGTTTATTTCATTCAGAATTATGTTTTCAATAGTCATCCATGTTGTACAATGTATCAGATTTCACTTCTCCCACTTATAGAAAATATCTAGAACAGGCAAATGCATTCAGGAAGGAAGTAAATTAATGTGTGTGGGGATTAGGAGTTATTGCTTAATGTGTATTGAGTTTTAATGGGGAGATGGAAAAATTTAGAAATAAATCATGGTTAAAATGCACATGCACAAAAAAACACAAGACAATAAATAAATAAAGAAAAAGACAAAGAAGAAATGAATGGGCTGAGCTATGAATAAGTCATTTAACATGTCTACGGAAAAGGAAACGGAAAACCCAACCAGTTGCCTTTGAATCAGGTTTGACAGATGGCAATCCCATGTGTTTCAGAGTAGCCTTCTCCATGGACTGCAAAGTTAGTGGTTCACACTCACCAACCACTCCTCGGACATCCTATACAGGGTCTCTATGAATTGGAAGCAACCCAACACACATAATAACAATCTTTGAAGCAAAACACCACTAGGTGGATTTGAACCACCAACCTTTAGGTTTGTAGTTGAATGCAAACCATTTACACCACCCAAGGACCAGGTGAGGTATTTTTAGGTTATATCATTAAAAAAAAAATTATATCATCATTTTATGTAATACTAAAAATGTGCTTCCCAAGTGCACAATGGCAGCATGTATATCTGATGCTTAAAATTCTTATTATAAAATCAAAAGATTATTTTAGACTTTATGTAGATAGAGTTAGATTTTCTTTAACCGCTTATCATTGCTGTGCATGTATAATCAGGAGTATACAAACAAAACACTTTGGAAGGATTCCTGGTGTGGCACTGTACGATCAGCACTGGACCATGAACCCCAAGGTCAGCAGTTCAAACCCACCAGCTGCTCCAACAGCAGCAACAGTGGCAGGAACACGTGGTATGGCAATCATTCCTCCAGTGATGAGAATTACACCCAGATACTCAGCCTCCGGGAGTGTACAGGAACTTTTTGTTTTAAAGCTGAATCATAGTACAAGTGTCTAAAGTCATTTCCAACAGCAGTGAAACTCAACGTTTGTAGTGCCGACCATGCTAATAGCCAGTAACTAACGTGACAACCATAGGAAGAACTATGATGTTGTTTATTCATGTGCATGCAATGGCAACTTCATTACCACTGCCACCTGAAGGCCACTTTAAGATGCCATCGATTGGAATCTAGATGTCAGAGACACTACAATGTGGGAAAAGATGGGTTTCTTGATTTTTGATGAAATACCGTAATTAGAGAACTATAAGGTGACAGAGCCCTGTAATACAGCCCAACTTCATGGAGCAAAAGGGAAGAGAATGTCTGCTGGAGCATAAGGAAAAAGCGAAACAAAACAAAGACTCACAGAAAGAGTTTCCATCAAGTAGATTCCAACTCATGGAATATTCGTTGTTTTAATTGCTTTTCAAGTAATTTTCCTTTGGGGATTTATATGGCTTTATTGTTTTGATCCAAGGCAAAAAGAATGGACTTTTGACATTCCTTACTTCGGGGTAGGTCGATGGTCTGTAAGTTTGTCAATGGTAATGACTTTTAAGAAGGAGACCTGGTGCAGAGGGTTACCTGTTAGACTGCTAACTGATGCCAGGTCAGTGGTTGGAAACTATCAGCTGCTCCATGTGAGAAACATGACACTGTCCTTTCAGAAGTACATCACCAGGCCTTTTTGTTGTTGTTGTTTGAAGGCTCCTCTGGGTGAATTTGAACCTCCAGACTTTTGGTCAGTAACTGAGTACTTAACCATTTACACCACAGAAGGACTCCATATTTGATTTTAGTTCTCTAATCTGTCTTGGATAAGCAGCCCTGGTAGTGAAGTGTATTACCAGCTGGGCTGATAACCACAAAGCCAGCAGTTTGAATCTACCACTCACTCTGCAGGAGAAAGATGAAGCTTTCTATTCCTGCAAAGATGTATAGCCTTGGAAATCCTATACAGGGTTGCTGTGAGTTGGAACCGACTCGACAGCACACAACTACACCACTCCCATCAAGATTACAGCCTCCGAAGACTTGTGCGGGTCTGCCCAATATGGTCACTATCAGTGGGAACGGGCTTGACACCAAAGGTAGTGGGACCTTTCAGAAATACAATACCAGGTCTTTCTTTTGAGGCTCCCCTGGGTGGATTTGAACCACCAGCCTTTGGGTTACTGAGTGTCTAACTGTTTGCAGCATACAGGGACTCATATTTGATTTTAATTCTCTAATCCATGTTGGAAGAGTCCTGGTGTAGTGCTGTGGGTTAATGCACTGGATTGCAAGGTCGGTTTGAACCACAAGGTCAGCTGGTTGAACTCACCACCTGCTCTTGAAAATCCTATACAAGGTCGCTATGAGTTGAAACTGACTTGACAGCATTCAACAACAACAACAATCTGTGTTGAAAGAAGTAGAGCCGAAATGCTCCTGAGAATCCAGGATGTGGAGACTCGGTCTCCCATGTTATCAGGAGGGACCAGTCCCTGGAGAAGGATAGCATGTTTAGTAAAGTGGAGGATCAGCGACAAAGAGGAAGACCCCCAACAAGATGGATTCACACAATGGCAGCAGCGATGGGCTCACATGTAACAACCATTGTGTGGATGGCACAGTATCTGGCAGCGTTTTGCTCTTTTTGTTCTGTTGTGCATAGGGTTGCTGTGAGTTGGGATCAACTTAATGGTGCCTAGGTAGCATAGTGGCTATGAATCGGGCTGCTAACCTCAAGTTCGGCAGTTTGAAACTACCAGTGGTTCCACGGGAGAAAGATGAGGCGTTCTGCTCCCATAAAGATTTACAGCCTCAGAAACCCTGTGCAGGGTCACTATGAGTCAGAACCAACTCCATGGAACTTAACAACAACAATAATGGATCTAGTCCTTTTTTCTGAATGAGTTCTAGTACATAGGAGCGTGTTCAGCATGGGCCCTTTAAGGAGTCAATGGATAACTGAAGTTGACTTTTCTCCCAGATGAAGGGCAAATTCTTACTGCTGCTAGCAAACTAATTCTGAAAAAAATAATTACCTGTGATCTCAGCATTCTAAGAGGATTGATTTTTGTTCTTATGTCCTACCCTACTGCTCACCTATAGATAACATTACACTCACAATAACGCATAGGATAGTTTATGTGTCCACTGTCCATGATGTCAAAACGGTGCAATTATAATTTTCATGGCTGTATAATACTCCACTGAATTATGCATGATAATTTATGTAAAGACTCCTTATTGCTAACTTGTTAGATTGCTTCTGATGCTTTGCTATTATTGATGGAGTTGCAAATAGCATTACTGTGTGTTTAGTTTTCTCTTCCATTGAATTATTTCCTTAGGAAATATTCCCAAGAGTAGAATTTCTGGGTGGAAGAGAAAGATACATTTTTATGGGCTTTTGAATGAACTGCCAGAGAACAGACTCTAATAAAATTTCAGTGGCAATTTCTCCTTGAAAATTCTGTAGGACAGTGACTGTTTCAGCCACATTGCTACATTTGTCCACTCCGTTTTCTGGGAGACACCTGTCTTTGGAGGCCAGGCCTGAGAAAAGAGGAAAGAACTGTTGATAGCCACTGTGATGGCCGTGTTTCTACTGGGCTCCCAGTTTGCTCACAATCTGGAACCTGCAGGTCAGTCCTTGGCTCTATTTTCCTAGCTTTCTCCACTATGTGCAACTGAATAGAAGGAATGTCTTGAGGAAACCAGGCATCCCAGCTTACTCTGGGATACTTCAGAACTGAATAGAAGAAGAGAAAATTTGTTTAGGAAGTATGAACTGCTTACAGTGTAATTTACATAATTACTCTGGAATTGCTCAAATTCAGAGTCTAAAATGCTGTTATTTATTTTATCGGAATCATGATAAGATATATAGTCACAAGCTTTGGAAAACAACAATGATTCCTTAACAACAACAAGGAGTAAAGATTATATAGTGGCTCTAAGATCTAAGAAGGAGCTCTAAGGAGCTCTGGTAGCGGAGTGGTGACAAATCGGACTGCTAACCTTAAACTTGGCAGTTCGAAATTACCAGCTGTTCCGTGGGAGAAAGATGAGGCTTTCTGCTCCCATAAAAGATTTGCAGCCTTGGAAACCCTGTGCAGGGTCGCTGTGAGTCGGAACTGACTCCATGGCACATAACCACCAACCACCAAGTCCTGGTGTAGCACTGTGGGTTAATGCACCAAACTGCATAGTCGCTTTGAACTGTAAGGTCAGTGGTTCAAGCTCACCAGTCGCTGCTTGGAAACTCTATACAGGGCCGCTATGGGTCGGAACTGACTCGACAGCACTTCACAACAACAAAGTATTAAGAATGGCCCCACCTTAGTAGAGTGTGTGACTCAAGTCACGGCTCTTAGCTTCCCTTAGGAGCCTGGTCTGACTTCAATGTGAAAGGCTGCTTTGGAAAAGCTGTCTCTCTTGCCCTGGATCTTGGATTTGACTCATGACATCTGATCTCCAGTCCTTAGGACTTTCAGACCTTCGTCTGAGTTGATTCACCAGCTTTCGCAACATCGTGTTTCAAGAGTCTGTTATCTGACTTGCCGATTTGGGTTCCTACCTCCCGAGAATGTTCCTCCAGATTGATCTCTGAACTACAGATTGGGGGCTTGCCAGTCCCCACAATTGTGTGAGCCATTTCTTTGGACAACTGTGAGTTTTGTGAGATGTTGCAGCGTGTTGCCGAACCCTTGGACTTGAGAGAAGGAATAAATGGTGATTGATATCAAGAAGGGGTGTAACATGTTGAAAAAGTCAAACAGTTGGGATATGTTTAACCTCCAACTCATAGGGACCAGCCTTGTGTTGATTTTTATAAAAGAAATAATGCATGTAATGCCCATACACTTATGCCTACAAGGAAGATCAGTTAATATCACTATTATTCAAATTTATGCACCAACCACTAAAGTCAGTGAGGATGAAACTGAAGAATTCTACCAACTTTCCAGTATGAAATTGATCAAGCATGCATTCAAGATGCATTGATAATTACTGGTGATCATAATCAGAAAGTTGGAAATAAACAGGAAACAATCAGTATTTGGAAAATATGGCCTTGATGATAGAAATGATGCTGGACATTTCATGACAGAATTTTGAAAGAACAACAATTTATTCATTGCTTTTTGTTTTCAGTGACATGAAAAGCGACGATACACATGGACCTCACAGATGGAATACACAGGAATTAAATTTACTCCATCAAAATCATCAGTCAAATTTAGGCCAAGGTCCAACTTGCTCATATGCAAGTTCAAAATTTGATTAAAATGAAAACAAGTCCATTATAGTAAAAATATGACTTTAAATATATGCCACTTGAATTTAGAGACCATCTAAAGAACAGATTTAGTGTATTAGATACTAATGACTGAAAACCAGAAAAGCTATAAGATGACATCAAGAATATCAAACAGGAAGAAAGTAAAAGGTCATTAAAAAGACAAGAAAGAAAGACAAGGCAAAAAATGATGTCAGAAAATACCTGAAACTTGCTCTTAAATATGGAGAAGCTAAAGCAACTGAAAAAAAAGAAGAAGAAATAGAAGAGCTGGACAGAAGTTTCCAAAAGGCAGCTTGAGAAGACAGTCAAGTATTAGAATGAAATGTGCAAAGACCAGGACTGAGAAAACTAAATAGAAAGGATCTGCTTAGCATTTCTAAAACTGAAAGAACTGAATTAATTCTTTTAATAGTTCAAGCCTCAACTTGTAATACTGAAGGGCTGTATGGGCAAAATATTGAATTACTCAGGAAGCATCAAAAGAAGATGGAAGGAATACAAGGATTCCAAAAGAACTGGTCAATGTTCATGTATTTCAAGAAGTACTATATAATCAAGAACTGATGATATTGAAGGAAGAAGTCCAAGCTGCACCAAAGGCATTGGACAAAACCAAGGCTTCATGAATTTAAATACAAATAGAAGTGTTTCAACAGACTGAATGCAACATTGGAGGCTCTTGGTCATCTATGCCAAGAAATTTGGAAGACAGCTACCTGACCAACTGATTGGGGAAGATTCCTATTGGTACCCATTCCAAAGGCGACCCAGCAGAATGTAAAAATCATCCAGCAATATCACTGATATGACATGCAAGGAAAATTTTGCTGAAGACAATTCAAAAATGGTTACAGCAGTGCATCAACAAGATGCTGCCAGAAATTCAAGCTGAGTTCAGAAGAAGATGTGGAATGAGAAACATCATTTCTGATGTCAGCTGGATCTTACCTGAAAGCAGAGAATGCCAGAAAAATGTTTACTTGTGCTTTATTGACTATGAAAAGGCATTTGACTCTGGATCATAACAAACTATGGATAGCATTCCAAAGAATGGGTATTCCAGAACACTTAATTGTGCTCATGAGGAACCTGTACATAGACCAAGAGGCAGTTGTTTGAAAAGAACAAAAGGATTCTGAATGATTTAAAAACCAGGAAAGGTGTGCTCCAGGGTTGTATTCTTTCACCATACGTATTCCATCTGTATTCTGAACAAATAATCTGAGAAACTGGATTAGATGAAGAAGAACATGGCATTAGGATTGGTGGATTAACAACCTAACAATGGAGATGACACAATCTTTCTTGCAGGAAATGAAGAGGACTTGAAGCACTTACTGATGAACATCACAGACTATAGTCTTCAGTGTGGATTACACCTTAATGTACAAAAAAAGAAAAAAAAGAAACCCCTCACAACTGGACCAATAAATAACAACATGATAAATGAAGAAAAGGTTGACGTTGTCAATTACATCATTTTGCTTGGATCCACAATCAGCACTCATTGAATAGAAGTCAAGAAATCAAATAATGTATTGCATTTGGAAAATCTGTGGCACAAACCTCTTTACAGTGTTCAAGAGCAAAACTGTCAGTTTGAGGACTAAGGTGTGCCTGACTCATGTGAGGTATTTTCCATTGCCTCATGTGCATGTGAAAGTTGGACAATGAAATAAAGAAGACCTTAGAAGAATGGATGCATTTGAATCACCATATTGGAGAAGAATATTGAAAATACCTTGGAGTGCTAGAATAACAAACAAATCTATCTTAGAAGTACAAGGAAGCTTGAATTCTCCTTAGAAGCAAGAATGGTGATACTTCATGTCATAGACTTTGGACATATTTTCAGAAGGGAAGATTTCCTGGAAAAAGATACCATGTTTCATTAAGTAGAGTGTCAGTGATAAAGAAGGAGACCCCTAACCAGATGAATTATTGACACAGTGGCAGCAACACTGGGCTCAAACATAATGCCACTTGAGGACGAGGAGTGTTTCCTTCCATTGTGCATAGGGTCACTGTGAGTCCTGACTGGATGCCACATAACAACAACAGCATCCTTGTAATTCTACATTCCCATCTGCAAAGGACTTTAACCTTTTTGGAAGAAGGCTAGCTAGGGTCAAGGATGCCATTTGTGGTTATGGGAAAGCAAAGCATACTCTCTCCATCAGATCCTTTCATGATTAGAACAGAGAAGATGCAGTTTCCTAATCTGAGTTAGATTTGGCATGGATGTTGTTAAGTACCATTGAGTTGGTTCCGACCCATAGTGACCTCGTATAGGGTTTCTGAGGAATGAAGATTTGGCATGGTAGTAAATTTCAAAGAAACCCTCAAGACTCAGAATATGAAGCTAGGTCAAACTTGAAAATGTTCAGTTGAGATTTTCAGTCATAACTTCTACAGCGTTTATGATTGAAACTGGAAATGATTCACTTATGTGTGGTCTAGCTTTCCAGGCTTTTCGAATTAACACGTGTCCTGCGTGCCCATGATTATGGACATGTAATTAATTAGTTAATTGATGAATTTATACTCATGTAAGTGATTCTGAGGAGTCCTGGTGTGGCACTGTGGGTTAATGCGCCAGACTGCAAAGCCATTTGAACTGCAATGTCGGTGGTTCAAGTTCACCAGCTGCTCCTCAGAAACCCTTTATAGGGTCACTGTGGGTCAGAACCGACTCGATGGCACTTAACAACACCAACAACAAGTGATTCTGAAATACTTTATAAATAGATCATCATAGGTTCTTTTTCATACCCAAAATCCTTTAAACTCAACATAGTGGGGCCAACCTTTTAAGAATTATTATTTTATATATTTATTCTTGTTGAAACAATATATATATACACAATGAGACATTTTCCATTTCAGCCATTTTAAAATCTAGTCACATCAACCACACTCCCCACGTTGCACAACCATTACTGCTACCCATTCCAAAGAGGTTTTTTCCTCCCTCTCTCTCTCCTCCCCTACTCTCTTCTTTCTTTCATGTGCAGGAAAGTTCCCAATGGTTTGTCCTAATGTGAAAAATATTTCCTTTTTTATTTTTCCTTCTCCTTTTCCATTTCTTTGTAACTGCCTTTCGTGTTATCTGAGTTAGCACGTGGATACCAATTTATGCTATGTTAGTCGGGACTTATTTAGGTGCAAGTAGCAGTAAGTTAACACAAAGAACATAAATAAAAAGGGGGTATTTGCTGTTTCATGTTGTAGGGAAGTCTGAACCCTGCGGGGCACCCCTGGGGCCAGGGGCTTGGAGAACAGCGTTGCATTTCCATCGTATTCCCCATTTCGGACTTGGCTCATATTTATGTGTGTGCGGTTTCTCTTTCACTCAGGCCCTAGCTGTATGATAAGAAAGATTGTTGCTGGCAAGTTCCATGGAGTCCGTTTTGACTCATTGCAACTGTGTATAGGGTTTCTGAAGAGCTGCAGGAGGGTTTGGATCATTAACCTTGCGGTTAACAGTCCAGAGCTGACTCTACAGTGTCAGACACCAGTAAAGATGGGGTGGTGCAAACATGAACACATGGCTTACAAAGAGCAATCCTATCGCGTGTGTATGGAATTGTGTCCCCTCCCCCCAAATATATGCTGAAAGGAGCTCTGGTAGTATAGTGGTTATGAGTTGGGCTGCTAACCTTAAAGTCAGCAGTTTGAAACTACCAGTCGTTCCATGGGAGAAAGATGAGGCTTTCTGCTCCCATAAAGATTTACAGCCTCAAAAACCCTGCACAGAGTTGTTATGAGTCAGAACTGATTCCAAGGCATACTACCACCACCACCACCAAATATATACTGAAATCCTAAGGCCTGAACCTGTACAAGGAGTCCTGGGTGGTGGAAACAGTTAAGCATTAAACTACTAACCTAAAAGTTGGTATCCAAATCTACTCAGAGGTTCCTCTGAAGAAACATCTGGTGTTCTGCCTCCCCAAAATTCAGCCACTAAAACCCCAAGGAGCACAATTCTACCATGAGTTGGAACTGACTTTAAAGCAATTGGATTTGATTAGGATGGTACCTGTAAATATGGGGAGGTGGGGCGGGGAAGGAATGTCAGGAACCCTGGTGGCACAGTGATGATGTGCTTGGCTATTAACCAAAAGTTCTATGGCTCAACCCACCAAGTGAGCCATGGGAGAAAGACGTGACTGTTTGATTCTGTAAAGACAGTTGTTGTTAAGTGCCATCAGGTTGTCAAATTCAGAGTGAACCTGTATAGTGTTTCCAGGGAGTGGCTGGTGGGTTTGAAG
>NW_006408559.1:9692824-9699102 GCF_000296735.1 Chrysochloris asiatica
AGTTGGAACTGACTTGATGACATTTAACAACAACAATATAGAAGCTGAACAACGAAGGATCTTTACCTAGAACCACACCCTGAATTTGGACTGTTGGTCTTTAGAACCATGAGGATATAGATTTTTCTTCTTTAAAGCCATTCAAAGGAATCTTGGTAGTGTAGTGGGTTACAACTTGGGCTGCTAATCTCAAAGTCAGCAGTTTGAATCTACCAGGCACTCCTTGGGGGAAAGATGACTCTTTCTGCTCTTGTAAAGATTTACAGCTTCAAAAACCCTATATAGGTTCGCTATGAGTTGGGACCACTTGATGGCACACCACCACCATCACCACCAAAGCCACTCCTGCATTGCAATGTGCAAATAGCTTACACAAGACCTCGTTAAAGTGTTCAAGAGCAAAGATGTCAGTTTGAGGACTAAGGTGTGCCTGATCTAAGCTGTGGTATTTCAATGGTTTCACATGCATATGAAAATTGGACAATGAATAAGGAAGAAGACCATAGAAGAATTGTTACATTTGAATCATGGTGTTGGAGAAGAATATTAAAAGTACCATGGAGTACCAGAAGAACAAACAAATTTGTGTTGGAAGAAGTACAACCAGAATGCTCCTTAGAAGCCACAATGGTGAGACTTCGTCTCTCATATTTCAGACATATATATTATCAGGAGGGGCCAGTCCCTGGAGAAGGAAATCATGCTTGGTAAAGGAGAGGGTCAGTGAAAACGAGAAAGACCCTCTCCCTCCCCCCCATGAGATGGATTGGCACAGTGGCAGCTGCAATGGGCTCAAGTGTAACAGCTGTGAGAATGGTACAGGACTATACAGTGACGGTGTTTCTTTCTGGTGTACTGTCAAAGCTGTCTTGATAACACCTACCACCACCAGTGGAGTCCTGGTGGGATGCTATGGGTTAATGCACCAGACTGCAAAGCTGCTTGAACCGCAAGGTCGCCAGTTCAAGCTCACCAGCTGCTCCTCGGAAACCCTATACAGGGTCGCTATGGGTTGGAATCAACTCGACGGCACTTAACAACAACAACAAGCCATTCCTCGTGGTATTTTCAGTAGTGGCAGCACTAGATAGCTAACTATATTATGTGTATCTCTCAGCCACCTATGTCAAGGTAAACTTTAGTTGGCCATAGTGTTCCTGAGTCAATTGTCCAATTTCAGAAACGAATGTCCTGTAGATTGACTGTCCCCTAGAGAACCTGTAGAACATGAGAGAATAGGATGCTCCAACCAGGATAGGAGGAAGGAGCTCTGTACAAACCCAACTAGGGCTTATTGTAGGGATGGTTCTGAATGGCAACAAATCCCATGAAAAAGAGAGCTACATTAAAGGTGAATTTTTTCAGTGTTTTCCTCTTTCAAATCTGCTTCCCATGACTTCCTGTGTAAGCTGCCATTTAGAGTCCTTAGTCTAGAATACTGCATTGACTGGCTACTCATTTGCATAAATAAATATGAGATTTAGGTCAAGGGAAAGAAAATTCACTCTTTCTATTTTTTTGGAATGATTTCCAAGTTTTCCTAGGAAGCTTGGCTATTGTCCTTTGATGTCATGGAATTTGTGCCCACACAAAACTTCTGTAACATTGTAACTGGGATTCTGTAATTACAAGATTTGAAAGAAGAGCTTTCGTTTCTTGTCCCAATGTTTGCTCTACACATCAATATAATAAACCAAGGGATGTATCAAGGGACCATATTCAAGACTTTTTCTCCTGGGAAATATTTAGTTGGTAGGTAAGCTCTTCTATGCGCTTATTCTTAAATGTGGCTGTCTTAGACCTAGTGACTCCTCTCAAAATTTCTTCAAAGGAGTCTTCATCTTGCAGCTCCCCATGTTGCAAGTTTTCCGGTGAGAATGAGCTCCCTGTTCTTTTGGGACAACACTTTGTGATTCCTTACCAGTCACCTGCAAGCAACTGTAAACTTCTGTTTTTTTTTCTAGCTACAGACGGATGATAAGCAGAGAGAGAGAGAGACAGTTTCTCTGAAGTTACTGACTTCTAAATATACAGCCTAAGGAGAGTCCCTCCAGACTAACTCCAGTTTTCCTGGGGCCATGTTCAGGATTTGCATGAAAGCATGATTATTCTATAACCCGGGGAAAGGGAAAATTAAATGTGTCTTGGGAATGAATCTCTGATCTTTGTGTATATAATCGGAACAGTGGTTTTTCAACAGACATTGCCTCAAATTGAACTTCTCTCTCATTCCCTTCCTCCCTCCCACGCCCCTCTCTTTTCTCATTCCATTTTCCTCCACAGTTTCTCTTTCCTTTCTTTCTTTCTCCCTCCCTCTGCCTGCCTGCCTTTCTTGCTTTCTTCCTTTCACTGGAGTTGGAGTAATAACCAGCTCACAAGTTGGCGTGGCTTACCTGGGTTCAGAGTGAGAATCAATCAATGTCTGAAATAAGAGTTTTATATTACATTGCCTAAGACATTTAATGCTTCATGTCAGAGAGTTGGCGATCTTTCCAAAGGATACAGAGAATCCAATATTTGTAAATTCTGCTTGAAAAATAAGCTGTAATAAAATATGCAGATCCTGAGATGAACCAAGCGTCACTCTTAAATGAAGGGATGGACAAAGAAAAGAGATAATTTGTTAATGTTTTCCATAAAGACTGAGCTCCTAGGGATGGGATGAATTAAGGAAGACCATAGACATTTTTGGAGTTTTGGTGTGGTGCTGTGGGTTAATGTGCTGAACGGCAAAGTCATTTGAACTATAAGATTGGTGGTTCAAGCTCACCAATTGCTCCTTGGAAACCCTATACAAGGTCACTGTGTGTTGGAACCGACACTCGATGGCACATAACAACAACAAATAAGCATTTTCAAAATGAATGTTTTATTCTTAATTTGGAGAATATTTCTGTTTTTAAAAACACAATGAATCGGCCAATACTTGACTATATCGGGATGAAATGAAGAACAGACAATGGGCAAGATATGTGCTGACTCCTTCTCTTTTATGTGCTTCTAAAATTCCTGTTCTTTTCCAGAAAGCGACCAGTCCATCCTGAGCCAAGAAGTCTACTTGATGGATGGGGCTGGGAGCTTGTTGGTGGAACATGTCATCTCTGTTGTCTAGCTTTTCTTCTTCAAAGGAAATGCAGTTTGCTTTTCCTCTTGGTTATTACTCAGAGTTCATTTAGTCCCATATGGGGTAATTCCTCACACACACACACACACACACACACACCCCCCACATACACACATGCACACTCTCAACTGAAAGTATTTTTTCATAAATACTTCTTTGGTACCTTGAATTTACTTGGTGTGGCTTTTCTACTCATTGTCTTCTTCATTCCCACCAAGCGATTGGGTTGTTGCTATTAAGTGCTGTTGACTTGGTTCCAACTCATAACAATCTTGTAGAGGGTTTCCAAGAAGCAGCTGGTGGGTTTGAACTGCTGACCTTGTGGTTTGCAGTCCACTGTTTATCTTACAGTGCCATACCAGGTTGTGACTGTTGTTAAGTGCTGTCGAGTCGATTCTGAGTCATAGCGATCCCTGTATAGGGTTTCCAAGGAGCACCTGGTGAGCTTGAACCACCAACCTTGCAGTTCAAATGGGCCTTTCAGTCTAGCACATTAGCCAACAGCGCCACACCAGGACTCCTGCCACACCAGGTAGAACCCTGCAAATAAGGTGTATAGGACTCTAAGGCTGGGATTGGTTAGTTTTGCCATCAGCTAGGTTTAAAAGCCATCTAGAAGCAGGAACAGATGATCTCAGGACCATCAAGAAGGAAGAACATGAGTGGAGCATGAGATCATACCTTGAACGAGGAGCTGTCTTGCAGAATGTGTCTTTGGGCATTCACAGACTGACTAAAAGAGTTTTGAAACATTTGTCCAAGCAGGCAGGAGGCCAAGGGGCCATGTGACTGAGAAGTTGAAGACAAGAGTGAGGCATGCACGCAGAATTGACAAGAGGTGTTCCTGATTGGAGAACTGCTGAGTCCTGAGTTAGTTTTGATCCTGAATTGTACCCTGGTCCATGCCCTAGTAAACCCCACAATTGTGAGAGTATTGTTACGAGTTCTTTGTGGCCATTGCAATGGATTATGGAACCAGATGTGAAGCAGAGAGTACTGTGGGAGGGATGGTTGGTGTCAGAATAGGATAAAGAAGGTTGTAGGGTTGGAAGCATGTTTGACCTCTGCTTGGGTTAATTTTGAGTTTGATTATCTTTCCTCCTTGTTAAGTCAGAGGAAGTCGGATATATCCCTAATGTGGTTTTTGCAACTTCTCATGGTTTGACTCTATTTTCATCTCCTTATTCTATTTATGAATTTAATAAATAATAGTCATCATGGTGACAAACGTAAGACTAGTCTTGGTTAGATACATACCAAAGGAGAAGTGAACCTTAAGTTCTGAAATGAACTAGAACTAAAAAATATCAGTAACATCAACACCTAACATACTTATAATTTCTGGATATTCTCCATCTAATACTGTTTGTCCCTTGTCTTAAAATGACTTTTCATCAAGTAACATTTAACATAATTAAAACAGTCTTGTTATCAATTGGCTTTATCAATTTTTCTTGACTGCTAGTATTATAAAGTTATGCATTTTATTATTATTTCTAACTGAAAGTTTCCATTTGCACTGCATGGAATTTTGTAGGCACCTGGATATGTATCTATCATAAACATAAAAAATGCAGTTAACATCGCTATTTTCTGACTAGCACAGTCCTTGAAAATCAATAGAAATTTGTTGAATGAAACCATTCTAAGTCCCAAATAATATCTACAGTTTGGGTTGTTAGGCTATTATATCCCTTCTGTAAACTGATGCAGACTGTTAGGTAAAAAATTAGGAGAAGGACATTATGCTTGATAATGTCAGCAAAAAAGAGGAAGACCCTCAATGAGATGGATTGGCACAGGGGCTGCAGCAACAAGGGGCTCAAGCTTCGTTTTAAGAATGACACAGGACTGGGCAGTGTTTTGTTCTGTGGTGCTTAGGGTCTCAAGGAGTTGGGATTGACTTGATGGCTCCTAACAACAACAACAAATGAAAAACCAAGCACTTAATTATCAACTTTATGATAAAATAAGTAAAAGCCAATAAACTTTTTTAACGTTTTATGCCAAAAGATGACAAACTACTTATGAAACTTTTAACATAAAATTGAAAGCTCACATTCATTTGCTGTTAATGGTTAAAGCCACTAGCTTTGAGTCAAGTTTGCCTGACTTATGGTGACCCTGTGAGTCACAACAGAAGGAAGTGCTGCCCAGTCTTATGCCTTCTCATGATTCGTTGTGAATCCAAATGTTGTGAACCACAGAGTTGTCATCATTGGCTGATTTTTGAGAGTAGATCATCAGGTAGGTAGCTTTTCCAAGGCTATTCCCTTCAGTATATGTATAACAGCATATCAGTCCTGGTGTGGTGCTGTAGGATAAACACTGGACTGCTAACCACAAGGTTGGTGGTTCAAACACACCATTGTTCCTCAGAAAACTCTATGCAGAGTCACTATGAGTGGAAACCGACTCAACGACACTTAACAACAGCAGCAATAGCTTTGATTACATAAACGTTAAAAAATCTCACCATGCAAAATTAAGTATATAAGACCTGGAGCAGGTTCACAGATCTGCTAGGATAATTTCATTATTTTATGATCATCAATTATCATAAACTATCTTGAGCACTTATCATTTGCTTCCATCATGAAAATCATGTGATGTACATGATCTCATTTAGTCTCCACAATGTCTCTCTGAGAGACAGATATAGACTTGGAGGTTACCTTTAATTACTCAAAGTCTCAGAGCAGAGTCACTTCAGAACAAATCCTGGTGTATGCCCAGTTTTCCCATGACCACGAGTCACTACTCTGTATGTTGTTGTGTGTCTTCAAGTCAGTTCTAACATGATGTGACCCATGTGACAGAGTAGAACTGCCCTATAGGGTTTTCTTGACAGAAATCTTTATGGAACAGATACCCAGATCTTCCTCCTCCAGAGCTGCTGGCAGGGTTAAACTGCCAACCTTCCTGTTAGCAACCACACACTTAACTATAGCACCGTCAGGGCACCTTCACCATACAGGTATCTGCATCAAATACAAAATTATATCTGGATGGTTAACTCTATGAAATGACATTCTATGCTTCATTGAGAACCCTGGGTCAAACATCTCTGAAATTCTCTTAGTTGAAACAATAACTAAAGAAATAAGAAAACATAGCTAATTTACATTTTTAAGCAAATAAGGAAAGTGTGCCC
>NW_006408559.1:9699202-9702282 GCF_000296735.1 Chrysochloris asiatica
ATTGACATGAAGAGTCAAGGGATGATAAGGTCCTTTAAGAATGATAACATAAATGCCCTAAAGGGGTCGTAATAAATACTTTGAGCATTTGGCTTGAACTGAGTTTAAGGGACAGAATTAGTTTCTGTATTATGAACATAGTTTTCTATCTATATAAATTAGCTCCATATGAGTTGGAGGCCACCAAGTTCAAACTGTCCAGCTTTCGACTTAAAAGTCACCAAATCTTATTTCTTTCTACTTTATATTTCTACTGAGAAATAAACAGGAGTGCCCATAAAACTAAGGTAATGGCACTGGTTAGTTGTACTTTCTCAACAAAGTAGGTTGTTCTTTTACGATCATGTTGAATGGTGAGCTTTTATGACTCCAGCTAAGGATTATTGCTGACACTGATCTGTCCTCACCATTGGGGTTTTTCCATTAGACAGAATTAAAGGATGAACAGAAATGTAATGAAGTTTATTTTATGCTATCCATTTGGCTTATTCAGAATGTAAAAAGTGGGTAAAGCAGATTTGCAGAAGAAAATTAGCCAAAGTGTCAACTGACAGCTGATTTGTAAAGGCAGCTCTTTAATTAAACAGTATGCACAGTAAATCACAGAACTGTGTTTACTTAATAAATTATTGTCAGTCTCTATGACCATGGTTTAATAATTGAATAGTACATATATTTTATTGAACAACCATTCAGTTACTAATTATGTTTCTTATTATTTGAAGAAGTGGGATATTCTCAGGGCAAATCCCCTAACAAGACTAAGACTCAATGGGGCTTGATGGCGGATAGTGTAGAAGTGCAGTGAAGTTCGCCATCAGTAATATCACAGAATTCCTGGTGAAGCGGGTTCAGACAGAGCTCCAAACTCTGAGACACACTGATAGGAATATTTTAAAAGTTTGAAGGCTTATAGCTAGTGCAACTTGTAGCAGAAGTAAGAAATTGTGTACTTTTGAATATGCCAGGCTTGGTGGCCCAGAGCCAACAATTTGAGTAAGACCAAATGGCAAGACCAAGCGGGGAAGCAGATACACCTCAGAATAATGCCGTGGAACCTTGGAGCAAAGGTGGAATACACTTTGTTGGTTTTGCTTTGTTCTGATGTGTGTGTGTGTGTGTGTGTGTGTGATATGATCATTGGCCACCCACTGTTCACACATCTACATTCTGGTGACTAGAGGGGGTGCCTGAGCAAGTGGACACCTTCCACTCCCACCAGTGGTGGGTTCTTCTGCCACACATGCACACAGATACTTTCAGCCCAAGAACTGGCCCTGAACTTTTTTTTTTTAATATGGAAAAGTCCAGAATAAGGGGTGTGGAGAGGGAAAGAGAGTTTAAAAACAAAACAGGTAGAACATTAAATTAAATCCTGAAGTATAGCATAACAACCAACAATGGCATCTTGAAATTTTTCAGACAGCCTTGAAGACAAGATGCTGAAAGAGGACATTAAAAGAAAGAGGACCTTAAAGTCATACTCGTATTAGTCTACAGAGTTTTTTGGGTTTTTTTGTCTTCTCACCCTCCTCTCCCTTTCTGAGATTATAGACTACAGTATACAATGTTTTTTTTTTTTTTTTTTCAATTTTTTTTTGGGGAATTTTTTTTTTTTTTTTTTTTTTTTTTTTTCTGTTGCTGTTTTATGCTCCCCCTTTTACCTTTGGAGGACTCTTTCTTTCCCTATATTACCTAAGAAGAGACAGAAACTGCTGCCATATAGTCAAGCTGCAATCACACTATATAAAACACCAAAACCCAGGCAAGAACCAATACCAACTGCCATACACTAGGGAGGCAGACAATAACTGTGAACATTACTCTGAGTTAAATAATAAGAAGAGTGAAAAGGAAGCTCTCATCCTGATCACTTCTACCTGGAGGCAATCAGAAAGCATAAAAAATACCAAAACATGCACTCAATTAAGTATTAAGGCCACAGATAAACATCAAACATGTCCAAGAAGCAAAAGAAGTTGACCATATCAACACATGTCCAGAAACAAGATAGAATGTCTGAAACAAATGTCCTAGAAGCACACTTGGATTCCATTCAGGAAGGAAAGCAGGCCTTGGAAATGCCTGAGAAGGAATTCAGAAAAATGATTATTATAAAATGTTTCAAAACACTTTACAATGGAGTTGAGAAAAATAAGGAAGAAGTCAGGAAAATGTTATAGGAACAATCAAATAAGATAGATACAGCATTGGAAACACTTCAAAACCTACAGAAAGAGGTCCAAAGATCAATAATAGAATATCAGAAATAGACAATACACCCAAAGGGCAAAGAAGTAGAATTGAAGACATAGAAGGCAGAACTAGTGAGCTAGAGACAATTCTCTCAGTATCACTAAGATAGAAGAACAAACAGAAAAAAGAATAAAAAAATCTGAAGAAGGTCTAAGATTAATGTTGGACAACATGAAGAAGAATAACTTAAGAATTATCAGCATTCCAGAATAAGAAGAATCACACACGTTCACAGCGGAAATAAGTGAAGAACTACTGGAAGAAAATTTCCTTTCTCTCCCCCTCAAATGTCTATTTTATAATGGCATGCCAGGGAAACCAAGATTCAAAAGACAGCTAAGCATCTTAACATTTCCACTGGAAAGGATGAACAGACCAGCCTGGAGTGGCTAGAAGAACAGAAGATACTTCTTAAAGGAAAAACTGACAGGAAAAATACAAAACAATAATGGCAATCTGACTGATACTACAAGAACAAGCAAATTGCTCACCCAGAAGACATCAAGGCAATTGGTAGGGTCCCCTCAGGAGAAACTCCCTTCCAAGACTAAAACTCTATGGGAATACACGAGCAGACATGTGTTCTGATTGGTAACCACGTTTGTCACTGATAAGGGGAAGTGAGGGAAAACCACCAATGAAGTTGCAAGCTAAGCCCCACAACGTTCAATAGACTCCTGTGAACCTGAGTGGAGACCTGGTTGGCTAGCAGTGTGTGAAGACCTGGAGACTCTTGGGCCCAGAGTCAGTGGCATAGCAACAGAGGATTAGAGTGGCGAGTGAAGCATCCAGCTGATAAGAAGAGAGGGCATATGCACAAGAAC
>NW_006408559.1:9704938-9721375 GCF_000296735.1 Chrysochloris asiatica
CCCCCCTCCCCATTTGAGTATCCAATGTCCAAGCTGCCCTTCTCTGCCCACTCTGTGTGGGTGTGGGTGTGTGAATGTTTCTTGCTGTAAGGATTTGTTTGAACCCCCACCCTTGTGGTTCAAACAAACTTGGTGGTCCAGTGCTTATCCTGCAGCATCATACAAATATATAAAACAAAATATTTCAACCTCATGTCTACATTCTGTTTTTGTTAAGTGCTGGCAAATCTATTCAGACTCATAGGACTCCGGATAGGGTTGCCCTGGAGTGGCTGATGGGTCTGAACCACCGATCTGGTTAGCAGTCCAGTTCGTATCTTACAGCACCACACCCTACCCAGTGACTAATTCTCCCTTCTCTCCCACCACTGATCACCATCATAGAATATTTACTATAGAATGAAAACCTTTTCTTGGCTTTTTACTATAGTGGTCTCATAGAATATCTGTCCCTTTACAATCAACAAATTTCACTCAGCAACATGTCCTCCAAGTTCCTCCATGCTAGGTGGTGGATTGCAGATTCATCGTTATTCTTCAGCATTGTGTAGTATTCCAGTTTGCGTATGTATCAAAGTTTACTCAACCATCCCCTAGGCTGTTGATCTTTTTGCTATTGTGAATAATGCTGTAATGAACATGGGCGTGTCACTGCTCATCTCTTGAGGATACATGCCAAGTAGAGACATTGCTGGGTCAGACGGTATTTCCGCTTCCAACCTTCTGAGAAAACACCATGCTGTTTTCCACAGTGATTGCACCATTTTACAGTCCCATCAGCAGTGCAGGAGGGGCCCTGGTGGTGAGAAAATAAATTCTGTTGGTTAAAGCTATCCACTTTTATATCTATGATCCTAGCCCTAGACAGTCCTAAGGCAGTCTTCTTACACTATGCCCATTTACTTATTTAAAAATCTATTGGATTCAGTGACACCAGAGATGGAGAGAGAGAGTAGCTGAGGACTCTAGACTCATGGAAAGAGAAAGACTGTGTGCTGGTGTTCAGGTTGCAGGCTTGCAGAATGTGCCCTTTGATTGTTTAAATGATTATATATTCACGAGTACTTTTGTGCACATCCCCCACCCCCCCAAGAAAACAAAAACAGAAACAAAGCAGATGGAATAGAAGCAAATACTGTTGAATGATAATGCACGGAGGAGATTGTAATCATTGCAACAAAAAGATGGTGTCAAACCGATGTTTTCCCATGTAAACTATCATTCAATTCACAATAAAAACTTAAAAAAAACAAACCCCAAAACTATTGGATTGGGGCTGGCGATTATGTTGAAGACAAGGAAAGACTCAGCCCTCAGGGAACTTACAGTTTATAAGGGAAAACAGTGTTGGAAAAAGTTAATAGTGAGTGCCAGGAAAGGATGTGGGATTAGAAAGCAGGGGAGTCAAAGCAGTTGCATGTGGGAATGAGAAATTCAAAGGATGTTGAATGAAAGCTAATCAGGAGAAGGGAGAATATTCCAGGCAGAGGACCTAAGATGGGTAGGAGTGTTTTGTTAAAATGCAGTGAATTATGAGTGGAATATGAATGGATTCCTGGTGTGGCGCTGTACGATAAGCACTGTATTGCTGACCATAAGGTCAGTGGTTAAACCCACTGGCCACTCCTCAGAAATCCTATATAGGGTTGCTATGAGTCACCATGAGTCAAGGGCACTTAACAATAACAACAACAGACTTGGGAGTGAGCACAAGAGTTTCATGTCTGTAAGATTGGTGAGGTGGCCATCAAGGTAATTCAGTTTTAGTCTCTTAGTTTCCTCTGGGTGCATTTTTTGCCTCTCTAGGAGTCTAGTCTTTCTGCTTCTGCAAAGACTTAAAACCTCAGAACCCATATACAGGGTCTCTATGAGTCTGAAGTGACTCAATGGCACACAACAGCAACAACAATAACAACAAGGGTCCAAATTCAGGGTGTCAGCAGAGTCATGTTCTGCGAAGGTCTAGGGGAGGAATTTCTATGTCTCTTCTGGCTTCTGCTGGCTTCCCGTGTCCCTTGCTACATAGATGCATCTTTCCTCTGCTGTGCCTCTTCTAAGGATTTAAGAGACAGAAATGTATCTCACACTTCAGGGGGCTACAAGTCTGAATTCAGGATGTGGCTCAGGTTGGAGGACACCCTTCCTTATCAGTGACCCCATGAGACTCATGGCATTCCTGGGCCTTCCTTGGTGTCTGCCTTCCTTCTATGTGTTGCTGTATCCATTCTGTTCTTTTGACCATTCAGAAGTGATGAGGTTTAGGACCCACCCTACTCTGATATGACCTGCTTCATATAACAGAAGGAAACCCCTGTCTCCAAGTGTAGTCTTAGTTACAGCTATGTGATGAGTATGGGTACAGTTCAACCCATAATTATACCCGCTCTGGTATAACATCTGGTATAAGGAATGATTAGGCGCACTTTGGTGCACACACATAATGGAATATTACACGATATTGAAGAATAATGATGAATCTGCAAAACACCATCTAATAGGAAGGAACCTGGAATACATTATCCTGAGTGAAATTAGTCGGTTGCAAAGGGACAGATATTGCACGAAACCACTCCAGTTGTACCTACTCTGGTATAACTTCATATTAACCTAACTGATGTCATCTTCCAAGACCCTATTTCAAACAAGGTCACATTCACTGGGACAGGGATAAAAACTTCATATCTTTATTGGGGGACACAGTCCAACCCGTAATAACCTCTAGACCAAAGGAAGACAAGTGAAAAAGGATTCTCCTATATGAGTTGTGATTAAAATGAAAAGACAATCATTTCTCATTAATTCTTTTATAAAGAATTCATTTTCAAAGTTCTGCACTGGATGAGTGGTCCCTATTGCAAAAATCCATGAAAAATTGTCATGCAAATTATCTGATAGACTGAACTCCTTACTCATTAGATTTGGTGTTGAAGAGCATGAACCAGTCCTGGTGTGGCACTGTAAGATAAGCACAGAACTGCTAACTTCAAAGTTGGTGGTTCAAACCCACCAACCCTCCTTGGATACCCTATACAGGGTAGCTACAAGTTGGAACTCACTCAATGGCACTTCACAACAACAAGAACATGAACTAAGCAAAATTGCCAGCAGCTCAAAGAAGTGAGCTTGTGGCATTGGACAGTGTTGTGTATTAGGTTTGAATTGAAGTTGATGTTTGCAGTTCTCTTGAATCTTTATTGTCTTTCAGTATGCTTGCTCAAAAGTGTGTTTTGAGGGCAATCAGATTTATATTTGCTTTTATCAATAATCCAATGTTTGGCTGTTGAAGTCACTTATCCTATACCTTCCCTTTGACATTAGTATGTGTCTGTATGCAGAAGCAACGAAGTCCACTCTAAGTGAGATTTACTTAGGAACAGAACCCTGAGGCTTAGGAGTACAGCGTGCCTTTAACTACACCAGAGAGCTGTACATGTTTGAGTCTCCAGCAGCATGCCTAGTTGTCCCCAAAGAGATTTGTGTAGAAAGAACCAATGCATTTCTTTAAACCTTGTCTCACATTGTCCTCATGTGAAAAAAAAAAAAATTAAAAGCTATTTCTGGGAAGACTAACTGCCACTATTTTGGAAATTTGGAAATAGGAGCCCTAGTAACATAGTACGGGAGAAAGATGAGGCTTTCTACTCCCGTAAAGATTTACACCCTCGGAAACCCTGTACAGGGTCGCTATGGGTCGGAACCGACTCGACGGCACTTAACAAGTAACATAGTAAGGAGCTCTGGTAGTGTAGTGATTATGAATTGGGTTGCGAACCTGAAGGTCAGCAGTTCGAAACTACCAGCTGTTTTGTGGGAGAAAGATGAGGCTTTCTGCTCCCGAAAAGATTTGCAGCCTCAGAAACCCTGTACAGGGTCGCTATGAGTCGGATCCGACTCCACGGCACATAACTACCAACCAGTTACATAGTGGTTACCCATTTGGCTACTAACCTTAAAGTCAGCAGTTCTAATCTATCAGCTGCTGCGCAGGAGAAAATGAAGTTTTCTACTCCCATAAAAATTTACAGCCTTGGAACAGGGTCGCTGAGCACCCGAGCAGACTTGATGGTACACTACTGCCACCAATTTAGAAACAATGGGTACAGTGGCAGCAACACTGGACTCAAACACACAACTGTGAGGATGGGGCGGGACCCGGCAGTGCTGAGTTCTGTCCTGCATAGGATTGCTAACATGATTGCCAACGGGAGTCGGAGCCAACTTGAAGTCACCTAACAACAACAAATCAGAAAGCATTAGTGCATTCAACAAACACTTGGCTAAATCAGGCAGCTGATATATGTAACCTTGAACTCCACAACAAGCCTGAAAGGAGAGACATTTTCACTTCATTAGTAGCACTCTGGCTCAGAAAGCCATAAATACCGGAGCTGTGATTTAAATTCAGGTTTGGTTGTTGCCAGGGCACATGCTCTTTTTATCACAGTGTCTAATCTCCACAGGGTTCTTTAACTATTTATTAAGTTACTCATACAGTGCTATGGCTAGAATGGACATCTCTCTAGGAGTTGACACCCCCGGTCCCCCATGGACCTCCTCCTGGACCAGACCATACAGAATCCTCAGTAATGTTGATGGCCAACTTTAACCATAGAATAATATGCAGTAGCCAAACTTGTAAATTACTACAATGTAACATTTCTTAGATCATAGGATTATTAACCACAAATTTGGTTTGTAAAATCTTTCCATCTTGAGTCACATTATGAATTCCAGAAGCCATTTTAAATGTTCTCCTAGTTTTTCTTTAATTACTACTTCATTCTCAAAAAAGTTACGGATACAGGTCCAGATAGACTAATTACCACAATATTGTAGCTGAAGTTCCAATATTGTGGAGCATTTGACAAAATCAGCAACTATGTAAGCACCCACCAGCAGCAATGTAGACAGCAGCATGGGCCCTAGCACCTGCAGACAAACCCACAGGATTCGAAGCATCACTGCAATTGGGTAATAAGGACAGTTCTAACAGGAATGCATTAAAAGGTTCAAAAAATAAATGAGCAGAACCATTTAGCCTTGTAGGTGTACTGATACATGTTATCTGGAATTACAAAAAAAAATGTTTTCCTTCTTTTAATTGACTGCAGGGATGTATTTATTAAAAATGATACATTTCTAGGAAACACTGTCCAAATATTGTATAGACAGTCATTTTGGTGTCACCTGGTGTCATCTGTACCCTAACCCTCCACCTGGTGTCCTGAGTCCCCCTCCCTCCACTGCTACCACTATACTTGCAGGGGCTAATGGTTTTTTCAGATCACAAACCTGTGCCTACAGGTCATGAGAAAAATAAGGGGGAGTTGTATATTATTAAGGCATTTTCTTTGAGACAGTAGTATTTGCTGTCCGGGAACAAAAGACAAGATGACCGGGTAGTGGACTTCTTGTTACATTTACTAGGTGATAAATGCCTGTTTGTTAATTTACTTAGGATGTGTCTTAAAAATAATACATAGCATAGTGCTTACGAATTGGGCTGTGAACCACAAGGTCAGCTTCGAAACTACCAGCTGTTCCGTGGGAGAAAGATGAGGCTTTCTGCTCCTGTAAAGATTTACAGCCTTGGAAACCCTGTACAGGGTCACTATGAGTTGGAATCGACTCCATGGCACATAACCACCACCACAACCAAGTGAGAAAGAGTAATTAAAGTCCATTCTCCTTTCTAGAGTTTGTTACACATATGGTGGATGGTAAATATGGGATGGTGGTAAAGAATGATCCCTAGGTATTTATTTTAGGGAGTCCTGGTGTGGCACTGTAGGATAAGCACTGGACCACAAGGTTGGTTCCAACTGCAAGGTTGGCGGTTCAAACTCACCAATCACTCCTCAGAAACCCTATAAAGGGTTGCTATGAGTGGGAACTGACTCAACACTAAAGAAAAACAAATTTATTTTATGGGGCATGGTGGCTGTAGAATATAAGCACTGAACTGCAGACCACAAGGTCTGCGGTATGAGTCTCAAAAACTCTATGAGCTGGAATCAACTTTACAACCCTTAGCAATAACAACCACAAAAATTTATTTTTTTTAAAAAAAGGACTAGTTCTTGTTGTTACTACATGCCAGGAGTTTGTTTCAACACAGAGTGACCTTATGTGTAACAGGATCAAATGCTGCCTGATTCCGTGTTATCTCCATGACTGTTGGCATGTCTGAGCCGATGGCTCTGGGTATGAAGTTCCTCCACCTCACTGAGTAAACTTCCCCAGACTTTCAATGACCCTCTACTTGACCAAGCAGGCTTTACTTTTCTAGTGATGGATCTTTTTTGATGATGTGTCCAAAGAAAATGAGTTGAATTTTGCCAGCCTCACTTCCAAGGAACATTATTGCTCTATTTCTTCTAAGACTAACTATAAGTAGGGTTTTTATTAGCTAGCTTTCAGAAGTAAATCACCAGGTCTTTCCTTCTACTTGGTCTCAGTCTGGAAGTTCCAATGAGACGTGTCCACCATGGGTGACCTTGCTGGGTTTTGCAATATTGGGACCATAGCTTCCAGCATCACAGAGACATGCCAGACACTACAGTACAACAAACTGACAGATGATTGGTTACAGTCCTCTGCAGATTCCAGCACCAACCCAAACTCACTGAGTTTACCCAAGCCTCTAGGAGCGAGATCCAAAAAATCAGTTTCCGTCAAGTCAATTCTGTCTCATGGTGACCCCGGGGGTGTCAGAGTAGAACTGTACTCCACAGGAATATCCATGGTTGATTTAAGGTAGATTTCCAGCTTTTTCTTCTGAGGTACCTCTACGTGGACTCAGATCACGAATCTTTCTGTTACCAGCTGAACTGAGTGAACCATTTGAACCACCTGTAACTTGTAGAGTGGGACAGAATTAAAAATTAAAAACACACACCAAAAAAACAACTTCGGAAATGTTCGAAACCTTTGCTGTAAAGAAGCAGCTTTGGTACATGGGCTCAGGGTCCAGGCCAGTTTTTCATATCACCAATGGTTTGTTGACAATGAAAATGAATGATGACAAATGATGTGAAGGCTTCTTTATCCAATAAAGGTCCAGCTTGAACGAAAAGATATCCAGTGGATCTCTGGTGGGGGAAGGTGGATGATGTTACAAGAAGGAAGGGAATGAACCAGTCTGAGTCCCACCTTACATATCTCCTGTGGAGGCTGGCAAGTCACAAATCTGTATTTCTGAGATCAGTCCAGAGGAATCTTCTCACCTATGTAGTTTCAGAAGCTGAGGTATCCAAATCGGCACGTCAGATGGCAGGCTGTTGATGCATGAGACTGTGGGAGCTGGTGAATCGGATCAGGCGATGGGCCAAAAACCCCAAGAAATGGACGTCAGAGTTAGGTCAAGATTCAGGGCAAGAGACAGCAAGCTTTTCCAAAGCAGTTTTAGAATTTGGAAATGCCCCCAAAGGAAACTAAGGATGGTGGCTTGAGTCACACCCTCTGCTAAGGTGGGGGCATTTTTAGTACTTAGATCCACTGTAACCTTTATTCATTGTTGTTGTTGTTATTAAGTGCCATTGAGTTGGTTCTGACTCATAGCGCCATCCTTCATAGAGTTTCCGAGGAGCCGCTGGTGAGTTTGAACCACTGACCTTGTGGCCCAAATGATCTGTCAAGTGGTCATCCTACAGTGCCACTTCAGGACTCCATCCAACCTCCTTAGTCCCACTTTAATCTTGACTTCTTAGCAACTCATTTCAAAATAGACACAGAAGCTAGGATTTACAATCTATCACAAAATGGAGAGATGTGGCTAGAAGGACCAGAATAAATAATGAGCTAGCCTGCAGTAACCTGGAGTTGATTCCAGCTTATAGAGAGCCCATGGGACCGTGTTTCTGTAGCATTTCCAAATGAGGATCAGCTTGATGACAATGCGTTTTATCTTTAAGGGAGCAGATTGTCAGATTTTTCTTTCGTGGAACCACCAAGTGTGTTCAAACTGCCAATCATTTTGTTAGCAGCCCAGCACTTAGTCATTGTGCCAACCAGTGCTCCCACTGCAAGACAGTTGTTGTTGTTAAGTGCCAACCCATAGCGACTCTGTATAGGGTTTCTGAGGAGAGTCTGGTGAGCTTGAACCACAAACCTTGAGCTTCAAACCGACCTTGCAGTCTAGCACATTAACCCTCTGTGCCACACCAGGACTCCCACTGTAAGACTGCAGCCAAGAAAATCCTGTAGAGAAGTTCTACTCTGTAATCACATGGATTGCCTTGATTAGAACTGCCTGGACAGTATTGGGTTTATTTTCTTGGGGATGGGGAGGCTTAGATTTTTTCCTTATATGAATCTCCTTGTAAGCACTGCTTGGTAGATTTTCTGGTAAGTTCTCATTTGGAATGTGCTTAGAGAATCAGCTCAGGCACTACCTTCTGAGACAACCTCCCTGCCCCACTTGCTCATTTGAGTGAAGGGCATCTACAGAGAGCATACCACCAATCTTCTCTCCTTTCTGTTCAACTTCTGGATGTATTGTCAGCAGGGACCAGTCGCTGGAGAAGGATATCATGTTTGGTAAGGTGGACGGTCAGAGAAAAAGAGGAAGACCCCCAGCGAGATGGATTGGCAAAGTGGCAGCATCGATGGACTCAAGCATGGCAACAGTAGTGAGGTTGGCCCAGGATTGGGCAGTGTTTCGTTCTGCTGTGCATAATGTCGCTATGGGTCGGTACCAACTCGATAGCACCTAACAACAACAACAGCAGCAGCCAAGGACACACCCTACCTACTTCTCTCCCTTCCCTCCCTTCCCTCCATATTTTTTTTAGACATCAATTACTCCAAAGTAAAAGTGACGAACGGAAATACAAGGAGTCCCTGACTTATGAAAGGGTTTCATTCTGATGATGCTGTTGCAAGTTGGTCTGGATGAAGTTAAACTCCTCATCCAAAAAAAAATATATATACATATAGATGCATTATCATTGCTTTTTGTTATCAGTATCTTTATAAATCTGATCTTTCTTTGCCTTTGAGAATTGGAAACATCTGAGATACTCTGAGAAAATTATACACTGCAATATTTTATGTGGTACTTATTACTACTAATAAGATGTACATACAGTCTGTTGTAACTTGAGTACATCTCAAGTCAGGGACTACCTGGAATACCAATGGAAGCCTTATTTTTCAGCAGAACCTGCATGACCAATGAATTCGACTTCTGAATGGCGAGTCCAGTGTGGTCTCTGATTAGAAAAAAACAGCTTCCAGGCTCCCAAGAACATTTATGATTGCTCACGGTTGTGACTTCATGAATATGACTGGGGCTTATTCAAGATTTGATTGAAGAGTTTCAAAAAGGGATTTGTCCTGCCCCTTGCCTGTCCCCAGTATTGGACTGATCAGTCAAGCAGAAAAAAATTAATAGAGTTCAGCAAGGACTAAACGAAAGCTCTAGGGAGCTGAAGACGCCTGGGCTGTGGTTGGCAGGCACTCATTCTGCTTGCTTTGACTTCATGAATTACGGTTTATCTCCTAGTTTTCTCTCTCCTGGGCCACTCCATTGTCCAATTCTGTGGATAAAGGAAACGTTCAGCGTGCATCAGTATGAGCACCGTTTTGATAGTATACTGAGTGCTTTGACAGCATTCACTACCAAGCATGTAGGGAGTCCTGGTGTGGCACTGCAGGGTAATGTGCTAGACCGCAATGTCAGTTTGGATGGAAAGGTCAGCAGTTCAAATCCAACAGAAAACCCTATACAGGGTCACTATGGATTGGAACCGACTCAATAGCATTTAGCAACAGCAACAAAATATGTATTACACACACACACTTTATATAGGCACACACACACACACACATATATATACATCCACACACATATATATTGTTATATATACACATGTATATGTAAATACACACACACACATAAACACACACACACATATATACATAAACACACATATAGAGTCCTGGTGTGATGCTGTAGGATAATGCACTGGATTGCAAGGTCAGTTTGAGCTACAAGGTTGGCAGTTCAAATCCACCAGCCACTCCTAAGAATCTTTATATAGGTCGCCATGAAGATATAGATATATATACACATACACACACACACAAACACACACACACACAAACAAAAAAAGCAAAAAAAAACACATGCACACACAAAGAAAACAAAAATACATACACACACACACACATACATACACACAAACACACATACACACAAACACATACCCACCACCACAAAGACACTGAAAACCAAAGGCACTGAGAACCAAACGCACCAGCGGCGCAGCGAAACAGCAGACACGGGAAACATGAGACAGAACAAACAGGAACCAAAAAAAAAACAAAAGAAAGAAACAAAAACACACACAAACACACACACACACACTTATATAAAATGGATTTCCTAACCCTCTGATAGGCTGCACCTTTGATTTAGGATTTCAAAAGGAATTTGATCATGAAAGCAAACTCTGTCTCTGGGTGACTCGTCTTGAGAGCCATAGCCTCTCGTGTCTCCAGGTCCTTGCAGGCTCTTCAGTCTGCTCTGTGGCTTTATTCTGTTGTGTTTGGATGTAAATCAGGATGCTGGCTGACTTTATTTTGGGCAAATACAATGGACAGATGGAAATGACGTCTAGGCTTAGGGAGGGAGAGAATATGCCATTTGGAAAGTAACGCCCACCTACGCCTTTTCCTGCGTCACAGACACTGGACAATTCCATCACAATCAAATCACTACCACTGGGTCTGTTCTGATTCCACGTGACCCTACACAGCATTCCTGAGACTGTAAATGGAAGCAGAAAGCCTCATCTTTCTCCTGTGGATCAGCTGATGGGTTTGAACAAATAACTTTGTGGTTAGCAGCCCAATGCTTAATCCCACAGTGCCACCAGGACTCCTTCAAATTCCATGATAGCTTTCCCCACAGTGAATCTATCAGCTGATATCAGACACAAGTGTTCCAAGGTCAGATCTATTTGGGAGTTTCTAGGTGGTGTAAATAGTTAACGTGCCAATGCTAAGTGAAAGTCTAGAGGTTTAAGTCCATCTAGAAGTACCTGAAAAGAAAGACCTGGCAAACTACTTTAAAAAAAAAAAAGAAAGGCAGGGGTCACTGAGCAACCCTACGGACGCAGGTCTACTCTGACACATGTGGGGTTGCCGTGCGTGGGAGTCAACTCATGGTAGTTGGACATACTAATGTGCTATCCTTGGTGATTTACATGTTTGTTTTAGCTCTGACAAGACTTGCCATAAGTTTTATTTTGTTGAACACAGAATTTTCCTACCATGTTTGTGTACAGAACTCTTAGGGAGCAATGACCTAAATACTACCTTTCTTCTTTTTGGGAAATGGGAAAACAGAAATGAATCCTCTGTATTTGTGATAAAGGAAGTAGTACACTGTGACCAACAGTTAATATATTAAGAGATCTCTAAGAAGATATATACAGCAGATATCACCAAATGTTGACAATTGTTCAATTTTGAAAAGGGATTACACGTTATCTCCTTTTTTAGTGCGTATTCAATTTCTGGGAAAAGCCAACTCAGTTACATGGAAAATTCAAGCATTTGCAGTACTAACCATTCATCCATTTATTTATTCAACGAATGTGCATTGACCACTTAAAATATGCCATGAACCATTCTTGGTGCCTGGAATACTTCAGTAAACAAACAGAGGTCTCTGGGCTGGAGTTACAAGAAAAGTTTTATGTAACAAATACTTACAAATTGTCAAGTTCTGCTTCTATCAAGTCGCAGCAAGCTACTGTTAGATGGGTTCGTTCTGCAGTTCACAAGTATAAACTCAAGACAAAAACAAAACACAAATGCTCTGCAAATGATGGGGTGGGAGTGCAGGGAGAATGAATGAATGTGGACAGGAGGTGCTAGGAGAATAATGAGAACCTTAGAGGGATCAGGAGGCATTCCTTGTGTGGTTGATGAGGAGGTCTGAAAGTAGCATTTCACAAACACTTTGAAGCTCCCTAGTAGAAGCTGTACTGGAATATCATCTCTTCCTGGATTGGATATTATTTCATGGAAACAGATGCAAATGACTGGGTCCTTGCTAACATCCAGATTGTCTCTAGCATAAGTCAAGATTAGTTTTCATTTCAGAAATGCATTCGATAAGTATTACTAAAGATCAATTACTCACTGTGTCTGTGGCTGGGCTTTGATAGAACAATTAGTTGCTGTCAAGACTGAAGCATAGTAGAAGAAACTTGTTGGCCAGTTCTGCACCCACTTCACGATTGTTTAATCGTTCCTGTACTGGAGCTCATTGTTGTGTCACTCCATCTCATTAAGGGTGTCCCTTGTTTTCACCGACCGTCTACTCTACCAAGCATGATCTCCTTTTCTAGAGATTTTTTTTTTTTTAAAGGTTTTTATTGTGGATTGAGTGAAAGTTTACAGGGCAGATCATTAGTTTTACATTCAATAAATTATACACCTTGTTTCATTAAAATGATTATAATCCCCTCCATGTATCATCAGTTAACAGTATTTCTCTCTTACCTTTAGCGCTTAAAAACAACAACAACAACAACAACAAAGCACTCAGCCATATATATAACATCCCTAGTCACTACCCTATTGTTTTTGAAACTAAAATATATATGCTTCTGTTGTTCGGTTCTGTCAAGTTAGTTCCAACTCCTAGTGACCCTATACAGTGTTTCTAAGGAGCAACTGGTAGGTTTGAAAAGCTAACCTTGCAGCTCAGTCCGGTGCTTAGTCCATAGCACCACACCTAAAATATGTGTAGCTTCCAATATTTCAAAGTTTACCTATCGTATTCTCTGATACCCTCAATCAATATAGTTGGGAAGAAGTGGCTCAGTCATTCCTTGTCACGTGATGAAGGGGTCCTAGACACGGACTGTTGTAGTTAGAGGCTCAGATACAAAATAGGACTTACGGGGGGAGAAGTAGCAGAGCACACAGTATTCTTCAAGCTTTTTCTTCCTGACTTGTTGGCTCAGACTAAGTGCAGCGGAATGGTCAATATTCTAATACAGAGGACCCTGCCCCTATAAACTTTTCTGTATTTATAGTGTGTGAAGTGCCATCAAGTTGGTTCTGACTCATAGTGACGCTGTGTAGGAATTCTGAGGAGTGGCTGGTGGCTTTGAACCGCCAAACTTGTAGTTAGCAGTCCAGTGCTAATCCTACAGCACGACTCCATGACTTCATATGATATTAAGTGTATTGTAGTCATTGTTAAGTGCCATCGAGTCAGTTCTGACCCATATTGACCCTGTATAGGGTTTCTGAGTAGCAGCTGGTGAACTTGAACCACCTACCTTGTGGTTCAAACTGACCTTGCAGACCAGTGCATTAACCCATAGCACCACACGAAGGGGTGGTATATTTATAGGGACTTATTCACAAGTATTTATAGAGACTTGCTTTGTAGATCAGAAGTTCACAAACATTTTCTGCTAAGGGCTAAATAATAAATATTTAGTCTCTGTTAGTTATACATTGTCTGTTGCAAATTCTCATTTGTAGTGAGCAAACAGCTTTTACCAATATGTAAATGATGGTCATGACTGTGTTCCAATCAAATTTCATTTACAAAACAGACTATGACCTTTACTTACTCTTCAAGACTGGAACTGAACTCGTGGCTCAACTTTCAGCCAATAATAGGCCATAAAGTGTCATGGTGTGGTGCCATAGGGTAAGCATTCAACCTCAAGGTCAGTTTGAACTGCAAGGTCGGCAGTTCAAACTCACCAGCTGCTCTTTAAAAACCCTATACAGGGTCACTATAAGTCAGAACCAACGTGATGACACTTAACAACAACAATAAGATGAACACCAGGTGTGGCACTATAGTATCAACACTGGACTGGGAACTACAAAGTCAACAATTCAAAAAGCCCACCAGATGCTCCTCGGGAAATCCTATACAGGATTGCTATGAGTCGGCACATACTCAATTACACTTAACAGCAACAACAACAACAACGAACACTATTTTCATCCCATATGAACCTACAGGATCTCTAGAAAAATCTATGCTACAGTCTCTAATTCTTCACCATCCCAGTCCACTCCATCTGGTTTGTTCCCACTATGCTAATGAAACTGTTCTTGTCAAGATTACTATTAACCTCCGTGTTGCAAAACACAAAATATGCTTCTTTGTCCTTACTCTTACTTCTCTGTCCTTAAGCAATCATGCCATAGCACATACATTGCGGACTGGCTTCTATGGAACAACGTTGTCTGCTTTTTCTTTGAGCTTCATTGTCTGGTACTTTCCAGATGCCTGTGTTGGCTGTTCCTGCACAACCTAGAATGTCAGACAGTTGTCCCAGGCTCCCTCGATTTGTTCTCCCTCAGTGCCTCAGCTCGATTAGTCCTTTGGTTTAAATGACATTTATAGTCAATGTTTCCCAAATTTGTAACTCCAGCTCTGACTTTTCTCTCTTGAAAGTCAGAGCCATAAATACACAATTACTTTTTTTTGAGTTATGGTGTTGGAGGAGAATATTGAACGTTCCACGGGCTGCCAAAAGAACAAACAGATCTGTGTTGGAGGAAGTGCAGCCAGAGTGCTCCTTGGAGGCCAGAATGGCCAAACTTCATCTCTCATACTTTAGACATATTGTCAGGAGGGACCAGTTTCTGGAGAAGGATATCATGGTTGGTAGGGTGGAGGGTCAGAGAAAAAGAGAAAGACCCCCAGTGAGATGGATTGGCAAAGTGGCAGCATCATTGGGCTCAAGTGTGGCAACGATAGTGAAGTTGGCCCAGGATCGGGTCATGTTTTGTTCTGTTGTGCATAAGGTCGCTATGCGTCAGTACCAACTCAACGGCACCTAACAACAACAACAACTTTTTTTTTTTTTAAGGAGCTCTGGTAATGTAGTGGTTATGAATTGGGCTGCTAACCTCAAGGTTGGCAGTTTGAAAGTACCAGCCGTTCAGCAGGAGAAAGATGATGCTTTCTGCTCCCATAAAGATTAATAGCCTCAGAAACTCTGTGCAGGGTCACTATGAGTTGGAACCGACTCTACAATACTTAACAACAACAACTTTTTTTTTTATTGGAACCAACTCAGCAGCTCGTAACAATAACAACAACAACATTTGGACTTTAATAGCTTACTATTTATCAGGTGGAAACAAACCTGGTTTTCGTAGCTGTCTCACTCTGTGTCACCAATCTCCTAGCTGTCCAAGTGAAAGCTAGCTCATTCTTTATTTCTTTCTCACTCAAGTTCCATACTTGAACCTTCGCCAAAGAACTTATCTCCATCTGGGCTCATCCAAATCATCTCTCTCCTTACTACCACAACAATCCATCGACTGTTCTCCTAATCCTTCTCTTTTCTGGTTCCAACATAATGACCAAGGAGCCGAGTGTCAAGAGGAAAATTGGATCAAACCTCTCCTAAGTAAATAAAACCACAACAAACCCAAACCAGTCTGCCATCAAGTTGACTCTGACTCATGGCGACTCTACATGTGCAGAATAGAATCCCATTCCATATGCTTTTCAAGACTGTGACCTTCTGGAAGCCGATGGCCAAGCCCTTTCTCCAAGGTGCCTCTGGATGGGCCCGTAATGATTTGTACCAGTCAGAGAAGCTTTAATTCTTCCCAGGGCACTCAAACAAAACTGAACTTTCTTCCATTATCTGGCCCTTTCTAGCTCCCCAAGCCCATCTCTCCCTTCCTCACTTTACCCCTGCAACACTGGTTTGTTCTTCTTGTAGGACTTTTACTGCATTCATTTCTTCTGTCTGAAATGCTCTTCTTCAAGGCTTTTGTAGCAGAGCCTATCTGAACCACAGCCAAAAGGCTTTGCCTTCATCACACCCTCAGTACCCTAAGACACTGTAATGCCACTGTATATTTTCTTCACAGCTCTTAGCTACTATACTCAGCGTGTATGTTTCTGTTTATTGTAGCTTTCTCATTAGAAAATAAGCTCCTGATACCAAGGAAATTTTTACTCTGTTAGAGGTTGCATTATGACCCTCTACAAGAGCCAAAATATGACCTTGAATATATCCCATTTTAATTTAGGGATCACATGAAGAACAGATTTGATACATTAAACACTAAAGAACGAAGACCAGAAGAGTTGTGGGATGACATCAAGAACAGTATACATGAAGAGAGCAAAAAATCATTAAGAAGACAAGAAAGAAGGAAAGGGTCAAAATGGATGTCAGAAGAGACACTGAAACTTGCTCTCTAGCATAGAGATGCTAATGCAAATGGCTGAAATGAGGAGGTACAAGAGCTGAACAGAAAATTTCAAAGATCAGCACAAGAAGATAAAGTCAAATATTACAACAAAATGTGCAAAGATCTGGAGTCAGAAAATCAAAAAGGAAGAACATGCTCAGCATTTCTCAAGCTGGGGGAACTGAAGAAAAAATTCAAGCCTTGACTTTCATTATTGAAAGATTCTCT
>NW_006408559.1:9723870-9727667 GCF_000296735.1 Chrysochloris asiatica
ATTTCTCAGAAGTACAATTAAGTGTTCTGGAATACTCATACTTCTCAATGTTGTCCATAGCTTGTCATGATCCACACAATCGAAAGCCTTCGTGTAGTCAATAAAGCATACTTTGGACATATTGTCGGAGGGACCAGTTGCTAGAGAAGGATATCATGTTTGGTAAGATGGAGGGTCAGAGAAAAAGAGGAAGACCCCCAGTGAAATGGATTTGCCAGGTCGGAGCACCGATGGATTCAAGTGTGGCAACAGTAGTGAGGATGGCCCAGGATTGGGCAGTGTTTTGTTCTGCTGTGCATAAGGTCGCTATAAATCGGTACCCACTCGATGGTACCTAACAACAACAACAACACAATGTGTCTTGGCATTCTGGTGTGGTGCTGTGGGTTAATGCGCCAGACTGCAAAGCCGTTTGAACTTCCAGCTGCTCCCCAGTAACCCTATACAGGGTTTCTATGGGTCAGAACTGCCTCAAAGGCACTTAACAGCAACAATGTGTCTTGAAATCCTAACCCCCTAAATATGACCATTTGGAAATAAAGGGTTTCTTTTGTTATGGTAATGAGTCACATTGGAGGTGGTTGGGTCCTAAATCTAATCACTTCTGATTTATAAGAAGAGCAAAATAGATACACATATACACATGCAGGAAGACACATGGCCGGAGCACCTACAAACACCAAGGAATTTCCAGAACTACTGAATTCAGACTTCTAGCCTCCAAACTGGAGTCCTGGTGTGGCGCTGTAGAATAAACACAGGACTGCAAGATCGCTTTGAACTACAAGGTCAGCAGTTCAAACTCACCAGCCATTCAAGGGAAACCCTATACTGGGTCACTTTGAATTGAAACTGACTGAACAGCACTTAACAACAACAACAAACTGACAAAATAAATTCCTGTTCTTCAAAGCTACCACTTGTGGTATTTCTGTTATAGCAGTACTAGGGCACAAGACACTCTCTATATCACTGATGCCTTAAATGGCATTAAGCAGAGTGTTGGCTCTCGATATGTTTTTTCTGAGACTAAATGAATAATCTTAAATATCTGTAGCAGGAACAGTATTCCCTATCTCCTCAGCCTAACTTGTTTTGTAACTGTTTGTATCTGTCAGCTGAGGATACACAATCTCCCACAATACATCTCTTGTTCCTGAGGTCAGTGATTGGTCATTTGAGTCCCACTGGGCTGTAGATCTGATTTGACATGGGGATTACAGACTGCCTAGGGAGTCCTGGTTGTGCAGTGGGTTAAGGCGCTGGGTCACTAACCCAAAGTTCGGATGTTCAAATTCGCCAGCTGCTCCACAGGAGAAAGATGAGGCAGTCTGCTCCCATAAAGATTTGCAGACTTGAATTTCACAGAGAGAAGTTCTGCCGCATCCTATATTTGACCATGCCAGTCAGAATTGTCTGGGGATGGTGACTGTGGAACTGTTATGTCATAGACTTCTGTCAACCTCCTCTCGACACTGCTTGTGATCCCCTTGGCCTTCAAAATAATGATTTTCTTTTCTGGTTTTCTTTGATTGTGAATCTGTTGCCATCCAGTCAACCCCAACTCACAGCGTTCCCATGTGCATCAGAGCAGAATTGTGCTCTATATGTTTGTTGACTGGCTGATTATTTGGAAATAGATCGCCAGTCGATAAGAACTCAAACCACTGCTCTGTAAGTTAGCAGCAGAGAGTTATATACGATACAGAGTCTGAGCTCTTGACTCCAGCCGGGGCAGTTCCATTCCATGCCTGTGGTCCAGCATCATTATTAATGGCGATTGCCCCAGTGCAGACAATACTTACAGCCACCCTTACTGATGAGCCTGTGTTGTAATTTCTGCTTTATTCTCACAGAGCCTCTATGTTCCTGGGTTTTGTCCTTCCTAGAGAGAGGTCTCAGGGGGCTTTTCATGCTGTGAGTCCCTTAGGTGTCTTCGTGACTAACTGTCACATCTGGTCATTGTTGTCTGATTGGGGTTACAGTAACTGACTTCTCAAGCCTGGGCAGGCCAATGGACTAATTGCCCAGGTGAGCGAGACCAATTAGCAATCAACAAGGAGCCTCCCCTCAGAGCTGCTGAGCTGGGCTTTGCAGGGAATCGCAAAGTCAGCAGCCTTCAGTATTGCCAACCTCTCCTCCCTCCCTGCCTTCTTCTCCTCTTCAGAGAAAGACAAACAGACACTGTCTGTTAACAGGGCCTATTGGTCAAAACATTTTATTGAATCGAGAGAAGGTTTACAGAGCACAGCATCAGTTTTACATTCAACAAATCATATACCTCGTTTCATTTCAATGATTGCAGTTCCTTTTTTTTTTTTCCTTCATTGAGTTCAACCCTCTTGTGCCTCGCTGGTATATCCATCATCAATAGCACATCATCTTGCTTATTGATTATATCTGGTTCAGCAAAATCTTTTTATGGCCATACTTTGTTAGTCATTGATTGGTGTGACTTAAAATGCGTATGGAATACTTTCTTAAAATGCTTATAGCTATAAGAATGGTACGGGGACAGTGTCTGACTTCCTCTAATTTCACAAGGGGAAGAGAGTCAAGAGCAACAGCTCAAGGCTGATTCCTATGAAGAAGAGGTCAGACAAGCTTCCACTTTCCAAACATTTCACCAATTCTGACACCAGCAATTTCTCCCATAGTACTTTCTTCTTCTATGCTGGGTTTGATAATTCATTGTCAATTGCCACACCGAATTTATAGGCAATATTCACAATTGTGGGGTTTATTAAGGAAGCAGCAGGGTCCAATTAGAGATTGGGATTGAGATTAATTAGAAGTAAGAGGAACAACTCAGGATGCAATTCCTTGATCAAGACAGCTGCTTCTCGCCCTCTTCCCAGGTCCCTCCTGGGACCTGCTCAGACAGGTGTCACCATTCTAGCTCTGTGCATCAACTCTGCCACAGCTATCTTGAACTCTGACTCTCTTTACTGCTCCACCATCATCTCTGCTATCTTATGTGTTGCAGCTCCTCTCTCTATGTCTCCCTTTAAGCCTAGAAGGTTCCATATACCAAATTTGGAAGGCCCTACCCCTACAAGAAGGCCATATACCTTATTTACATCACTAGCAAATTATTCAGTCCATAAACACTTCATATGCATTGTCCTACCTAGTCATTCAGCACTGGACTGTGAACCATAAGGTCAGCAGTTCAAACCCATCAGCAACCCCTCAGAAACCCTCTACAGCCTTTCTCTTTCCATGAGTCTAGAGTCCTCAGCTGCTCCCTCTCTCCATGTCCTCATCTCTGCCTCCATCTCTAGTGTCACTGCTTCTCTGGATAGGGTCCCATATTCCACTCAAGCTCTTCTTCTTCCTTAATGGTCCTAGGGTCCTCTGTTCCTCAAATGTAAGATTAACTACTTTCCCCTTTTGGTTACAAAACTTCTGCCTTTACAGTTGTGACAGTTGCAATTAGTCACTGTAACAATTACTCACTCTTGAATCATAAGAATCTTATCCTCATCTCCTTTCACTAGACCTGTCTAGACAAGATGAATATTATTCAGTGGGGATTCTACCTTCCCCCGTATACTCTGAAACTAAACTACTTGAAAACTTGTAAGCCAGTCACTTTGTGCCTTGATTATCCCCCACCCCATTTTAGGAAACCAATGTCTAAGTTGTCCATCTCTATCAACCCTGTATACACAGGGGCTAGGATTAATATTTGATGTGAAGAGTCCTTCCCTCTCAGTTGGTATTTTGAGCTACTACATCCATAAGTATAAGTCAAGTTCATCAAATTACAGCAATTTACACTTGTTTCCTTAAAA
>NW_006408559.1:9728077-9738081 GCF_000296735.1 Chrysochloris asiatica
CTTGCCTATTATTGTAAAATACACACTTGAGTGGGATAGATATTCCATGATTATAGAAAGCTCGTAAGCCTGTCTTTAGCCTGTAACTGATTGGGATACCTAAAAGGGTTGCTAGATTTTGCCTGGTGAAAGAGGCTTCTTGCAGAGCCTTTGTAGTGTATAGGACCTTAGGTGGAATCCTGATACCCATCCAGAACCTTCTGAGGTGGGACATTCCCACTTGAAAGGACAAGCATACCAGTCTAGAGCAGCTAGAGGAACAGAAGATACTTCTTGAAAGAAAGACCAACAGGAAAAAAAAAAAAACCAAAAACAAAAATGGCAGTCTGATTGACTAATACAAGAACAAGTAAGTTGTTAACTAAACTTCATATGTAGTGGTAGTTCTCATTCCAAGTTTAGGAAAGGTAAGGAGATTGTCTCTATTTTTGTGGCGGGATGGCTGAACAATATGGTTTTCATACTACTACCTCCCTCCTCTTACCAACTTCTAGGTCATTTCCAGGAAGAATTAAAACTGGGTTGGAAACTTAGGGTCCCACTCGCTAGAAGAGGAAATCACTTCCCCTGAAGTGGACAGAAGTTCAGGGGTGCAGAGAATATGAGATGAAAATGTGCGATAGTTCTCTTGTTTCTAAATCTAGAGCAAGCATTCCAAGGAGAATTGAGCAAAAACCTTAAAACCCACAGTATAGACAATATGCTTTCTCCTAAGTGCAATGTCACGGGTTTGTCTGTCTTTAGACAGATTTAAGTTTTAGCTAATTGAATAGATTATGCATGCCTATCAACTGATTGCATACAGATAGAGACTGAATGTCTATGGACATGAAATAATTTGCGTGGGATGAAGGAAATGTCGGAATTTAAATAATACTTTGTAGATATTGTGAAATGCTGTCAAGTCAGTTCCAACTCATAGTGACCCTGAATAGGGTTTCTGAGGTGGGTTGGAACTGCAGACCTGCGGTCAAAGTCCAGTGCTGATCCTACAGCACCACACCAGGAATCCGTGTGAATCCTGAAGATCCTTGTGTGTCAGAGTAGAACTGTGCCCCGATGTTCAATGGCTGAGTTTTCAGAAGTCACCAGGGCTTTATTCTGAGGTGTCTCTGGGTGAACACAAACCTCCAACCTTTCTGTTAGTTGTTGAGTGTGTTATTTCATCATCCCTAAGAGGGACTCTGCACTCATACTGATTTTTAATGGAAAGAGTGTGGGTGGAAGTCAAAAGAAAAAGAGCAATGAGAAATGACAACCATGAAAGCTTACTTTTCCAGGACAGCACTTCTGAATTTGAAAGTGACTTCATGGGAGAAAATAGGGTCAGAACCAACTGCAGGGATGACAGGACTTCCTACTCTGGCTGGAGAAGGGCAAAGTGATAGAAAATTTATATTTCAGGAGGGGTAGGGAAACAAAGTATAGAAGAGGAGATCCAATGACCAGGAATAAATTGTTCTGTCTTCAAAGGAAGTTACAAAGGAGTTGCTAGAGAAAGCTCTTATTTTCACCACTTTTAATTTTAACTAATTTATAGGAGTTCTGGTGTGGTGCTGTGGCCTAATGCGTCAGACTGCAAAGTTGTTTGAACTGCAAGGTCAGTGGATCAAGCTCACCAGCTGCTCCTTGGAAACCCTATACAGGGTTGCTATGGGTCGGAAGCAACTCGACGGCACTTAACAGCAGCGACATGTGCATACCTCACTGTGTGGGACTTCATTCTGTTGTGCTTCACAGATAATGCCGTGGTTTTTACAAACTGAACGTTTGGATTCTCTGTGTCAGCAAGTCTATTGGCACTGCTTTCCTAATAGCATGTGCTCACTTCATGTCTTTATTAGTCATTCTCGTAATATTTTTCATAATGATATTGTACACTTAGCTGGACTATATGAAGAAGAGCATGGCATCAGGACTGGGGGAAGGTTTATTAACAATGAACAATGTACAGATGACACACCTTGCTTGCTGAAAGCAAAGAGGACTTGAGTCACTTGCTGGTGAAGAAATTACAAGACAGACTTCACTATGGATTATGACTCAGTGTAAAGAAAATAAAAATCCTCACAACTGGATCAATAAACAACATTATGATAAATGGAGAAAGTGATGTTGCAAGAATTTAATTTTATTTAGATCTACAACCAATGTTCATGGAAACATCAGTCCAAAACTCTAACTACTTATTCCATTGGGAAAATCTGCTGCAAAATACCTCTTTAAATGGGCACATGAAAAAACATTTTTTAAAATTGTGAATTGAGTGATAGTTCATGTGGGAGAACATCAGTTTTACACTCATCCTATCGTATTTCATTTCATTGCAATGATTACAATCTCTTCTGTGCATCATCATTCACCATATTTGCTTCTATTCCCTCTTTTTTTTTTTAAATATGTACACCAAAACACTCAGGAGTATATGATCATTTAAACAACCAAAGGGTACACTCTGCAATTCTGCCTCTTGGCCACCAGTACACGGCCTTTCTCTTTCCATGAGTCTAGAATCATCAGCTGCTCTATCTCTCCATGTCATCATCTCTGCCTTCATCCGTGGTGTCACTGCTTCTCTGGATAGGGTCCCATATTCTGATCCTTCTCTTCTCCCTTGATGGTAAAGTGACACATTTTAAACAAAGATGTCACTTTGAGGCTCTAAGGTGGGCCTTCCCCTACCCATGATATTGTTAATTGCTTCATATGTATATGAAAGTTGGAGAATGAATAAGGAAGGTCATAGAAGAATTGGCACATTTGAGTTGTGGTGTTGGCAAAGAATATTAAAAGTACTTTCAGAAGAACAAACAAAGCTGTCTTGGAAGAAATACATCCAGAATTCTCCTTGGAGATGAGGATGGTGAGACTTTGTCTCACATACTTTGGGTATGTTATCAGAAGATATTATCAGGTGGGACCAGTCCCTGGAGAAGGACACCATGGTTAGATTAGAGGATCAACAAAAAAGAGGAAGACTCGCAATGAGATGGATTGATACAGCAGTTGCAACAATGGGCTCAAGCATAGCATAGCTCGAGCTATGAATAAGCACCATAGCTTGGCGCTGTAGAATAAGCACTGGACTGCTAATTTGCAAACTCAGTGATTCAAACCCACCAGCCACTCCTCAGTGAGGCTGGTGCAGGGCCGGCCAGTGTTTCACTCTGTTGTGCATATGTTTGCGCTTAGTTGGAATTAACTTGAAGTTACCTAAAACAGTGCACACTAATAGACTACAGTATAGTGTAAATACCTTTCTATACACTGGGAAACTAAGACATTCATGTGACTCATTTCATTGCAGTGGTCTGGAACTGACTCTGCAATATTTTCGAGGTATGCCGCATTTCAGTAAATAATATTCTTATGACAATAAAATAACAAAAGCTTGGAAGGCACAAAGTGTAAAAAGTAAGCTACCATTCCATTCCTGACCTTCAATTCCCCAGTTTCCTTATCTACTTCCAATATTTCCACTTTGAAATGTTCTAAGGCAGAGACATATACTTTCACCTGAAAGTAGAAAAGGAAAAAGACCTTAAATGGCTACACATCCTGTTAGCAGCTTTGCACCTTATCTTTTTCATCTCACAATCTTCTGGAAACATGTCGTTTCAGTGCGCAGAGGACTGCCTCATTCAACAAGATGTCTCAGACGCTTCTATTCTAAGGATGTGCCTGAGATTATCATACACATATTTTGTTATTATGATTAATGCCAGAACTTGTCAGATGAGGTGATTGACCAAGGATCCCAGTAACATAGTTAGAGAATGGGAAACTGGATGAATAGCAAAAGACCTAGAAACACACCACCGTGTTCTATAAACCAGGAAACTATACAGCATGCTTCCAGGCAGTGGTGCCTCCTCCTACATCCAAAACTCTTCATGGTGCCATGTGCACGGAGTGCCCAAGACCATCTTTACAGTCCTGGGAACCGCATCCTCTCTAGCTACTGGCCCTGGGCTGCTTGATCATTTTGGAGACTGGCTGCAAGTCTGCCTACTCTGTAGGTGAAAGTATCACATGTAAATGAACCCCAAAAGTTGATGCAAACAAACCCCAATACCATTCATGATAAAACCTAGAAGTCAAAAGGGACTTCCTGAACCTGATCAAAAAAGATCCAGGGAAAACTAGCAGCTAACATCATACTTAACGGTGAAAGACTTTCCCTCAAGTTTGGAAACAAGACATGGATGTTTATTCTTACTCCCTGCATTTAGCATTGTAACGGAGGTTCTAGCTAATCAAAAGAAATCATCTTCTCCTTGATGAGAAATAGGAAGTTTGGAAGACAAGTAAGGCTTTGTCTATGCCCTCTGTGGGCAAAGTCTCTGCTAATGATTCTTACTCTGCGACTCAAGACTTCCACACTCCTTCTTACAGCCCACCAAGTGAAAATATATGAAGCAAGAACAAATGTATATATTCAAATGTAATATTCATTTAAAAATACTTGCATGGATGTTTTCAAGGGGAAAAAAAAGCAGTTTTCAATGATCTTTGCTATATTGTATACAATTTAAATAATCTTGTTGTTAAGTGCCATCGAGTTGATTCCAACCAATAGCAACCTCATATAGAGTTTTCCAGGAGTGGCTGGTGAGCTTGAATCTTGCAGTTCAAACTGACTTTGTATTCCAGCACATTAACCCACAGCACTATCTCAGAAGTCTAACAGGATATATACTATGTTTATATTATGGAGCAGTTTTATTCAAAAATCTGTTTTCAGCATAGACTGTAAATATCACAAGAAGAGGGATAGTGTAAGGAACCCCAGTGACACAATGGTTAAGTGCATGGCTGATAAATGGAAGATGAGCGATTGAATCCACCAGTGTCTTTGAGGTAGAAAAGACTTGGCATTTATATTCTACCCTAGGAAACTCTATGGGGAAGTTCTGCTTTGTGGTGTAGGGTCACTATGACTTGAAATGAACTATTTGGTACAGAACAACAGCAGAACTGTGTATATTTTTTGTTCTGTCTTTGGCATAGTGGTTAGTACATTGTAAATAATCAACAAAATTTTAGAATAAAAGAATATGTTTGTAGGGTGTAAGATAGATCTTTACAATCTGTACAGATGATTTTCATTGCAAAGTTACGTTTTTATGTTGAAATTCTAAATTACCAAGAGAACATCTTAACCTAATTATATGCATGTATCTTTAAACAATAGCTCTGGTAGCATAGTGGTTACGAATTGGGCTGCGAACCTTAAGGTCAGTAGTTCGAAACTACCAGCTGCTCCGTGGGAGAAAGATGAGGTTTTCTGCTCCCATAAAAATTTACAGCCTCAGAAACCCTGTACAGGGTCACTATGGGTCGGAACTGACTCGATGGCACTTAACAACAACAAGAGATAGTAATGAGATAGTAAATAGCATAGAGGTAAGCACTATTATAAGATAAGATAGTAGTTAATAAAATGTTCTTGAGTACCTTGAAAAGTATGCAATGGAAATAAAGAAATATGATTAAGGTAACTAAACAAAAGAAAAAAAAAGTGATTCTTTTTTCTTTTTTTTTTTGCATCTAGGCAGTGACAGTATTTTCCAATTTCTGCCTTGTCCTATTGGTTGTTCAATAGTGTCCCATTTTATTTCCACATATCTGTTATTTTCCACTTTTTCTTCTGTTATTAGCTTCTAATTTCACTCCATTGTTGTTAGAGATACATTTTATAGGAGTTCTGTATTTTTTAACCAAGTTGTAAAAATGGTCTGCAATGCTTTGGCTCAGAGATTAAACCTGATGCACAGAGAATCATTAGATTAATTATGGATGCAGTATCCCTCTCATCATCACTAAGAAATGGTCCTTTGTTACAGTAACCTCAGATGTAGTACATAGCATCCAATTATGAAGAAATGCTTGTTCCATAGACAGATACTGGGTGGGCTCTGTCTCTGAGAACTGCTGCTTCATTTTTCAAGCATCTATACATATGGAAAGGAGCTCTGGTAGTGTAGTGGTTATGAGTTGGGCTGCTAACCTCAAGGTCAGCAGTTTGAAACTACCAGCTGTTCTATGGGAGAAAGATGAGGCATTTTGCTCCAGTAAAGCTTTACAGCCTTGGAAGCCTTATACAGGGTTGTTATGAGTTGGAACCAACTCCACGGCACATAACCACCACCACCACCATGCATATGGAGCTCTGGTGTGGTGCTGTAGAATAAGCACTGGACTGCTAATTTGCAAGTTCAGTGATTCAAACCCACCAGCCACTCCTCAGAAACCTTATATAGGGGTCACCATGAGTCAAAGCCGATTCTATGACACTTAACAACAATACGTGCATGTGTCATTGAAGGAGTCCTAGGAGTGCTGTGGGTTAAGCATTGAGCTGCTAACCACAAGGTTGACAGTTCAAACCCACCAGCTGCTCCACAGGGGAAAGATGAGACTGTCTACCTCTTAGAGATTTGCAGTCTTGGAAAGTCTATGGAGCAGTTCTACTTTGTCCTATATGATTGCTCTGACTATGAATTGACTTGACAGCAGTGGGTTTGGCTGGGATGTTGTTGTTGTTCGGTGCCATCGAGTTGGTACCAACTCATAGCGACCTTATGCACAGCAGAATGAAACACTGCCCAATCCTGGGCCAATCTCACTATTGTTGTCATGCTTGAGTCGTTTGATGCTGCCACTTTGCCAATCCATATCGGTGGGGTCTTCCTCTTTTTCTCTGACCCTCCACCTTACCAAACATGATGCCCTTCTCCAGTGACTGGTCCCTCCTGACAATATGTCCGAAGTATGAAAGACAAAGTTTGGCCATCCTGGCCTCCAAGGAACACTCTGGATGCATTTCTTCCAACACAGAGCTATTGGTTCTTTTGGCAGCCATGGCACTTTCAATATTCTCCTCCAACACCATAACTCAAAAGCATCAATTCTTCTAAGGTCTTCCTTATTCACTGTCCAGCTTTCACATGCATATGAGCTTACTGAAAATACCATGGCTTGGGTCAGGTGCACCTTAGTCCTCAAGTTGACGTCTTTGCTCTTCAACACTTAAAAAAGGTCTTGTGCAGCAGATTTGCCTAATGCAATACATTGTCTGATTTCTTGACTGCTGCTCCCATGGCTGGAACGTATAATTGGTTATATCCAGGAAGGTGGAGGAAATGCAAAGGAAAGTACCTTTTCATCTTTATACAACAGTGGTTTATTGGGGTTCATAGGGAGAAGCAACCCTATTATAACACTTTAAATAAATGAGTAACTTAATAATGACCGGGAAACAGGCCAGTGAACACACACCGGGTAGAAAAGAATAATGGTTGCTTAGACCCTCAGTTCTTTATTTTCCACTTTTCAATGTTGCATGTGATTTTTGTGCAAAAACACTTTATGGATTTTAAGTTATGTAGTTTTCTAGGTTGGTATTGGCTTACATGGGACAGTAATTCTGTTAATGATATCTAATTAAGTGATTAGCTCTATTCCTATGTATCCTCTGTGTACTGTGCCTCACAGTCATTTATGGACTAATTAATTGGAATCAGTAACACTAATACAACAATTAATTTGAAACGTAGTAGTCTGTGTCCTTTTTCTGCAACAAAAAAATTCTTTTCCCACAGGGACTTCTTATTAATGCAATTCCTATATGATGCTAGACATAATCTACAGCCATCCATGAGGAAGGCACTTCTTTGGAAAGCTTAGGAACTTTTCATGGCAAAAAGCACATTGAACGGGACCTTGGAGCATGTCTGAGGACAGGCCTGGCCACCTGCTTCGGAAAGATCACAGCCATGAGAGCCCGTGGTATTCCCCTTGCCACACAGGCATTCTCTGAGAGTCAGAATTCACTTGCTGATAACTGGTTTGGTTTTGGCTTTGGTTTGTAAGAACTTGGGTCTTGTCATACTTCTATGTACCATCTTGTACAAATCACCCAGCCTCTTTGTGCCTTAGTCTCTTTATCTTTAATATGTAGGATTAGACTAGACATTTAAGGCTTCTTCTAAGTCTGAAATCTAGACATGCATGACTACGATATCTACATGACCTTGAGGTTTGCAGGAAAAACCGTAGAATTTATTATTCTCTTTATTTTTTCTAAACATTGTCTAGTGCAACCTGACACATAAAGGCCACACCGATTCTCAATGTTCTCTGAAATTCTGTAATTCTGAAAATCTCTCAAATTCTGTAGTGCTCACACATATTATCAGAGGAATCTTAGAAGTGTAAACATTTGTCACAGTCATAGATTGCCTGCTATTTTAATGTCTTTATTTTATTTTATTCTGTCTAAGGTGTGGTGCTATAGGGTAAGCGCAGGATGCCAAGGTTGGTTTGAACCACAAGTTCAGCAGTTCAAATTCATCAGTCATTCTTTGGAAACCCTATGATGAGTCACTACGAGTTAGAACCAACTAAACAGAACTTAACCACAACAACAACAAGGAGCCATGGTAACTTAGTGAATTACGGGTTGGGCTGCTAACTGCTGGGTCAATAGTTCGAATCTACCAGCCCCTCTGCAAGAGAAATAGGAAGTTTTCTGCTCACATAAAGATTTGTAACCTGGGAAACCTTATGCAGGGTTGCTATGAGTTGTAACCCACTCAGTGGTATGACATAAAACCACCACCACCATTTATTATTATTTTTTTTTGCAAATTCTGTGAGGGCACAGATCTACTTAGATGCTGAATGATGGGAATTTTTTCTTTCTATAGATATGTCCTTATTTTTAGTCCTCTTTGTTTTCAACAGGCAAGGTTGTATCATCTGCATATCACAGGTTCTTAAGGTCTACCTCCAGTCTTGATGCCTCCTCCTTCTTCTTATACTGAGAGGACAATGTTAACAAACACATCAAGGGAACTTAGAAGGTTTCTGCTAAGATACAAGAGTCTTAGCAAAATGATTTTTTTTGATTTTCAGGCTGACCTTATTGTAGTGTGATTGTTGAAATCATGTTTTAGGGATGAAAATTGTAGATTCCAGAAGGAGGCCAGTGAGTCAGAAACTGGCAAAGCTGTGTTGTACACACCAACCAGTATGCAGATGTGACTATCAACAGATTGCCCTTTAGTATGTGATGTGTGTGCTGTTTCATTCCTTAACATATGAAGGACTAGGCCGGAGACTTCTCTGTTCCCCTGAAGTAACAGTTCATAACATTATATTGTCGTTTGACCATTTGGGAAGGTAGCATTTCTCTTTAATTTTTTAAAAACAAACTTTTTTGCATTGCCTACATGCTGTCATTAGGTGGCAGTAGAGAGTCACAGAAATAAAGCTAAAGATCTAAGGTCACAAAATTTAAAGAAAACTCCCACCCCATCCCAAGTAGGAAAATGAGATGGATTTGCATTTGCCTGATCAGTCTGATTAGAGGTGGATCTATTTACTGGTGTTTCCACTAGACTGCTCTCTGTTTCATTGCTTTCCCTCTACTGTTTTTCTCTTTTCAATTTCATTGATTTCTGCTATCTTTACTTTTTCTTCCTTCTGTTTGCTTTGCGCTTACTGTACTCTTATTTTTTCTCATTTGTTAAGGTGGAAGTTTTTATGACTGATTTCAGAATTTTCTTTTTTAATGATATATTTATAATTTAATATTATAACTACTCCTCTAGGCGCTGCATTAGCTGCTTCCTACAAAGTATAATGGGTCGTATTTCCATTTTCCCACCACTCAAAATATTGTCTAACTTCCCTTGAGAATTCCTCTATTAATCCATGGATTCTTTACAAGTATAGTGCTTAACTTCCTATCAATTAAAATGTCAATTAGCTTCAATTGTTTTGGATATTGCATCTGTCTTCCTGATGACTTCCCAACTTCTTTTTCCCCTTTTCTTTCCAATGGTCTACTACAAGTCGTTCCGGGAGAGAGATGAGGCTTTCTGTACCTGTAAAGATTTACATGGACCAAGAGGCAGTTGTTCGAACAGAACATGGGAACACTGAATGGTTTAAAATTAAGAAAGGTATGCGACAAGGTTGTATTCTTTCACCATACT
>NW_006408559.1:9738646-9739789 GCF_000296735.1 Chrysochloris asiatica
CCAGGATGGCCAAACTTTGTCTCTCATACTTCGGACATATTGTCAGGAGGGACCAGTCGCTGGAGAAGGATATCATGTTTGGTAAGGTGGAGGGTCAGAGGAAAAGAGGAAGACCCCCAGCAAGATAGATTGGGAAAGTGGCAGCATCTGTGAGCTCAAGTGTGGCAACAATTGTTCTGTTGTGCATAGGGTTGCTATGAGTAGGTACTGACTCGATGGCACCTAACAACAACAACGAAGATTTACAGCCTGAGGAATCCTACGCAGGGTCGCAGGGTCACTAGGAGCCTGGAACTGACCCCAGGGCTCACTACCACCATCAGTGTTCTATTGATTTCTGAAGAGGGTTGTTGGAGCCTTCAGCTCTAATCTTAGATTTAGTTCTATCAGTTTTTCCTTCATGTATTTGAAAGCTCTCTCCTTAGGCCCACTCACATTTTATATTGTTATTCATTCACAGTGAATGGATTCTTTGATCACTTTAAATGTAATGATGTATAAAGGTTAAAAGTAAAAGAATTTAAAACAATTCCATGCAAATACAAAGCAAGAGGAAGCAGGGGGCGGTTATATTAAAATCAGACAAAACTGAACTTCAAACCAAGGAAAATTGCTAGCAATTTTGGAACTGACTCTTTTATCGTTTGGAAATGTTCCTCTCTATGTCTAGTAATGTTTTGTTTTAAAGTGTATTTTGTTGGTACTGCCATTCGACTTTCTCACAGCTGCTGTGTGCACACAGTGCCTTCCCCAATATTTTGTTTTCTATCTGTTTGTGCCTTTGGATCTAAAATGTGTCTGATACGCATAACTTCTAGCAGGCTCTATTTTGCTTGCTTGTGTTTTTATGTTTTGTTTTGTTTTTTACTTTTTACTGCATTTTGGGTGAAGGTTTAGAGAGCACACTGTTGAATGCCTGTCAACTCATAGAGACCCTGTATAAGGTTTCCTAGGAGCGGCTGGTGGTTTTGAACCCTGGCATCACTGTTTCTCTGGGTAGAGTTCCAGTCTCCACTCTTCTCTTTTGATGGTCCCAAGGATCTCCGCTCCTAGACTGCAAGGTTAATCACTCCCCTCTCTTTGTACCAAAATGTCTACCTTTACATTTTCAGCCCTTACAATCAGTCCTGATAACAATTATTC
>NW_006408559.1:9745843-9746939 GCF_000296735.1 Chrysochloris asiatica
ATGTTCCATGTGCACTGGAAAAGAATGTGTATTGTGCAGTTGTTGTGTTGAATGCTCTGTACACATCTATGAGGTCCAGTTGGCTGATTGTGTTGTTAATTCTTCTGTGTCTTTGTCAAGTTTCTTTCTGGTTGTTCTATCCATTTTTTTATAGCAGTGTGTTAAAAATCACCCACTATTATTGTAGATTTATCTATTTCTTTCATCAAATCTATTAGTTTGTTTTATAGATTTTGGAGCTCTTTCATTGGGAGCATAGATATTTATTATGATTATGTTATGTTGTTCAATTACCACTTTAATCATGAGATAATGTCCATCTTTATCTATTATGCTGGTTTTTGCCTTAAATTTTATTTTATCAGAGATTAGTACTGCCGCTGCTGTTTGTTTTTATTGCAATTAGCTTGGTATATTTTTTTACATCCTTTGACTTTTAATCTGTTTTTGTCTTTGTGTGTGAGATGTGTCTCTTGCTGGCAGCATATTGTAGGATCTTGTTATCCATTCTGCCACTCTCCGTCTCTTAACAGGTGCATTTAATCTGTTTACATTCAGTGTGATTATCAATTGGTATGGATTAATTGCTGCCATTATGTTTGTTTTTTTTTGTGGTGTTGCTGCTTTCTTTATTCTTTGTGTCTTCTTTTGTTGAGTCCATGCTTTTTATATTCTTTCTTGTGAGTTTCCTCATAGTTTTAAAGTTTCCATGTCCTTCTTGGATTTTCATTCTGTTGGTATGTTTTGAAGTGTTAATTTTCTTTGAGGTTGCCTTATAGTCCATTAACTTTTCTCTCCATTTAGTGCAGTCTATTTTACTCTGTAATCTGCCTGACCTTCTCACCATCTGGATCTCTGCTCCTACATGTTTACCTTCTTTTACATTGTAATTGTTTTGATCATAGACTGACCTCCCAGATTCTCTAAGTTTGTTCTTTTTTCAACTCTTCTTTCTGTTGACTTAATTCTAGGAGGTGCTGCCACGTATGTCAATCTCTGGTTGTTGTCTATTCTTGTTGGTTCTCAGTCCACAGAACTCTCTTTAGGATGTTTTGTAGTGCAGGGTTGGCTTTGGAAAAATCCCTTAGCTTCTGTT
>NW_006408559.1:9748331-9760246 GCF_000296735.1 Chrysochloris asiatica
TGTAGTCTATAATCACAGAAAAAGGAGAAGAGGGAGAGAAGAAAAAAAAAAAAAATTCTGTAGCCTAATAGGTGTATGACTTTAATGTCCTCTCTTCAGCTTTTTGCTTTTAAAGCTTCCTTAGAGATTTGAAGATGCCACTGTTGGTTGTTATGCTATACCTCAGGCTTTAATTTAATTTTTGGCCTCTTTTGTTTTTAAACTCTCTTTCCCTCTCTACAGAGCCTGCTCTTGGGCTGAGAGTATCTGTGCATAGGCATGGCAGAAGAACACACCAGTGGTGAGGGTGGGGGTATCCACTCACTCAGGCACCCCCTCTAGTCACCAGAATGGAGGTGCACAAACAGTGTGCGGGGAGGGGGGGAGACAATGAATAGATACCAAAAAAAAAAAAAAAAAAAAATCAGAACAAAGCAAAACAGACAAAGTATATCGTCCACCTTTGCTCCAAGGTTCCCATGGCATTTTTCCGTGGTATGTCTGCACTGCCACTTGGTCTTGCCATTTAGTCTCACCCAAGTTGTGGTCTCAGGGCTTTGGAGCCCAGAAGATTCAAAAGTACATAATTTCTTACTTCAGCTTCAAGTTCCACTAGTTATAAGCCTTCAAACTTTGAAAATATTTCTAGCTATGTAGTTCTGAGTTTTGGAGCTCTGCCCTGGGTCTGCTTTGCCTGGTATTCTGTGGTATGGCTGATGGTGACCTTCTCTGCACCTCCACCCTAGCCACCGTCAAGTCCTGCCTCCCTACAGGATATTTTACCATTTATTTCCTATGTCATATCTTTTTTTGACCACTTACTCCTTACTTAAGTTCCGTGGGTGGTACAAATGGTTCATATCAACTACTAATGGTGCTGTTGGATAAGCACTGGATTGATGACCCTAAGATCATTAGTTCAATCCCACCACCTGCTCCTCAGAAACCCAAGTTTGCTATGAGTTCAAACTGACTCAATAGTACAAAATTAAAGGTTGGTGATTTAAAACCATCCGTTGGTACCATGGAAGAAAAGGTCTAGTGATCTGATTCCATAGGTATTATAACAAAGAAGACTCTGTTTCAATTCTACTCTAATACGTGGGGTTACCATGAATGGTAATTAATGACAACGTTTGTACTGACAGAGCATGCAGTGGTAGTCATAAGTCTAGTCACTTGCAAAAAATCATTGCAGGAGCACCAAATTGTATATTGGTTTGTTCTCAGTCACTCACCACTACCTGTTTCCTGGGGACTGTGATATAGACTTGAAGTGTATATTTGGTTTTCTACTTGTACACAGCTTTTTGAATACACCCTCTTGTATACACTCGTAGTAAAACAAAAACAAAAGCACCTTCACATAACTGGATTGGAGTGCACTTGATAAAGTGGCGTACAATAATTAATTATACCAAATTGTACCAAATCTCAACCCTGAAGAATACATCTTTTTAATGTTCTCTGTGAAGAAAGGAAAAATATACCAAATATCAAAATACTACGATCACCTTGAGGAAAAGCACTAGTGTGATTGAGCTGCAAGCTGAATTAGCCACATTTTCTTGGGGCACCAGTTTTGCTTAGGAGAATGGCTATGCATATTCAGACTTGAGTATTTGGCAAATATTTGATCACAACTGAATGAAGGAAGCCTATCCTTTAAAGAAAAAAAAAAAAAAAGAAAAAAAACCTGACAGCATTTGTTGGCAATAATAACATTTGAGCTTTTTAGTGAAATTTAGAATTTTGAAAAACCTGATTCTGCCTCATGCATTTGGCAACAGAATATTTGGAGATTTTTAAGATACAATCCATGGTGATACACATAAAGGTAAGATTTTGGATATTACATAATAATGTGCCAACATTTGGAAGATTTGCATAACTAAATGAAGCAATATTTCTCAAATGAGCAATGCAGGATGTTATAAAATCCTTAAATTAAAGATATGCTAGATAGAGCCATGTAGTTTAATGAGACAGAGTATGAGAATTTTATGATATGATTTGAGATTTTGCATGGCAATTAACCTTTAAAAATACCTCTTTTCCAGTTTTTATACGATCTCAAAGAATAATATCCACAGTTATATGAAAATCTTTAAAAACAATCCTATTTTTCCCAATCACATACCGATGTAAAGTTTGATTCTCTTCATATACTTAAAACAACATATTGCAACAGATTGAATTCTGGTTTGACAGTTTGAATGTCCTCTCTTAAGCTTGGTGGGAAACAAATTTGCCAAAAAGTATAATACAACGTCATTCTCTTCATTATTTTTCTATGTTTTGGAAGCATATATTTATTTTTCATAGTTTATGTGATTTATATTAACATGTAATAGGTTCATTGTTTTTTTTTTTTGTTTTTTTTTTTTTAAGTGATTAATGAAATCTGTTTTTAGTTTTTCTAAGTGTCACTTTCAACTATAGTATAGATCAGTAGTTATTATAACTCATGTAGTCCAAAGCCCTTTGGAATTCCCCTTTGTATTTTATAGTGTAAGGTGCATGACAGCAAAGTTTGAGAACTGCTGAGCTGGCAAGTTAGTTAGAGACCAAAACATGAATGAATGGATGGGGAAAGCTCAGGAGTTTAAATTTAATGCTAAAAACTTTGGGGAGATATTTGAAGGTACAAACAGGAATGTGAAAAGTTGGATTTCCTGGCATATCTGTCTGCCTGTAATTTGGATCGTATTTTAGAAGGATGTTTCAGAGGAAGCATGGAGATCAGGTAGTCCCAGTAGTTCATGCTATAAGTGAGGTGGTTCAAAGTATAACAAGGAATTTTGTTGTTGTTTGCTGTTAGGTATTGTTCAGTTGGTACGGACTCATAGTGACCTAGTGACCTTATTCACAACAGAACGAAACACTGCCCGATGCTGTTCCAAGCTCACAATTGTTGCTAAGCTTGAGATAGTTGCTTCTGCCACTGTGCCAATCCATCTCATTCAGGATCTTCCTCTTTGTTTGTTGACCCTCCACTTTACAAAGCATGATGTCCTTTTTCAGGGACTGGTCCCTTCTGATAATATGTCTGAAATATGAGAGATGAAGTCTGGCCATCCTGGCTTCTAAGGAGCATTTTGGGTGTACTTATTTCAACACATATTTGTTTGTTCTTTGGGAAGTCCGTGGTACTTTTAATATTCCCCTCCAGCACCATAACTCACATGCATCAATTCTTCTATGGTAGTGGGGGTGGCAGTGTGCTGTGGAGACAGGCTGGATTTTTTCAAGGTGATATTTTGACTTTTGTGAACTTGTTTTAATTTTCTTCACCTTCAGGCTGAACTTGCATATGAGCAATTGATGGTCCATTCCACAGTCTGTTCCACAGCCTGGCCTGATTTTGCTTTATAATGTGGAGCTTTTCCACCATCTCTTTCCACAGATGTAGTCAATTTGATTTCTGTGTATTCCGTCTGGTGAAGTCCACATATATAGTCATCTTTTGTGTTGTGTTAAAAAAAGTATTTGCAATGAATAAATCATTGGTCTTGCAAAAATCTATCATGTGTACAACCACACCTGTAACATCAACTACAAGAAGTGGGAGAATGAGGAGGAGGAAGAAAAGGAGCAGCCACCAACACCGGCCTCTGGTGAGGAGGGCAGAGCTGCTGACCCAAGTGCTGGTGCTGGCCCTGACCCGGCACCCACGCAGCCCTGAGACTTCAACCATGTTGAGGAAGCTCTTCAGTTCTCACAGGTTTCAGGTTATCATCTTTTGCCTCATTGTGCTGTATGCTTTCTTGGTGCTCACTGTACTGATCCTGGACATGAAGATCATCCAGCCCGACAGGAACAACTACACTACCATGGTGTTCCACTAAATGAGTATCACCATCCTGACTTTTTGTAGGATGGAGGTCTTCTTTAAGATATTTATTTGTCTTCTGCGTGGAGTTCTTTCACCACAAGGTTGAAATCCTGGATGCCATTGTGGTTGTGGCTTCCTTCATCCTTGACATCGTTCTCCTGTTCCTTGGGCATGAGTTTGAGGCTCTTGGCTTGTTGATTTTGCTCCAGCTGTTGTGGGTAGCCTGCATCATCAATGGGATGATTATTTCAGTTAAGACACGTTCAAAAGGGCAACTCTTAAGGTTAAAACAGATTAATATACAATTGGCTGTCAAAATCCAACACCTTGAGTTCAGCTGCTCGGAGAAGGAACAAGTAATTGAAAGACTTAATAAACTGTTGAGACAGTATGGACTTCTTGGTGAAGTGAACTAGGTGCGTACCCGCTGAACTCTAAGGAGAGCCTACCCCTGGGATAAGGCTGGGCCTGGGATGAGAAGGACAACAGGTTTTCTTGGGCTGTGTGGGTCTGTTTCTGACTCCTTCACGTCCAGCTTGTGACAGTCGGCATGGGCAGTTTTTCTGATGCTGTATTTCTCCCTTGGTGCAGCCAAGAGTGTCTCATCATATAGTAAATGATCATGAAGCCTAGTGCCCCCTGGTCTTACCCCTCCCTCTATAATCAATGTATCCTGAACTCTATTTTCTCTTAAGGAACACTTTACTCTTGCTTGAAGATAAATAATGAACAGGGCAATTACTAGTCATATAAAATTAACCTCATCAACTTTTTGAAGTTCACATGTATGTTTAGGGCTAGCACGTCCTTTCACTGAGCATTCTGAAAGAAAAAAGGAAAAACAGCTACTTTAGCTGCCAACTCATTCTAGAAATGTCCTTTAGACTTCTAAGTTGTTTTGAACAGCTCCTCTTGCTGATCCCCCACCCCCCAAGAGGCTGGGATCCAAGCCCCCTTAACACCACATAGCAGCATCACCAGCTTCTAGCCAGCCCCATCCTGTTCTGCCACCTGACAACGTTGCTTTCAATCACTGTACAATTAAATGTGTAAAATAAACTCTCCTCCACCCTGCCCCTCCCAAATCTATCATGTGATACCCAGCATTGTTTCTACCATCAAGGCTATATTTTTAAACTACTGATCCTTCCTCCTTGTATCCAACTAAGAGAGTCTGGGTCCCTAAAGGACTTAGGGATTCAGTGATGCTTCAATGGTAGAATTCTTTCATACTGTGCAGGAGACTTGGGTTGGATTCCCATCCAGTGTACTCCAGGCACTACTGCTACCTATCTGTCAGTGGAAGACTGTGTTGCTATTATGCTGAACCACTACTCATTGGTCAGTTTGTTGTAGTGTAGTGGCTTATGTGTTGCTGTGAAGCTGGAAACTATGCCGCTGGTATGGTGAATGCCAGCAGTGTCACCCATGGTGGACAGATTTTGGCTGAGCTTCAGACTAAGATTGGGAAGAAGGAGAGAAAGACTACTTCCGAATGGTTTGTCACTGAACACCTATGAATAGCAGTGGAACACTGTCAGGTAGCACCAGAATATCATCAGATATAGTGCCAAAAGATGAGCTCCTCAGGTTGGAAGATACTCAAAATATGACTGGGAAAGAGCTGACCCTTCAATGTATCATTGACTGTGTTGACATGAATTGGGTAAAGCTTTCAGGACCTTCATTTGATGATGAGGCACAACGCAAAATGTGGAGAAACAGCTTCAATCATCCATTAATAATTAGAACATGGAATGAATCTAGGAAAACTGGACGTTGTCAAAAATGAAATGGAATACATGAACATTGATATGCTAGGCATTAGTGAGCTGAACTGAGCTGATACTGACCAATTTGAATCTGATGACCACATGGATGGTTTACTACACTGGGAATGACTAATTGAGAGGAGTAGCGTCGCATTCATTATCAAAAAGAACATTTCAAGATGTATCTTGAAGTATAATACTTTCTGTGATCAGATAATACTCATATGCCTACAATGGCGTCCTAGCGTGCTGCTGTAGGATAAGCACTCGACCGCAAGGTTGATTCAAAAGGTCAGTGGTTCAAACTCACCAGCTCCTCCTCGGAAACCATACACAGGGTCTCTAGGAGTCAGAACTGACTCAAGAGCACTTAACAACAACAACAACAAAAAGGCAGACCAGTTAATACCATTATTATTCAAATTTATAAGCCAACCGTTAAAGCCAGTGATGATAAAATTGAAGAATTCTGCCAACTTGTTCAGTCTGAAATTGATCAAGCAGGCAATCAAGATGTATTGATATTTACTGGTGATTGGAATTCAAAGGTTGGAAGCATAGAGGAAAGATCAGAGTTTGGGAAATATTGCTTTGGTGATAGAAATGGCCCTGGAGGGTGCATGATAGAATTTCACAAGGTCGATGACTTCTTCATTGCAAATATCTTTTTGAATCAACATAAAAGATGACAATAAACATAGTGTGGTGCTGTGGGTTAATGCGCTGGACTGTAAAGTGACTTCGAACTGCAAAGTTGATGGTTCACGTTCACCAGCCGCTCCTCAGAAACCCTACACAGGGTTGCTAGGGGTCAGAACCGACTCACCAGCACTTAATAACAATAACATACAAATGGACCTCACTAGATGGATGCACAGAAATCAAATTGACTACATCTATGGAAAGAGAAGATGGAAAAGCTCCGTATCATCAGCCAAAACAAGGCCGGGGGCAGACTGTGGAACAGACCATCAACTGCTCACATGTAAGTTCAGGCTGAAGATGAATAAAATAAAAACAAGTCCATATGAGCCAAAATATGAACTTGAACATATTCCACCTGAATTTAGAGATCATCTCAAGAATAGATTTGATGCATTAGACACCAAATGACTGAAATGAGGGATATCATTGCTGATGTCAGATGGATGGATGGATCTTGGCTAAAAGCAGAGAATAGCAGAAAGATGTTTACCTATACTTTATTGACTATGCAAAGGCTTTTGACTAGGCACTGTTTCCCACTCAACAGCTGTTAACACCTACACTTACGTGGGACTGTTTGACAATCTCTGTAGGAGTTAATGCGCCATGCTCTTGGTGAATGAGAATGAGGGGTCTATGGTGCTTGTTGGTACCTGCTTCAGGGATTTTAGTGGATGCTGATGTTCCTAAAAATCATTCAGATCAACTCCAACCTCTGTGGTCCTCCCATGCACCTGAATTCATTTGCCTCTAACATGATGGTATCTGTGACTTTCTTTAGAGGAAATCTTAATAATTGTCTAAGTCCTTTGTCTACATGTACAGGAAGTTGGAAGTGCCTTGAAGTTCATATTTCCCACCCAACCTTCAGGTAGCTCTTACTCAGAAGGGACCAGTTTTTGGAGAAGGACCAGGATGGTTCAGGAACATGGAAGCTTCAGCCCCCTTGCCTGGAGGTGGGAGCATGGGCTGAGAGATGCAACATACACTTCAGAGCTTCTTGTGAAATCCGAAGGAAGTGATGATACTTTTCAAAATCACAGTCTCACTTGGGTTCCTCCTTATTCTTCTCATCTACCCCTTACTCGGCTACTCCTTAGAGTTTTCTCTTGGGAGTTCTTCCTTAAGAAATCTCTGCACATGGATACTCATCTCCGGGTCTGCCTCTGGAGAAACCAACCTAAGACAGGCACCACGCTGACATTGCATTGCATGCAGACAGATAAAACCAGGTAAGGAACACATTTTTGAGAAAGATGGTGAGTTCTGGTTTGGACATGTTGAATTAAAGTGCATTTGGATTATGGTGTAGAGTATTTAATAAGTATGAAATACATGGAGCCTTGGTGTGGTGCTGTGGGATGAGCACTGAACTGCGAACCACAAGGTCAGCGGTTCAAACCTACCAGCTGTTCCTCAGAAACGTTATACAGGGTTGCTATGAGTCAGAACCGACTCAACAGCACTAATCAATAAAACAATAACAAGGACATTGATAGTTTTTGAAGACACCAATTCCCTGGGGGCAGTGCAGGGAGAGGGAAAAGAACCAGAGGTGAAAAGAACTCGAGCTGAAGATGGACCCTCGGAAATTTTGACACATGTTCTTGGTAAAAATACCTAGTATATTTTAATATTCAGAAAAATCATAGGATTTTAACTTTATAATAACAAAGGAACCTGTGTGTAAGTGTTGTTTGAGCCCATTGTTGCTGCCACCATGCCAGTCCATCTTTTTGGCGGTCTTCCTCTTCTATTGTGACCTTTCCATTTTACCAAGCATGAGGTCCTTCACCAGGGACTGGTTCCTCTTGATACCATGTCCGAAGTATGAGACATGAAGTCTCGCCATCCTGGCTTCTAAGAAACATTCCGGCTACACTTCCTCCAAGACAGAGTTGTTGGGTTTTTGTTTTTTTTCATTGCATGGTATTTTTAAGGAGCTCTGGTATAGTGGTTCTGAGTCAGGCTGCCAACCTCAAGGTCAGCAGTTCGAAACTACCAGCTGTCCTGCAGAAGAAAGATGAGACTTTCTGCTCCTGTAAAGATTTATAGCCTTGGAAACCCTGTACAGGGTCTCTATGAATTGGAACTGACTTCACGGTACACCACCATATAGTACTTACATTTTTTCTCTTTACCATCACAGTTCATATGCATCAATTCATCTACAATCTTCCTTATTCATTGTACACATTTTACAAGCATCTGAGGCAATTACAAATACCATGGCTTGTGTAATTATTGCTGTAATTTTCCTGATGGGGAAGTTGAGACTCTGAGAATTGATACAATGTGAGGAAAATGACAGAAATAGCAGGACAATCTTAGCAATGGAACTTTTAGGGCAAAACATTTCCTGCCATACCAGGGCTGTTTTTGAAAAATGTTTTTACTAGATACTTCTTCAATGGCAAGGAAATTGTCTTCTCTTTTGCAGACTGAGCATTCTCACAAACTCCCGTCACATCTGCCCCAGTTTTCCAATATCCTCATACATTTATCATGCTTTCTTGAGGGATTCCTTTACTCCCTATAGCCCATGAAACATTTCCTTCAGAAAGTCACCCTGTGCCAACTCCAGACCTTTGATCATTCCTCACTCAATAGTTTTGTATTTATTTTGTAGCATCTTATTTAGCACATACTGATATGCTAATTTAAAACTTTTTTTTTTTTTCTTGGCTCATGTCAGGGATTTCTGGTTTTCCCTCCCATAAACTGTATTGTAATGCTATCTTTAAAAGGTTTGCTTTTGTAGAAAATCAATATACCCTCATTATGAAATCTTATGGAAAATTGAAAGGTAAGCTACCATCCTACATGATCATAACTGTTCTTTGTTGTATGTTCATATCAGTAGGGTATTTACTTGTTTATTTCACATGTGTATACATTTCTTTCACACAGTGACATTCTTGGAATGTTCAGTTGTTCACCAGTTTGCTACTTGGTACATAAGTGTGCTGGGCAATGATTTCATTTCTTCCGTATACGATAAACCCATTGAGCACTAGCTGACTCTGACTTATTGTGACCCCAGGTGTTACAGAGAAGAACTGCTGGGTAAGTTTGAACCATCAACCACTAGGTTAATGGTGGAGTGGTTTGTGCCAACAAAGGACCTTTGTATACAACAGGGAGTTGGCAATTGTTTGCAAGAATTCATTGCTGGGAGATCCAGTTACTAGCGATGACTCAGGTGTTTAAGTCAAGTCATAGATAGATACAAAGGTGGTCAGAGAAGAGAGGTGTTGGAAGGAAATGGCTGCTTGCTTAAGGAGAGACTTTCATTTTAATAGAATAAAATGGTTGAGGTTTAGTTGGACCAGTTATCCTCACTCTGTTAGAATAACTCTGGTGAGTTTGTGTTTTTACTTTTCTGTCCCTAGGGGGACTATTTAGACAGCTGGAGGGTGGAGGTGGGGGAGAGCTGTTAGAACTGGTAAACAATTTGGTTTATCTCACTCTTTTTCAGCTGTCCAAACATGAATGTGACCTCCTTTTAGAGTAATATAAAACATTTTTCTGGACTTTGATTACTTTTTATTTTTTTAAGTGAGGAGCATCTGAGTAGGTGATCTGCTCCATTCCTGGCCAAGAAACTCTTCAATCATGTTTTCTATGTAATTTTGTAGGTTTATCTGGTTAGTATCCTCTCTCGGCGACCCGACTCAATGGCACTTAACAACAACAACATCCTCTCTCGGCATAGTAACATCATTGTATAAAACCCCATCCCATCATTAATCTGTCTGTATTAGACTTTCAAACATTGGTTCTTTCAAACTCTACACTTGATTTGCACTTTGCTGGATGCCATTTAAACCATTTTCCTGGACGTTACCGATTCCCAGCACAGCATGAAAATGCATTTACTGAAGGCTTTGTGCTTGTGGCTTTAGATGAAAACAGAGTAAACCTTCCTGTCTCCTGAGATGTTTAGATTAAGTTTAATTGATTTTAAAAATACATTAGCATGATCACAACACTTTAAAACAATTTTTTTTTTTTTTAAATAAAGCAGGTTATATTGCGGCCAGCTTTTAAAAGCTTTGAAATACCAAGGAGTTGTTAGTATTGTTTTTAACTTAGACAAAGAGCAGATCACTTGAAAATTTATTATTTATGTTTATGTTTCCAAGGTGTCAATTGACATAAACTACTTTTAGAAATGAGGGTTTGTTTTTGGTGAATTTGAAGCAACAAACTTTTTTATGGATAGGGTTAGAAACATGTTCTATTGAAAATGTATTGTCTTATTGGAAATGTATTGACTTAAAACATAGAAAGAAATCAGTTCGTTTTGGGAAGTGCTTAAGAAACGGTTGTTGTTGTTATGTGCCGTGGAGTAGGTTCCGACTCATAGCGACCCTCATTCCCAGGCTGTAAATCTTTATGGAAGCAGAAAGCCTCATCTTTCTCCCGTGGAGAAACTTCCAACTGCTGACCTTGCGGTTCACAGCCTGATTCATAACCACTACGCATAGAACTCCCATTTATGAAGGTAGTGAGCACTTACTGTCCACCTCTCCAAGCATGGCTCTTGGACTACCTGCATCAGTATTGTTGCCCACTACTGTAGTGTGAAGTCTATTTAAACAAAATAAAACAATAACAAACAGTAGTGGTTGAGGTATTCAGATTCATGGGATTTCCTTGGTTTTAATCTTTATTGACGACCACTCAGCTGTCCATTCGTACTGTGGTGGCTTGCTTATTGCTATGATGCTGGAAGCTATGCCAATGTATTTGGTATTTTGAATATCTGCATGGTCACTCATGGTGGATAGGTTTCAACAGAACTTCCAGACTAAGACAGGCTAGGAAGAAGAAGAGGCAAACTATTACTGAATGTTTAGCCACTGAAAACCTTCTGAATAGCAGTGGAACATTGTCGGATATAGTGCCGGAAGATGGAAACATTATGAATGACACAAAAATATTGTCAGATATTGTGTCAGAGGATGAGCCCTTCAGGTTGGAAGACACTCAGAATGCAACTGGGATGAGCTGCCTCCTCAAAGCAGAGTTGACTGTGATGACATAAATAGAATAAAGCTTTGAGGACCTTCATTTGCAGATGGGGCACACTCAAAATGAGAAACAGTTGTAAACATCCATTAATAATGAAACATGGAATGTATGAAGTATGAATCTAGGACATTTTGAAATATTAAAAAATGGTATGTGTAAAGATTGCTATCCTAAGCATAAGTGAGCTGATATGGACTGGTAATGACCATTTTGAACAACAAATTCAAAAGGATTGGTGTAGCATTCATCATAGAAAAGAGCATATCAAGATCTGTCTTGAAGTACAATGCTTTCTGTGATATATAATAGCCACAAGACTACAAGGAAGACCAGTTAACAACACCATTATTCAAATTTATGCACCTACTGCTAAAGCCAGTGGTGATAATATTGAAGAATTCTACCTTATTCAGTCTGAAGTAGATCAAACATGCAATTAAGATGTGTTGATAATTACTGGTGATTGGAATTTAAAGGTTGGAAACAAAGAAGGATCAGTAGCTAGAAAATACAACCTTGGTGATAGAAATTAAGCAGAAGATCACATGATAGAATTTTGAAAGTCCAATGACTTTCATTGCAAATTC
>NW_006408559.1:9762741-9799760 GCF_000296735.1 Chrysochloris asiatica
TCTCCAGCGTAGATATGCTAAAGCAAATGGAGGAAATGAGAGGTACAAGAGCTCAACAGATAATTTCAAAGAGCATCTCAAGAAGACTCTCAAGTATTATGATAAAATGTGCAAAGAGCAGGAGTTAGACATCTACAAGGGAAAAAGAAGTTCAGCTTTTTCATGCTGAAAGAGTTGAATTAAAAATTCAAGCCTCAACTTGCAACATTGATACTATGGGCAAAATGGAGTGCTACAGAATAAGCACTGGGCTGCTAACCATAAGGTTCATGGTTCAAACCTACCAGCTGTTCCTTGGAAATCCTATAAGGGTTGTTATGCATTAAACAGGCTCAACAACACTTAACAACAACAACAACAATGAGCAAAATATTGAATGATTTAGAAAGCATCAAAAGAAGATGGAAGGTATACACAGAGTCACTGTATTACAAAGAAATGATTGATGTTTAACCATTTCAAGAGGTAGCATATGATGGTATAAAGGAAGCAGTCCAAACTGCACTGAAGTCATTGACAAGAAACAAGTTTCCTGGAATTGACAAAATTCAAACTGAAACGTTTCAACAAATTGATGTAGTACTGGAGGCACTCATTCATCTATGCCAAAAAATATGGAACACAGCTGCCTGACTAACTGATTGGAAGAGATCCATATGTGTGCCCATTCTAAAGAGAGGTCACCCTATGGCATGAGGAACTCAATAAACAATGTCATTGCTATCACATTCAAGTAAAAATTTGCTGAACTGCCAATAGTACATAGACAGGGAACTTAAGCTGGATTCAGAAGAGGATGTTAAATTAGGAATATCATTACTGACATCAGATGGATCTTTGCTGAAAGCAGAGAATACCAGAAAGATGTTTATTTGTGCTTTATTAACTATGCAAATGCTTTTGACTATGTGGATGAAGACAAACACTAGATAACATTGTGAAGAATGGGTATCCCTGAACACTTAATTCCACTCATGAGGAACCTGTATGTAGATCAAGAGGCAGCTATTCAAACAAAGCAAGGGGATACTGAATGGTATAGAATCAGGAAAGGTGTGCTCCACGATTGTATTCTTTCACCATACTTATTCAATCAGTACATTGAACAAATAATCTGAGGAGTTGGTTTATATGAAGAAGAGCATGGCATCAGGATTGGAGGAAGACTCATTAACAACCTGTGATATGCAGATGATACAACCTTGCTTTCTGAAAGTGAAGAGGACTTAAAATACTTACTGATGAAGATCAAAACCCAAAGCCTCCAGTATGGATTGCATATTAATGTAAAGAAAAGAAAAATCCTCACAACTGGGCCAATAAATAACATGGTAAACTAAGAAAAAATGGAAGCTGTCAAAGATTTGATATTGCTTGGATATACAATCAACACTCATGGAAGCAGCAGTCAAGAAAGTGAAAGGATGTATTACACCTCTTTAAAATGTTTAGTAGCAAAGATATCCGTTTGAGGACTAAGGTGCTTCTTACCCAAGCCATGGTATTTTCAATAGCCTCATATGCATGAGAAAGTTGGACAATGATCTAAGGAAGTACATAGAGTTTATGCATTTGACTTATCGTTTTGGAGAATAATATTGAAAGTACCATGGACTGCCAGACATACAAATAGGTCTCTTTTGGAAGAGGTATAGCCTTCCAATGCTCTTTGGAGGCAAGGATGGCAAGACTTCGTTTCTCATAGTTCAGACATGTGATACGGAGGGACCAGTCCCTGGAGAAGGACATTATGCTTGGTAAAGTGGAGGGTCAGTGAAAAAGATGAAATCCAATGAGATGGATTGATACTGTGGCTCAAGCTATGAGTTGGTGCCAACTCAAAGGCATCTGACAACAACAACAATCTTTACGGAGTAGAAGTCCTGGTGAACAATAGACAAACACTAGGCTTGGTTTGAATCTACCAGTAGCTGTTCAGGAGAAAGACCTGACAATGTGATCTTGTCAAGATTTAGCATAGGAAACTCTGGAGCAGCTTGATTCGGTCCTATAGGGTTACTATGAGTTAGAATGGGCTTCATGCCACACAACTACAACAACAGTCTTTGCAGAAGCAGATTCACAGGGCTTTCTTTTATGGCATGGTGGGATGGTCTTGAACCATTAACCTTTAGGTTACTAGTTGAGCACAAACTGAGCCACAACTTAGTTGAATGTATGTCTCTCCTAGAACAATGATTGATGGTTCAGGACAGGAAAATCATTTTGTTTTACTTAAAGGTCCCATAAGTCGGAGTTAACTCTTCAGCAACTAGCAACGCCAACAACAACATGGCAATGAGTGCTTGATTCCAAGCAGTCTATCAAGCAAGTCCTGTTTAACGCCCTGAGTGAAGTGCACTGAAGACAATATTAGAAGCATGTCATACATTTACTACCTGAATAGCACCACACCACATTCCTGATTCCAGGCAGAGGACTAGACAGTCACTTCATTGTTTCATGTCCATTTATCCTCTGAAGATCCCTTGTCACTGACTTTTATTCCAAAGTTAATTCTTCTCCTTTTGCTGTATTTAGTAGATAATTGTGGTTAAAAAAAAAAAAAAAATCCATTGCCTACTAGCCTCTGTATTAGGTCTCATTAGATAAACCCATTTAGAATTGATGAGCAGGGGAGACACATGTGTGCCTGTTTCTCTCCTCTATATCTCTCTGTTTCTTTCTCTTTCAGAATTGGTTTGCCGTTTTCTGTCAAATAACTTGAAGCATTAAACATACTGATTTTCTTGCTTCTGAGGGAAGTCAGAAAAAGTTGAATAGACAATCACAATAATTATATCAAGCCTCAGCAGTTTTGCTTTCTCCTACTCCTCCATATATTGTTGATATGTTACTTTTTTCTTCTTCTTCTTCTTCCAGAACTCTTTTGTATACATACATATTATTTTAAGGTGCCCCAAATCTCATTCTTGGGACCTGGTATGGTGCTCTAGGGTTAGCATTGGACTCGTAACCAAAAGTTTGGCAGTTGAAACCCACTAGCTCTCAGAAACCCTACAGAGAATCATTATGAGTGGGCACTGGCTTGACAGCCAGCATACAATAACAACAAAATATCTTTTGAAATGCAAGTTATAAGCAAACAAATGATCAACATTAATATTAGAGCAGACTGTTGAGAGCCCATTTTGTTGTTGAGTTCCAACTCAAAAGCAACTCTATGTGCAAAGGAATGTAGTATTGTCTGGTCCTATGTCATCCTTAAAGTCACTGATATGTTTGAGTCCATTGTTGCAGTCACGGTGTCAGTCCATCTTGTTGAGAGTCTTCCTCTTTCGTGCTGATCCTCTACCAAGTATGACGTTCTTTTCTAGGAACTAGTAGCTTCTGATAACATGCCCAAAGAACAGGAGAAGAATTATGGCCGTCTTGGCTTCTAAGGAACTCTGTAGAATCATGACTTTATAAACTATAAAAACCGAAGAGGAAAGCGGTATTTTTGACTAACAGCTTGTGTTTCTAGTCATTCTTAATATCTTAACTTCCCACTTCACTTCTGAAGGGTAGTTTTACCTGATGTAGATTTTTAGCTGACAGTTTTTGTCTTGCAGCAATTAAAAAAAAAAAATCATCCCACTCTCTTTTGGTCTCCACGGTTCCTTATGAAAAATTAGCTGTTAACCTTATTGAGGATCATTGGTATGTGACAAGTCTCTTCTCTCATTAATTTCAAGATGTTTTCTTGCAGTTGACTTCCAATAATTTCATTGTACCATTTTCTCAGTGTGAATTTCTTGGTGATTACCATACTTGGAGTTTGTTGAGTTCTTTGAACGTGGAGACTCCTCCCTGCTATCAAATGTGGAAGGTTTTCAGCCATTATTACTTTAAATATATTTTTGTTCCTATCTCTCTTCTCCTTCTGGATTTCTCATTATGCATTTTTTGGAACACTTGTTCCACAAGTCTCTTCGATTATGGCAAATTTTCTTTGTTCTTTTTCATTCCTGTTTCACAGACTGGATAATTTCAGTTGAGCTATGTTCAAGTTTGCTGATTTTTTTTTCTTTCTTCTATTTGTTCAGATCTGCTATTAAATCCCTATGGTGAATTTTTATTTGTTATTGTACTTGGCATCTTTAGAATTTATAATTAAATTTATATGGTTATTCTTTAAAGTCTTTATTTATTTCTGATCATCTCTATTTGGTGAAATATAATTCTCCTTGTTTCCTTTCTTTTTTTTTAATCCATGGTTTCTTCTAGCTCTTTGAGCATATTAAATGCAGTTTATTTTAAAAACTTTGCCTAATAAAGAAGTCCAGTATTTTTGTTTTTTTGGGCAGTTTCTGCTATTCTGTGAATGGACGATATTTTCTTTCTTTCTTCTTCTTCTTTTTTTTTTTTGGTATGCTTCATATGTTTTCATTTAAAACTGGACTTGTTGAATATTATAATGTGGAAACCCCACAAACCAGACTTTTCTCCTCTTTACGATTTTGTCGTTGTTTGCTGTAGAATGTAGCCCTTTGTGTATATGGCGTTTTGTGTTTACATTGACTTTTCTAAATTATATTTCTAAGCTCTGGGTTCTTCACTCTTTGTGATCTGTGAAATCAGCAGTCCTAAGTTTGTGTTCAGCAAATATTTGACAATGATTTCCTGAAATACCAAAGGCTACAAACAAAATAAAATGAAAGGAGCAGAACAGTCAAACCAACCAACTAGCCAACTAAACAAACAAAACAGAGGGAAAGAAAAGGGAAAAAAGTAGAAAGGGAATTAAAAAAAAAAAAAAAATCCCCACAAAAACTTTCCTCATTGCTGGCCCGGTTATTTAGAACTCTGCCTTATCCTTCACTTCCTGCTTGCATGGAGGCTAGAGATAAGTCACAAATAAAAGCTCAGTGTTTTTTCTGGTCTTTTCTGATCATTTGTCCTGCTTATACATATGTGTGACTTTGTATTTTTTCCAATATACACAGGAATTTTGAATGCCCTCATTTTCCAAAGACGCTCCCTACCCACCTTTTACTCCTAGGTTTTTGGTGCTCTGTTGCATGCCGCGGTTACAGTCTTTTGCCTCAGAGGACTGCGGTTATCTGCTTGCCTTACAAGGTTTTCAAGAAGTGCCTGCTGATTTTTCACCCCTAGTGAGCTCTGTGTTCCATGACCTGACTCAACCTTTTGGTATCCCCGAGACAGGTTAGAATAGACAATAAGGCCTGCTGTTCTTCCAGAACCAGCGATCGTGGTCCAAGACTGGGGCAGGGGTGGTGGCTGCCATGCCAAGGACAGGCAAATCAAAACCCAACAAAACTTTTCTACTATTTCAGAGTTGCTTTTCTCTTGTTTCAGCTTTTGCTCATAGCTGTAAACCTTTGAAGATTTTACAAGAATTCTTACAAAGGTGATTCTGACAGTTTTGTCTTGATTTGTCATGTTTCTGTGGAGAAACAAGTTTGTGGAATTGCCTAATCCAACATTTTTGATAGCGTCACTCTCCTTGCTCTTTATTCAATATGGTCTTTTGACTTCCCCCAAGCACCAATAAACTTGAATTACACATAAAGGAATGTGATACCCCTTTATAAGAATCCTGAATCATTCTGTACTTGAAAAATGTATCAAATGTTCTCTCTACTCAATTCCATCTTTGGAAGACCCTTGGTCAGCCTCTCTCAAAGAAATCAGTGTTTGTACAAGAGTGAGCTCTGTGCTACCATCCTTTGATTCAGCAGCCTCCTTGAACCTGGGAACAGAGAGAAAAGAATGGAAATGGAAGGCATCAGCTTGGAGCTGGGAAGTCTGTTAGCAAAAAAGACTTTTGTTCTGCATTGGGAGAGGTTCATTCTTGAGAGTATTCAGTTCAAACAGCTTACTGATCCTCATGTGCCCAACAAGTTCTTTGCTGTTTTCAGTTGGGAAAACAATGCAATAATGTTCTAGTCTATTACATTGAGCCTCCATGTTGGCGCATGATTCAAATTTTAAACTTTAAAGAGGCTCATGCATGAGCTTTCCCAAATAGTGGCTGTTTACCTTCTTTTCACTAAAATAATCACCACAAATACCCCTCTGAGAATGTATATTTTCAGATGCCAGGTAATCAAAGCTTAGTTGTACTCAGAGGATTTTTTTTTTTTTTTTAGAACCAAATGGAAAATAATTGCTTTAAAGTACCCACTTGCGAGGATTCTGCTCATCAGGATAATTGTTAGCAGCTACTGTCTTTCCACCACAATAAATTCACAATGATTCATTAGCTTCTATTGGAGGGGGGATGAAATAGATCGTCTTGTTAACATTAACTTTGATTTTTTTTAACTGTCTGTACTTGATTTCACATTGGGATTATAGCTTGCACAGAAACTAAAATAATAAATACCTCCTCCCTCTCACTTGTAAGAGTAGCATCGATAGTAGAAGGGAATAAAATGAAAACTCAGCCAGCCTTGCAGGATTTATACATGATTTCTCAGCGTGAGTATTTACTCTTGGAGCATTCTTATTTCCTGTCTTTTTGTCAGAGGATTTTAATTTCTTCTCTAAAAACCCTTGCACACAGAATCTAGCAATTGGCAAATAATTCTTAGGATATGATGCCAAGTATCTTTGTCTGGGCATCTCTGTGGTATCAAGTGGATGGGCAATTGTTGCAAAAAACTGTTGGGTAGAAATACTTGTCAAGAACTTGGTGATCTTACTGAACATAGTTCTTAGGTTAATCATAATTAAAAGTATATCCAGACTATTTTGTCCATCTGGAGAATGGCTGAAGTAAGCATAATTTTGCTGATTTGCCAACTCTTTTAACTTTGCCATAAAAATGACTTGGAATAATTGACTTCTTGCATCAATTACCTTGTTGGGATTCAGTCAACTTACAGAGGGGCAGCCCTGGCTTTGACAAGGTTGATATGAGTTGGCATCTCAGTCTCCCTCAAATCAGTGCACTCTCTGAATGTGTGGGTCACTAAGTGTATGCCCAGTGAGTGTGTCTCAGATATTCCAGCTGCAGCTCTATTCCATTCTTAGTCTCCTCAGCTATTAGGGAGTCCATCTGGGATTTTCTAAGCCTATTATTAGGGTTCTGACACACTCAGCAGCTCTGGTGAAGAAAGCCCTGGAAAACTCCCATAGAGATTACAGCTAAGAAAACCCTATGGTAGGCAGACACTTGGGGTTGCCAGAGGTTGGAATTGAATCGATGGCAATGTGTCTGGCTTGTATTATTATCAATATTATTTATAATAGTGCAAAAAGCACATAAATAAAACCCCATGACTCTTCACAGGATATTTTGAATTTCAAAATGAAGGTGCAGAAAGAGCTTTATGAGATTGCTTCAAAGACAAAGGGACCAAGAGCAGATTTAACTATCTTAGCCTCCACAATAAATGGAGAAAAGATTGAAGTTGTCTAAGACTTTATTTTGCTCAGATCAACCATCAACACTCATGGAAGCAGCAGTCAAGAAATCAAACGACGTATTGCATTAGGCAAATCTGCTGCACAAGACCTCTTTAAAGTATTGAAGAACAAAGATGTCAGTCTGAGGACTAAGATGCACCTGACCCAAGCCATTCTATTTTCAGTAACCACATATGCATATGAAAGCTGGACAGTGAATAAGGAAGACTGTACAAGAATTGATGCATTTGAGTTATGGTGTTGGAGGAGTACATTGAAAGTACCATGGACTAAAAGTCCTGATGTGGTGCTGTAGGATAAACACTTGACTACAAGGTTGGTTTGAACCACAACTCACCAGCCACTCCTTGGAGACCCTGCATAGGGTCACTATGGGTTGGAGCTGACTTGATGGCACTTGACAGCAACAACAATGAATTGCCAACAAAACTAACAAATCTGTGTTGGCGGAAGTACAGACAGAATGCTCTTTAGAAGCCAGGGTGGCAAGATTTCATTTCTCATACTTCAGACATATTATTAGGAGGGACCAGTGCCTGGAGAAGGACATCATATTTGCTAAAGTGGAGAGTCAGCAAAAGAAAGGAAGACCCCCAGTGAGATGTATTGTCACAATGGCTGCACCAATGGGTATAGCAACAATTGTGAGGATGACAGTAGGGTTGTTAGAAGTCAGAACTCAATGGAACCTGACAACAAAAGTCGGTTTCAGCATAATAAAACAAAACCCTTCAAAACATTGAAAACAACCAAAATGATTAAACAAAGGAGAAAAAAACCAAAGAACAGAAAATTCTACCATTGTTAATTTGATGCGAACTTATAACAACCCTCTAGGACATAGCAGAACGGTCCCCTCAGGGTTTCCAAGGCTGTAAATCTCTGAAACACAGCAGCTGTTGGGTTTGAACCAACGACCTTTAGTTAGAAGCCTAGCTGCTTAACCACTGTACTACCAGGGCTCCGGAGAATAGGAAAACAAAACAGACCAATCCCAGGCTCTCAGCTGGCTTGGTGCACATGGAGCTAACTTCCCAGCAAACCCAACCACTCTATGCTGTGCCTAGCCATTTGTTCAGCTGGCTACAAAAGTGGCCTAGATTCCACACAGCACTAGCGATTTGTAAACTCCAGTGACAGAACCGAGAAGCACTTCTTAGGGGGGAAAAAAAAGCAATGGGTATTTCTGATTGAGAGTTAGGGAAGCGGTAACCTAGTTTCTGGGCTGGCTAAGGAAAAAAAAAAAACAAAGTCCCTAATTATTCAACGCTGGGTCTTTTCTAGAAGCAATAACGAAACAAAGGGATACCCATCAAAGTCTTTCAGAGGAGTTTCGGGGCAGTTTTCAGCTGTTGGGATGAATAACCTTAATTCTCATGAATACAAGCTGTGTTTGTCCTGTGCTGGAGGATGACTGAAATGTATTATGCAAATTTCACTTGCTGGAAAACTGTGCTGCCGCTAAAATCCTCAAAACTCTGACTTTAATGACTTGTAAAGGTAGACAAGATTGAAGTTGTTGGAAACTTCATTTTGCTTAGATCCACAATTAATGCTCATGGAAGCAGCAGTCAGGAGATCAAAGGACATATTGCATTAGGCAAGTTCACTGCTAAAAAACCTCTATAAAGTGTTAAAAAGCAAAAATGTCACTTTAAAGATTAAGGTGAACCTGACCCAAGCCGTGGTATTTTTCAGTTGTTGCATATGCATGTGAAAGTTGGATAGTAAATAAAGAAGAACGTGGAAGAATCAAAGCATTTGAATTATGGTGTTGAAGAAGAATATAAAAAGTACCACAGACTGCCAGAGAACAAACAAATCTGCCTTCAAAAAAATATAACCAGAATTCTCCTTAGAAGAGAGGATGACAAGACTTCATCCCTTGTACTTTGGACGTGTGGTTAGGAAGGACCAAACCCTGGAGAACATCATGCTTGGTAAAGTATAGCGAAAAAGAGAAAGCGCCTCAGTGAGATGGATTGACACTGTGGCAGCAACAATGGGCTGAAATATAACGATTGTGAAGATTGCACAGAACTGGGCAATGTTTCCCTCTGTTGTGCACAGGGTAACTGTGAATCAGAGCCAACTTGACGGAAACTAACAATTACAAGAGCACACTGAGCATTCTGGTAAAATGATCATGCCTGGGAAATATTTTGTTCATGAGGGAAGGGATTGGAAAAAATATTTGATCATATGCTAGCTGTTCTAGTCTTTCTAATCTTACAGCATGCAAGAATAAGCTTTGGAAGAAAGAGCAGTTATCATGAATTTCTGGGGCAGCCATTTGTGTCTCTGATGCAACATGGATGTGGCTCAATATTAGAAGAGGCATCAGAGTTTGCATCTGGTATTTATTGGAGGTTCTATAAATATTTGTTGTTTGATTGACAGAAGAAATAAGGTAGACTTGGCTTTGTGTGCTGGTCATCTTGTCCAATGACCATTCTGCTATGCCTAGCACTGCTCTTGTGACCAACGCACCTCCACGGAGCACCTCATGCAGATCAGTCTCTTGGGGCTGAAGAGGTTATGATCCAAATGTATTCTTGCTATCCACTCCCTTATCCCTTCCTTCATCACCTCACCAAGCTTTGGGAGGTATCCAATTGAGCTGTGAATTGTCTACTAATTGGTGAGGATTTACTTGAATGCCTGACACGTTGGGGAAGAACACAGAAACATACCAAGATGGCAGCTATGAAGCCAATGTGAAAAATTCAGGGTTTTAATTGTAGGGTGAGAACTGAAAGGAGGCAGCCTTTTCAATTTTGGAAACACATTTCCAGCTCCAGGAGTTCAACAACCACACACTCTATTTTACAGATTCTCAGTTGTGAGTGTTAACGTCTGTAGATGAAGTGGTGTTTTATTATTCATAGCATCGAACAATTGCTGATGACTGGATGGCAGTAGTTGTAATAAACTTGTCATTGTCACAGCTGTGAAAACTCAGTGGCACCAACCTTGAAAGTTGCACAGTGACTGATGGCTGCTTGGAAGAAAATTTCAGAGAAAATAGGCTTTTAACCAGTTTCATTCCAGTTCAACTCCTACTGAGAATTTTCATTTCTGACCTAGGTATGCTGAATCAGAGTGTACATTTTAACAAGAACTCCAATATTCAAAAATACTCTCTAGTTTAGAGTTTGTGGAGTATCCAAAGTGAAATAATCAATGGCTTAAATATGCCAAGGAGTTTTTGTGTGGCACTGTAGGATAAGCACTGGACTGCTAAACACAAGATCAGTGGTTCAAATCCACCAGCTGCTCCTTGAAAATCCTATACAGAGTTTCTATGAGTTGGAACCTACTCAACATTACTTAACAACAAACATGCCAAGCCTAAAATACAATCTGTATATAGAGAAGAAAGACACATTAAAACCAAGTCATGTGACAGTTACAGGAAGAGGGACTGGCAAATGTGTTGGGTAAATCTACTTTTCATTTTTGAAACATTTATTGTAAATGTTTCATTTTTGAAACATTCATTGTAAATTGAAGGTTTACAAACAGAATCATCAGTTTCGCATACAACAAATCACAGACTTTGTTTCATTTCGATGATTGCAGTGCCCTCTGTGTGAGAACATGTATCCTCACTCCCTCCCTGTGGTTCCGATTTCCAGTCCACCCTTTCCCCCAACCTCTCTGAACTTTGTTCCCAGGTAAATGTTTCCCTTTTGATCTTGAATGGTTGACCATTCCATGGTGAGCCTACCTTACTTGCATTGTTGTCTCTCCTATATGCTTATACATCCACTGCTTTGTTGACAATTGTAGCGTGTAGGGTCAATCTTGTGTGGGAATTTTAGTGAACAGTTGTGGTGGTAATGAATCAATTCCAACTCAGAACCAGTCCATGTGTTACAGAGAAGAGCTGCCCCAGAGGATTGGTGTAGCCTTGTGGGATAATGCGCTGGACCACAAGGTCAGTTTAACTGCAAGGTTGGTTGTTCAAATTTACCAACCACTTCTTGGAAACCCTATATAGGGTCGCTATGAGTTGGAACTGACTTGATGGCACTTACCGACAACAACAATCTTTATATGTCAGATTGCCAGGTTTTTCTTCCAAGACGTCAATAAGTGGTTTGAACAACTGACCTCTTGGTTAGCAGCAGGGTGCTTAACTGCTTGTGCCACCAGGGAGCCATGTATTAAATCAGCAGGTCACATGACTCGCTGCACATGGCTGTGCCTTACACGTTCCCTGAAACTCATTTGAAATGTCCTTAGGTTCTGACAACTTGGAGAAGGAAATTGGCCAATTCCTCTGGTTGCTTGCTAGTCTTATCATCTATTCTGGTTTTTAAGGAAGGACAAAGCTATTTATAGACGCTATTAATTTAGCTTAAATGATTCCAGCCACTGGTTATATGTAACCGGTTTTTCTTCCTTTCTACTTAGCGCTGGCTGGAAATGCATCTGATGAAGGAACGAGAAAAATGTATCAATGGAGAGAACCTCTACAGACCTGTCATGTCAGGATTGCTTTGTGAAGTGAACAAACCGAAAGACCGAGCGAGTCCCTCAACTTGGGAAGGGCCCTCCTCATGCATGTGGGATGGGATTTGAGATAGGTTTCTAGGTGCCCATCGATGATTTACAGGAGGGATTTTAAAATAAAGACTTTGAGAAGATTCCTGCTGGGAGATATGCTGATACTGTCAAGTGTTGAGGAGTCAGTTCCAACTCATAGCAACCTGGCTAGGGTTTCCAAGGCGCAACTGGTGGGTTTGAACTGCCAACCTTGTGCTTCACAGTACAGTACTGATCCTACAGCGCCACACCAGGAGTCTTGCTGGGAGAGTGTTGTTGTTTGTTGTTAACTGCTGTCGAGTCCATTCCGATTCATAGCGACTGTCTATGAAGTTTCTGAGGAGCAGTTGGTGAGTTTGGACCACCGACCGTGCAGTTCAAACTGACCTTGCAGTCCAGTGCATTAATCCTAAACAATGATCTGTCAGGGCCCCAGGGAACTAGCCTTTGTGGAATGACATGTCCAGCAGGCCACCTGGGTGGTAATAACAGCATTTAGCAAAGTATCTGTCAAACATTGGTACTGTTATGTAAAGATTCCAACTCCTAAGTGCTTACTCCAAGGTGGGTGTGGTTGATGGTTATATGCCAGTGGAGTCACTTCCAACTCAGAGCAACCCTGTATAGGATTTCCGAGGCTATAAATCTTTATGGGAGCAGAAAACCTCATCTTTTCCCCACAGAACCACTGGTAGTTTTGAACTGCTGACCTTGAGACTGGCGGCCCGACTCATAACCACTACGCTACCAGAGTTCCTTTAATCCAAGGTAGCTATTTTTATTATTTCAGTTCTGCTGAAGTGACACAGAACTCTGTGACAGGACACATGGTGTGTGATCAGTACAACCCTAAAAACACCAAACCAAGCCCATTGTCAATGAGTCCATTCCAATGCCTAGAAATCCCACGTGTGACAGAGTAGAACTGGTCCACAGGGTTTTCTTGGCTGCAATCTTTATGGACCCAAGACACCAGAACTTGCTTTCCCAGTGCTGGATGGGTTTGAACTGCCAAGTTTTAGAATAGTAGCCAAATACGAACCATTTGTTCTACCCAGGGACCTTAAAACAATGCTGGAAAAAAGAAAAAAAGCAGAATAAAAAATATTACTGCCATGAAATCAATTCCGACTCCAAACTACCCTAAGGCCAGAGTGGAATACCCTACAGATTATAGGACTATAGTTCTTTATTGAAGCAGATAACCTCATCTTTATCTCACGAAATGTCTGGTGGAATTGAACTGACAACCTTGTGGTTAGCGTCCCAAATGCTTAACCCACTGCACCACCAGGAATAGAAGCAGGCAAAGTATTATTTCAGAACACAAGTCCCAGGCAAACAGGCATTAGATTGTTTTGGGAAGTAAGAAGCGTATTGCCCAGTTATGCTTCGGACAGGAGATAATTGAATTGGACCTCGAAGGATCAATAGGAATTTTCCAGAAAGTTGCAAGTAAAGAAGAAACCACATGATCAAAGGTGCCTATTCAATTAAGCAAAGATTTCTCAACCACAGGACTCTTGACATTTTGCGCCAGGTAATTCCTAGTTGTAAAGAGTTGTCCTGTGTGTTGCAGGATGGTTAACAGAGTCTCTGGTCGCCACTCACCAGATGACAGCTATTGCTGTTGTTAGGTGTAATCCATTCCATTCCAACTGATAGTGACTCTATGCACAACCGAATGAGACACTGTCTGGTCCTGCACTACCCTCACAATTCTTACTTTTGAATCCAATGCTAGTGGTTTTGTGTCAATCCACCTTGCTGGAGGTCTTCCTCTTTTTCACATCATGCCAAGCATGATGTCCTCCAGAGACTGGTCTCTCCTGATAACGTATTCTAAGAATTGGAGACAAAGTCTTGCCATCCTTGATTTTTAGAAACATACTGGCTGTTCTTCTGGGACAGATTTATTTGTTCATCTGCAAGTCCATGGTACATTCAGTATTCGCCAATATCACAATTCAAATGCACAAGTAAATATCTTTCTGGTATTCTCTACTTTTATCCAAGATCCATCTGGCATCAGCAATTATATATACCATTGAACGTTCGCTTATGAACCGGATTTGAATTTATGGCAGCTCCCTGTTGATGTACTGCTTCACCTGTTTTTGAATTATCTTCAGCAAAATTTTACGTGCAAATGATATTAATGGTATTGTTCGACAACTCCTGCATTCCGTTGGGTCACTATTCTTTGGAATGGTCAAAAATATTGACCTATTCCAATTGGTTGGCCAAATAGTTGTCTTCTAAATTTTTTTTTGCCATAGATGAGTGAGTGCTTCCAGTGCTATATTAGTTTGTTGAAAATTTCAATTTGCATTCTGTCAAATGCATGAGCCTTGGTTTTTTGTCAATGTCTTTAGTGCATCTTAGACTCCTCCCTTCAGTAGCGCCATTGGTTCTTGAGCTTATGCTACCTCTTGAAATAGTTGAACATTGACCAATTCTTTTTGGTACAGTGACTCTGTGCATCTTCCCTCTTCTTTTGAAACTTTCTGCATCATTCCATATGCCCCTGGTTATGACATTGCCTGTGACCTCTGAGGTGAGTCAATAAAAGATTTAAAAAACCAAGCTTGTTCTCCAATGTTTCCCTTTCTTCAGTGCTGGTCACTTTAAAGAAAATAGGACCTCAGTCTGGTGTCTCAGCTCTGCTAAGTCACCTGATTTCTCTGAAGTCATCCAAATGATCACCAACTCATCCCACTAGTATGCCTTCCAACACAATGAAGTGCTGTAAAGTTGATTCGGACTCATAGTGCCCCTGTAGGTCAAAGGGTTTCTTTCCAAGGTTGTATATCTTTGGGAAGCAGGGCTACCACATCTTTCTCTCATAGAGCAACTCGTGGGCTCAAATAGTTCTTTTTTCAATAATTCTCACATTACCGAGGCTAGTGTTTTTCTCCAGGGACTGGTACCACCTGGACTCCTAACCGATGATGTCTGTAGTATGTGTCCAATACTAGGTTATGGAGGACTTGGAGTTCTTTAGTCATGATTGATGGTCGAGGTCTAGAACTTGACCATTATTCACCCTTTTTATTTTTATGCATACCAGTCATTCTTGCAGAAGACCATTTCCATTTTTGTATAATTTATTTATCACCATAAATCATTCTTTAACGTGTCACTACTAATCATTAATTCATAGATTGTAATTGCTAGTATAATTATTAAACATAAAATATTAATAGCCTACCCCACCATTGATTTAATAATTATCATTAATTTCATGTCTTCTCACACTGCTTTTGAGGCTCCCAGCTTCCCAGTCAGACTTCCCTTCACCCTGTTGTTTGTGAAGAGGTCAGGACAGGGTGCGTTCCCAGGACCCTGGACCACGTGCTAGTGACCCCAGATCCCTTCTAATTGCTTTTGCTGGACACCTGTGACATATCTGTATCCTGTATCCATCTGACTTTGTTTTCAGTAAATGCCTGCTCTTCACCACACTGACGTTTACCATTCTTCCTTCTGTGGCTTAGTATTGGACACATACTACCTACATGGTCATCAATGGTTAGAAGCCCAGGTTGGTACAATGGTTAAGAACTTGGCTACTAACTTGAAAGCTTTACTTTCATGAACTAAACACGTTTCTCTCCATGATGTTTTAGTTCTGCTTCTTAAAGACTTACAAGTATAGTTAAGATCATTATTGTAAGTAGTGACAACAGCAGCAACACACAAAGATGCACACACACATGCTAGGGCAGGGCTGGTCCTGACAAGATGCTATCTGAAATGAGGGAACAGTGTGTATCTACGCACTTAGCTATAATGAAGGTAAATGGTTCAGAAGTTAGGTTATTCACTAAATTACATCAGTTGAGAATAATTGAATGCCACCCACTCTAAACATTAGATAATTTACAAAAGAGAGAGATAACTTAATTCTCTTGTTGTTGTTGTTGTTGTTAGATGCCTTCATGTTGACTCCAGCTCATAGGGACCCTGTGTATAACAGAACAAAACACTGCCTGGTCCTGCTTTTTTTTTTTTTTTTAACAGTCCTCAAACTTTATTGTTAGCTGTACTTCAGTCTGTTACACAATACTGGCATCATGAAAGTCAACAGCCTCCATCAAACAACCTGTACAGGTGGATGGACATCTGCAAGCCTGGTCTGGTGTGGTCAGGAGAGTCCTGATTTAGGAATCACTGTCATAAGTGACATGTGAGGGGGCCTGCTGTGCACAGCTGAAGGCACCAGGGACGTATCCACCTGGACCACCTCCTTGTTGAAATGCACCAGGGACGACACCCTGCCTTCACTAGGGTCCTGGGTGGCCGGGTGGGAGTAGGGGTGGGGGGACAGTGAAGGCAACCTGGCTCAGAATTCTGAGGGATTTGGGACCTGAAGAGTAATTTCATTCGAATTGGATTGGACTGGCTTGCATTCAGTCGTGGGGATTCCGACTCTACCATTCTCACAGTCACTGGTCTGTTTCAGCCCATGGTTGCAGCCACTGTGCCAATCCATCCTGATAAGAATTCCTCATTTTCTATAATTATCTCCTTTACCAAGCAAAACGTCCTTCTCTAGGGGCTGGTGCCTCCTGATAATATGTCCCCAGCATATGAGGTGAAGTCTTACCATCCTCAATTTTAAGGAGTATTCTAGCTGTACTGCTTCCAAGGCCCCAACGTTTGTTTGTTCTTCTGGCAGCTCATGGTATGTACAGTATTCTTCAACAACATCATAATTCAAATGAATCAATTCTTCTTCAGCCTTCCTCATTTATTGTCCAGCTTTCCTGTGCATAGGAAGCAATTGAAAATACCATGGCTTAGGTCAGCTCACTTCAGCACTTAGTACCATCTTTGCTTTCTGATTCTCTAAAGAGGTCTTTTGCTACAGATGTGTCCAGTGCAATACATCCTTTGATTTCTTGACTGCTGATTCTGTGGCCATAAATTGTGGATCCAAGTATAATGAGATTCTGACAACTTTAATATTTATTGTGATGTTAGTTATTAGTCCAGTTGTGAGGGTTTTTGTTTTCTGATGTTAACATATAGTCCATATCTAAGACTGTGCTTCATCAATAAATGCTCTGCGTTCTCTTCGATTTCAGCAAGCAAGGTTGTATAATCTACATTTCACAGGTTGTTAATGCGTTTGCCTCCAATCCTGATGCTGCTTTCTTCATAATATAGTCCAGTTTGATTAGTTTCTCAACATACAAAGTAAATAAATATCATGAAAGGATACAACCTTGACACACATCTTTCATGTTTCTAAACCACACAGTATTTCCTTGTTTTGTTGGAGAGACTGCCTCTTTGTCTATGTACAGTTTCCACATGAACACAATGAACTGTTCTGGAATGCCCGTTCTTTGAACTGTTGTCCATAATTTGTTATGATCCACACAGTCTAATGCCTTTGTATAGTCATTAAAACTCAGTTAAACATCCTTCTGGTATTTTATGCTTTCAGCCAAGATCCATTCGACATTGGCAATGATATTCCTTGTTTCACATTCTCTTCTGTATCTGGCTTGAATTTCTTGCAGTTTACTGTCTATGTATTGCTGCCATTGTTCTTAACTTATCTTCAACAAAATTTACTTGCATGTGATAGTAATGATATTGTTCAATAATTTCCACATTCTATTGGACTGCCTTTCTTTGGAATGGACACAATTATGAATCTCTTCCAGTCAACTTTTGCCAAATTCCATGGCATAGAAGAATGAGAGCTTCCAGCACTGCATCAATTTGCTGAAACATCTTCATTTGTATTCCCTTAATTTGTGAAACCCTGTTTTTTCACCAATGTATTCAGTGAAGCTTGGACTTCTTCCTTAATATTATCAGTTCTTGATCATATCCTACCTCTTGGAAATGATTGAATATTGACCAAATCTTTTTGGTACAGTGACTGTATTTCTTTCATCTTCTTTTGATGCTTCCTGTACCGTTTAATATTTTGCCAATAGAATTAGTCAGTATTGCAACACAAGGCTTGACTTTTTAGTCCTTTGCAAGTCTAGGTTTTAATGAATGTGTGTGTACACATACACTTACATACCTTGGTCAGTGTGATTCTTTGGAGAGCATGTATACAGATTCATATCTCACATCAATTTAGACTAGGACCTGTGGCACAGTTAATGACATTATGTGAAAAAAGTCTCCAGTGGGGCCACTTTAGGGCACTCCTGTTGGTAAGTAATGTCTCTGGGCATCATAAGCAGTATGCACTGGACTGCAACTGACTTTGGTAAGATCACAGTCACTGAAAAGTCTAATAAGCACAGTACTCCTCCGAAACCCAGGGAGTCACCATGAGTTGGAGTCGATGGCCATGGTTTGATTTTGGTTTGGTTTCTGAGTAAGCTACACTCACCAAATAGAAAACAAAGTGGCGCTTGGCATCAATCAATGGCTGTAGCACTCACTAGCATACATCTTGCTTAAAACTCCTTGCCGTCATTTAGAAATCTACTTTGTGTCTAGATGGCAAAATTCAATTTCTTTACAATGGTTTCCTTTGCTTTCCTTTTAGGATAGTGTTACCACTTTTCCATGCTGGAAATGGATATGGAACATAAAATCATTTAGAATTGCCTGACAACTCCCCAGGAAACTTTTAAAAGCCATTAATTTAGAAACCATTTTGCTTCTGTATTTCTTTTCTCAATTGGTTGTGATGGAATTAACTGTCATTCCCAAAGGGAGAATCTTGACTTCAGGTAATACATAAACAGCTAAACGCTTTGGAATTAAAGTGTTGTTTTAACGTAAATGCCCATACTTATCAAGGAAAAGGGAATTCAATGGAGGGAACGTAACACCATGTCAGAACTCTTTCTCAATAGTGTTCATAGATTAGCATCATACATATCACATTTTCAAAGACTTGACTTCCACCCACCCAAGGTCCTGTTCAGAGATACAAGGGTTAGGACATCAACATACCATTTGGGGGGACAAAAATCAATCCATTACACAGAAGAAGATGAGACTTGAAACACAGGTAAGTACATCTCTTATCCTTTCACTCAGTGGTTTTCAAACCTGTGGTCTCAGGACCAGCAATATCAACATCATTTGGGAACTTGTTAGAAAGGCAAATGATTAGCCTCCTTAACCTAGACCTAGTGATGTAGAAACTCTAGGGGTGAGCTGAGGCAGTTTGCTTCCCTAAACATTTACAGTCTTGGCAACCCCATGGAGCAGTTCTACTCTATCCTATAGGTTTGCTGTGAGTCAGAATGGATTTGATGGCAATGGGTTATTTGATGGGGGAGGAGGGGGTGTCCAGCTATGTATGTATTCACAGGTGATTCTGACACATGCTAAAGTTTGAGATTCACCACAGTAACACTAATAGCAGCTGTAGGAGTGAATCAAAGAACTTCCTAATGGACCCACTTCATGTATGGAGAAACTGAAGGCTAGAAGTGTGCATAGACTCACCCAAGATCGCACAGGCGGTACGGTTCAGTGTGGCAGAATCCTCTCCTTCCATGAGGAAGAACTGGCTAGACTCCTGACTAATGCCCCTCATTTATCGCCCTCAGCCATGTGCCCTTGAGACTCACGTGTTGCTCTGACACTGAACAGGTTTCAGCAGAGCTCCCCAACTAAGACCAACTAGGAGGACATGCATGATGATCTACTTCAAAAATCAGCCAATGAAAACTCTATGGGTCACAGAAGCTGGATCCACAGCTGATCATGGGATGGAGCAGGACCGGGTGACATTTCATTCTGTTGTGCATGGAGGTCTCCATGATGTGAGAGACCACCTAGACAACAGGTAACAATACCACCAGCACAGATGGTTAGTGGCAGACTCAGAATCTAGGTCCTGCTCTAAATCCCATGGTCCAGGAAACCTTCACTCCCCAAAATGTCTATTTAGAGCATTGACATTGTTTACAAATCAAGTGTCTCTACAGAGTAGCAGCAGAAGGAGGATTTGAGACTGTGGATGGAAGAACATTGGCCCCTGGCTTTGTCTGTAGAGAGACAAGAGCAGATTTTGCTGCAAGCATTTCTCTTGGCAGGCTGAGGCTACTTCTGCTCTTCTCTCTATTGCATAGTGTGTTTCATGTAGATCCCACACAGGGCAAAAGTAGACTCAAGGACCTTTCTAAGCCAATCTCTGTCCTGGTGGTTGTAAGCAGGTCTAGGCAGCGTGAAATGCACAGATGCCCTTTCTGCACAGGTGTATTTAGCCACAGCAGTCCTTATCATGGGCTCCTAATTGGTGTCTGCCCAGGGGCACCCTTTCAGGAATAGTGTAGTGAAGTTCTGCCCTGGCTGTCCCAAAGGTACCCTGAAAAGAGATGAAAACAGAAGACTCCCACAATTTGATCTTCTTCTGGGAACACGAATGACTTGCACAAATAAAAAAAAATGTAATAAATGATAATACAAGTCACAATTTTTGTATTTTCACATTGGATGAAAACATGAAGGTTATTTTATCTATTAGAAAATCTACATTGAATTTATAATACTAACCCAAACCTATTGCCATCGAGTTGATTCGGACTCATGTCGACTCTATAGGGGGTTTCTTAGACTGTAAATCTTTACAGAAGCAGACAACCTCATTTTTCTTCCAAGAGACAGCTAGTGGTTTTGAACAACCAGCCTTGTGGTTAGCAGCCCATCAATCTAACCCACAGTGCCAGCTGGGCTAGAGAAGGTCGATTCTATAGTCAGATATGAGGCGAGTGTGGGGCAAAGCCCAGGAATAAGGCCTAAATGGGATAATTCAGAGATCAGGGAAGTGAAGACGCAGGCCCAGTATCATGACTTTGATGGGGACAAAAGGGGCTTAGTCTTCTTCGGATTAGATTCAGACCATGGAGGCTGGAAGGGGCAGGTTGGGAGAGGACCTCATTGCAGGCAGGATGTGCACGGTCTGTTCAGGATGGGCTTATAGGGACAAAACCCATCTCTAGTCACTATAGCCAGGAGAGACTCTGGCAGATCATGTCAGCCCGACAAGCAAAACTGGTTTCCTTTGGTGTCATCAGCCCAATGCACCAAACTCCTGCACTGGTAGACTCCAACCAAACAAACCCACGACCACTGAGTCTCTTCTGACTGATGACCACCCTGTACAGGACTTCTGAGATTGCAGATCTTGGTGGAAGCAGACAGTTTCGTCTTTCTGTCTCTGGTGCCTTCGAACTACTGATACTGCTGTTAGCTGCCCAACACCTAAGCCTCCTCAGTGCTGCTAATGCAGAGCTGATTTTTCATTTCCACTACCTCCTTTTTCTTTTTATTAAGGGGCTACGACAGGACATCCTTGCCTCTGTTGAAATGGTAAGCTTTCCATTGTTGTGGAGTTTTCTGTCTCCATTTCTACTGTTTGTGTGGACAGGAAACATGGCTGCTCAGTTGTCAGAGGAGGAGAAGATCTAAGTCATGCTGAGGGGCATGTTGGGGAAACAGACTTTTCTATATAAAGAGAGAGAAGGCAGGGGCCAGGTGTTTCCCAGTTGTGTCATGCCATAGTCTTTGTTTCTGGAAACTTATATGGAGAACAGGAAGCCCTAGTGTGATGATGTAGGATAAGCACTGGACTGCTAACCACAAGGTTGGAGGTTCAAAATCAACAGTCATTCCTCAGCAACCCTATACAGGGTTGCTATGAGTCAGAACTGACACTTAACTACAACAACAACAACATACTGAGGACAAGACTGGGGGCATCTTCCCAATATGGAACCTGGTGTTTCTGGCAAGGGCAGCAGATTACCCAATAATCATGGTAAACATGAGCTTACTTGTGCTTACTTAATAATCTGCAAGGAGTTCTGGTGTGGCACCGTGGTTTAATGCGCTGGACTGCAAAGTCAGTTTCAGCCACAAGGTCAGTGACAGCTGCTTCTCAAAAACCCTATATAGGGTTGCTATGGGTCAGAACCGATTCGACGGCACTTAACAACAATCTGCAATGAACAATTTCACATGGGTGAAAGATTTGGTGAAACTGTTCAGTACAGATGAGTAGGTAAGCACAAGTAAACCCATGCTTACCTTACATACTGGTTCCTCTGGTCCTGTTAAGGACTGTACATTTAAAAAGAGACTGAATCTGTAGAAGGTACTCAGTGGTTGGGAGAGAGACAGATGCCAGCCATACCTAGAAGTATAATCTTGGATATGGTCAAAAATTGTGAAATTGTTCACTATAGATTTGTAAGTAAGCACAAGTTAGCCCGTGCTTACCTTGCTTATTGAGTAATCTGACACTGAAAATACTGGGATTCAGGTGGGGGAACTTTAATTTTGTGGTGCATTTTGGTGATTAATAGTCAGGCTGCGAACTGCAAGGTCAGCAATTCGAGCTACCAGCTGTTTTGCAGGAGAAAGGTGAGGCTTTCTGCTCCCATTAAGATTCACAGTCTCAGAAACCCTGTACAGGGTTGCTGTGAGTTGCGACAGACTCCATGGCACATAACCACCAACCACCACCATAGGCTAAGCTCTGGACTGCTACCTGCAAAGTCGGTAGTTCAAACCCACCAGCCACCTTTAGAAATCCTATACAGGATCTCTGTAACATGGCACATAACAGCAACAACTGTTTGGAAAGCTTTGGCATGTCACCTGTTTCTCCTCACACACCAGGAGTCTCGGTGCTCAGTGGGGAAGTCCATCAGCTAGTGAAGATAAGAACAGGTCTCTGCTAATCTGGGTAGGCTGCACCAGTCAACCGTGGCATCCGAGATGGCTTGCCAAGAAGAAGACTCCTTTGGCCAAACTCATGGCAGAGGGACAATCAGCCAGGGACAGGCTCATTTCCTTGACCCATTCTTGTGGAGAATGGAAAGTGAGGTGAAGGGTGGGAACTGTACCCATACTCGCCAATAAAAAAACAGCAAATGATTTCCAATACCACATGGAAAAGGTCCAAACCAATGATGGGTGTCTTGACAACAAATGACCTAATCAGTGGATTCATTGTCGTTCACTTTATACTTGTGTAGGCATCTCTGGATCATACAAATGGTCAGTACACTTAGCTGTTAGTCAAAAGGTTGGTGCTATGAGTTGGCTCAGCGTCTCCTCTGAAGAAAAGCCTAGAGATTTATTCTTCCCAGATCAGCTACTGAAAATGCTATGGAGTGCAGCTAGACTTTGACACACACTGAGTTGCCATCAGTTGGAGTCCACTCAATCGCAACTGTGATACTTGTCTTATTGTATGTGACATCCAGTCCCTTTTTGACATTGAATGATTCTAGGTGAATTAGTAGAACTGGTCCATAGCATTTTTTTAAGCTAGAATCTTGATGGAAGCAGATGGTCAGAAAATACTCATTTATTAATTCAACAGCTCTGTGTATCTGAGCATTACATACCACAGTTGGATTTGTAGTTGCACAGTCCACTAAGAAACTGTTCTTGACAATGCAAACCTACTGTCCCCACTGAGAGGAAAAGAGGATGCAATCAAATCAAGTTATCTATGGATCCAAATAACAGGAGAAAGAGAAAATTCCAGGTCTACCTTAACCACAGGATGGGCCTTCTAATCTCATCAGAAAACTCTGAAAGAGAGTATTGAGTAAACTCCTTCTCCAACTCCACAGTGTTCAAGATCCCTGATGTCTTTGGCTTTTGTTCTGTGTTGTCCGGGGCTGACCTTTTCTTAATGATGTTTTGCGGTGACCCAGGTTCATGTTGCATCAAATGGTTTGCTTTTTATTTGTAAATCCCAGAGGACTCCCCTGGTCATTTTGCAGTGGTGTGTTAGAATTTTAAATACATGAGAAAATGGACTTTCAAAATCCACTTAAAAGAATTTGAAAAAGAAGAAAAAATACTGACCTTTATAATAAATTGATACTGTTATAAAAATATACCCTAGAGAACTAGAGAACACTGGAAATGACTCACTTATAGTTGGGCACTAGCAAAATCAGTTCTTTAATGTAGCTCATAAATATATTTTATATGCCCCTCAAATGATGAGAGGACTGCTGGACATTTTTCCACCCATAATTATTTTATTCTTATCACAGCTATCCATCCAGTGTAAATTGTCCATGACATTTAGGCCTGAGTGGGAACATTTCTAAACACTGGGGCATTTGACTGTGTCAACCAGAGTCAATCTATTATAATCATGTTGATTCTAGCGGTGGCTTACACAGAATTGTACGATGTTCTTTCTCTGGAAAAGTCATCAAATTGGACTCAGCAAATAGTTGATCATTGTGAATGCAGTGGATATACAGAAATCAAGTATTGTCTTTTGGGATATATTTGTATAATGAAGGTACTGCTTTGAGATTAACTCTAGGCAGAGTTTACTCTAGGCAGGTTTAGAGATGGAAGAAGAGTCAGAAAAAATAAAATCAAACCTATTGCCATTTAATTGGTTCCATTCCGACACTTGGCAACCCTGTGTGTGCAGAGTAGAACTGCTCTATAGGGTTTTCTTGTCTATAATTTGTACAGGAACAAATCTCCAGATATTTTTTCCATGGTACTCCTGGATGGTTTTGGACCACCAACCTTTAGGTTAGATTTTGAGCAAAAATGGTTTTCATTATCCAGAGATGGAAGAGGATCCAAGGTCTCTAAAATGCTCCCTGCCCCTGCAGACAATGACTCAGGGGATTTGTTGGTGGTCCTTCTCTTTTTTTTTTTTAACCCTTTTGTGTCTTAGTTTCTTCTTGATAAGTGGTCCGAACAAGAGTCTAGCTTACATTCTGGCTATTGATGGTCCAAGCAATAATGAGAGTCCCTAGGGATCAACTAGAAAGCTGGAATGGAATCTTAAGCAAATAACAGATAAGTCAGGGTGAGGAGATGAGTTTGTGAAACTCTTGAGGCAACCATAGGTGTATTAGGATGAAATGTAAAGAAAATTATCCTGGGCTCTTAGTGGTTTACCAGGACATAGGGTTATGCTTTATTCAGTTTAAAGCCCAACAGTTGGGGGTGTAGGCCTCATGTGCACACAGTCCTTCCACCCCCCAGACACAAGGAAGCACAAACATCAGCAGTTGCCATGACAGTGACAATGGGAGCTGAGGGGACTGCTCCTCAGCTCTGATACGACACCAATCCTTCTCATCACTCCCCATTGGTCAGCACTGGTGAATGGAGCCATGTCCAAGGGGCGGGGAAATACAGGGGAACACAGTGACTCATCCCTGCTGATAATATATCCAAAGTACGTGAGACGAATTATTACCATTATCAGTTCTAAGACGCATTCTGTCTGTACTATTTCCCAGGCAGGATTGTTTATTGTTCTAGCAGTTCATGGTATATTCAAACTTCTTTGCCAACACCATAATTCAAAGGCATCAATTCTTTGGTCTTCCTTCCTTACTCATTGCCCAGATTTCACATGCATATGAGGTCATTGAAAAAATCATGACTTGGGTCAGGCACACCTTGTTTCTAAAAGTGACATCTGTGCTCTTTAACACTTTAAAGAGGTCTCTTGCAGCAAATTTACCCAATGGAATATGTCGTTTGATTTCTTGACTCCTGTTTCCATGAGCGTTGATTGTAGATCCAAATAAAATGAAATCCTTGACAATTTTTTGGTCCAGTTGTGAGTATTTCTGTCTTCTTCGTGTTGAGGTGTAATCCATACTGAAGGCCATAGTCTTTGATCTTTGATCAGTAAGTGCTTCGAGCCATCTTCATTTTCAGCAAACAGGGTTGCATCCTCTGCATATCACAGATAGTAAATGAGACTTCTTCCAATCCTACTGCTGTATTCTTCTTCCTCTTAGACCAGTTTCTTGGATGATTTGCTCAGCATACAGATTGAATAAGTATGGTGAAAAACGATAATCCTGAAGTATACCTTTTCCGATTTTAATCTACTCTGTCTATTTTTGCTCTGTTTGAATGACTGATTCTGGTTCTATATACACATTTCACATGAGTACAATTAAGCATTCCGGAATTCTCATTCTTCCAAATATTATCTATAATTTGCTAGGATCCCCATAGTTAAATACTTTCACATAGTTGATAAAACACATGTCAACATCTTTCTGATATTCTCTGCTTTCAACCAAGATCCAGCTGACACCAGCAATGTTGTCCCTCATTCCACATCTTCTTCAGAATTCAGCTTTTATTTTTCTGAGCAGAAAAGTTTTATTCCTTTTAATGACAAACAATTAAACCATATCCAAGGCCATAACTTACAGACAAACCAAAGTAGCCATTGAAAGCATTAGATATTAAGATACAAGACATACAACAGGGATCTGGGGAGAATGCTTCACCATCGGCAAGCTTACAACAAACCTTGCTGGAATCAAGAGTGGGATTCGGCTAGCAGCGTGGGTGTGGCTGAGGGTAGATGTGTTCCTGCAGAACTGAAGAACAGCTGTGCTTTACAAGGACCAAAGCATTTCAGACTGCACTGATAGGTACATGTTTTCACTCTGAAGGGAAGAGGGAACCAGCTCCCTCCCATAGGGCATTAGAGAAGCAGACGTCCCCTTGCTCATGCTCAGTGAATTCTCTGCAGACTTGGGCTGCATCCTGCAGTAGAGTCCTCTGAATTGGTTCCATGGTTCACTGGAAAAGGCATCCGTCCATCTAGTTCATAGAGTTGACCCTCCATGTAATTAAACAGAATAAAGTGAAAGTTTACTTTGTCATCTATCCAGCACTGGCTGTCCTGCACCACAGCATCATGGGCTGCCTGGATGGCCTTGTTCTTTTCAAATCATTTTGCTTTGTCTTCAGGGGACATCTTCTCCGTTAGAAAGAAACTGTTTCAGGACTGACCCATTCTCAAAGATTAGTTTGTCCTGATAATTGGCCACTGCATGGATAAGCCCAACTGTACCAGAGGTGTTTCCAATGGTCTGCTTCATAAAGCACACTTTAGGACTAACTTCTTGTCCCTTCATTTCTTCCATCTGTTATTTCCTAAAATTCTAATGCTGAGCAGTGAGGGGAAAGAGCAGCAGCAGCATGCAGGCAGGCTGGTACAGAGCCCAGCACTTCCTCCTCTAGCCTCAGCACATCCATGAAGCACCACTGGCCAGCGACCCCCGACCCAGCCAGCACTTTGTTCAGCATCTCGCGGTTAATCTCCATCAGTTTGAGCTGCAACTTTGAGAAATGCAAAAGAAGCCACAAGCTAGAGACGACAAAAATAGCCTCCAGCTTTTATTACTGGCAAATGCCCGTGGGACTACTGCTGCATCCATTTCCAAATGATCTTCAGCATGGTTTTACTTGTTTTGGTGCTAGTGGCTTCGTTCAATCATTTCCACATTTGGTGGGGCCATCTTTCTTTGGACTGGTCATGAATGTGCATCTCTCACAGTTGGTTGGCCAGGTAGTTGTTTTCCAAATTTGTTGGCATAGACAAGTTAACACTGCCAAGACTGCATCCTTTTGTTGACACATTTCCATTTGTATTCTGTCCATTTTTGAAGCTATGTCTTTCACCAATCACTTCAGTACAGCTTGGACTTCTTCCTTCAATAACACTAGTTCTTGATCTCATGCTGCCTCCTGAAATGATTGAATGTTGACCAATTTGTGTGTGTGTGATAAAGTGACTCTGTGATTTCCTTCAATTTACTTCCTCCTCCTTCAATAATTTGCCCATAGAATTCTTCAATATTTCAACTCGAAGCTTGAATTTTTTTTTCTTCAGTTCTTTCTGTTTAGAACCCTTACTATTTTACAGGTTGTCTTCTTTTTTTATTTCAACTTTTCATTGTGAATTGAGTGAAGTTTTACAGAGCAGATCATCAGCTTTATATCCAACAACTCATCTACTTCATTTTATTTCAATGATTGCAATTCCCCCAATGCAACATCACCTACATCACTTCCTCCCTGTGTTTCTTAGTTCCATTCCTCCTTCTTTCCCAACCCTTCTAAATTTGGTCCGTAGGTAAATGGTGCCCTTTAGATCTCGAATGATGTTGACCATTCCCTGGTGAACATACCTTATTAGTGTTGTTGTTTCCCCTATATACGTATCTACCACTTGGCTGAAAATTGAGCCAAGAGGATGAGCTCAGTTCCAGATCTGAAGGTTAACTGAGGGCCATAGTCTCAGCTACCTTCAGTCTCTTTCTGACCAATAAAATTGGTCTTTTTTTTTTTTTTTCCCCCATAGGTTTGAGGTTTTTCCACATTTTCTTCCACTCTGTTCAGGTACTTCTAATGTTATACCTTTCAGAACAATTGGTAGTAGTAACTGGCACCGTTCTAGTTCTTCTGATCTCAGGGATGTGGAGACCGATGTTCACATGCTTCATTAGTCCATTATTTCCAAGCCTTTTCAATTTTCATTGCTCTTCTTTTCTTTGTATAGGGAGAGATCAATAGTTGCACCGTAGATGACCACTCATGAGTTTTTAAGATCCCAGTCTCTACTCACAGAAGCAGGATATGGAATATTGTCTTTGTGGATTATGTTATACCAATTGACCATGGTGTCCTTGAGACTATGGTCTTGAGTCCCAAGGCCTAGCAACTCATTCCCTCAAGGTGTTTGGTAATATCTAAAAAGTTTTCATAATTTTGCCCCCTGCTTGCTTCACCATGGAGCAATGTGACCATGTAGGATAAACACTGTAACTATAAACTTCAAGATTGGTGGTTCGAGAACACAGGTCACTCCATGGGAGAAGGATGAGGTTTTCTGCTCCTACAAATATTTACAGCTTTGGAAACTCTATCCAGGGTCTCTATGAATTGGAACTGACTTAATTGTACTTAACAACAACAACAGTGCTCCATCACATTCATGGATATGTATGTGTAAATGTGTAAATACCCATTTAAAAGTATCCTCTGTAAAACCTTAATATATGTGTGGGCATAATCTCACTCTCCCTCCCATACCTGTTCAGCCTGTGTATCTGTGTATGTATCTACCCATGTTGTTGCTGTTGTTAAGTGCTATCAAGTGCGTTCCAACTCATAGCAACCTTGTATAGGGTTTTCAAGGAGCAGCTAGTGGGTTAGAACCACAGACCTATGATTAGCAGTCCAGTGCTTGTCCTACATTGCTACATAAGGCATTCATATCTACCCATAGATCACTGCTATTGTAGGTTTGTGTATATAATAGTATTTACTTCTACTCCATTTCTGTTCAGTTCTTTTGCCTCATTTTGCCTTCTAGTTGTTTAGCTTCTCTATGTTCAAAAACAAGCTTCAGACATTTTAAAAAAATAATCTTTTTCTTTCTTTATGTATGATGTATGCTGTATTTCCATTACTCTGGTCTTCAGGATTAGTGTTCAGTGACTCAAATCTATTCTTGAGATGGTCTCCAAATTCATGGGGGATATATTCATGGTTATGCTTTGGTTCTCATGGACTTGTTTTGATTTTCGTGAGCTTCAATTTGGACTTACGTGTAAGCAATTGATTGCTCTGAAGTCAGCCCCCAGCCTTGTTCTGACTGATCATACTGAACTTCTTCATCATCTCTTTCCACAGATGTAATCGATTTGATTCTTATATATTCCATCTGGTTAAGTTCATGTGTATAGTCTTGGTTTATGTTGCTGAAAATGCATTTGCAATGAATAAGTCATTGTTGTGCTGTTGTTAAGTGTTGTCAAGTCAGTTCTGACCCAGAGTGACCCTGTGTAGGATGTCTGAGGTTGTATATCTTTGTGGGAGCATCAAGTTTCATCTGTTTCCTGTGGAGCGGCTGGTGGACTCGAACCATTAACCATGTAGTTGGCAGTCCATGTGCTTATCATACAGAATCACTACATTCTCGAATAAGTCATTGGTCTGGCAAAATTCTCTAGTGTAATCTCTAGTGTCATTTCTATTACCAAGGCTCTGTTTTCTTCTTCTTCGTTTCCAACTTTTGCATTCCAATCATCAGTAATTATCAATACATGTTTATTGCATGTTTGATCAATTTCTGATTGAAAAGGTTGGTAGAATTCTTGAATTTCTTCATTTGGCTTTAGTGGTTGATGTGTAAATTTGAATTATAGTTCTATGAGTCAGTCTTTCTTGTGGGCTTACGGATGGCATCCTATCACTGACAGTATTGTACTTCAGAACAGATCTTGAAATGCTGTTTTGACAATGAATGTAACATCTTCCTCTTTAATTGGTTGTTTCCAGCATAGTAAACCTCATGATTGTCCAATTCAAAATGGTCAGTATCCGTTCAGCTCACTAATGCTTAGGATATTGATCTTAATGTGTTTTCATTTCATTTTTGATGACTTCCAATCTTGCTAGATTCATACTTCATCCAATCCATGCTCTGATTACTTTTGGATGTTTGCAGCTGTTTCTCCTCCTTTTGAGTCTTGTCCATCAGCAAATGAAGGTCATGCAAGTTATATTCCACCCATGTCATTACGGTCAAATGTAATCTAAGGAGGCAGCTCATCCCTAGTCATATTATGAGTGCCTTCCGACTTAAAGGCTCATCTTCTGGCACGATATCTGACAATAGTCTGCTGCTATTCATAAGGTTTTCACTGGCAAGGTTTTTCAGAAGTACATCTTCAGGTCCTCCTTCCTACTCGGTCTTATTCTCTAGGGTCTGACGAAACCTGTCCACCATGGATGAGCCTACTGGTAATTGAATTACCCATGGCATAACTTCCAGCATACCAACACGCAAGCCACCATAGTACCACAAACAGAGATGTCATAGAAAACCTATAAAGGAGAGATCATTTTAGACTAGGCCACCAGGTTAACATTTGATCTTTACAATCCATGATGTGGCAGGAACTAAATTTCCTTTTAATTTGTGTCCTCCAAGCAGAGGTGTGTTGGAGCCAGCTTATATTGGCTCCTTGATTATCTGCATGTGTTTCCTACTTCCGGTCTAGTGACATCATGTGATTGCTTGAAATCAGTCATGGTGGTGCAAATTTCAGCCAAGCAGTAGATATGTCTATAGTGAAGACATTAACACTAGTGAGACAGTAACACACACCATAGAATGTTCAATCATTGGAGATCAAAATTTACCTAAGGACAAAATTCAGAAGGCTTGGGAGATAAAGAGCAATGAAAACAGGAAATGCAGGGAGGAAGTGGGATAGCTGATGTTGCCTTGAGAGGATTGCAAACATTGAGAGGAAGAAATGTGCATCATTTGTTGAATGTGAAACTGATGATCTGCTCTGTGAACCTTCAATCAACTCACAGTAACAATGAAAGAAATCAGCCATCGGGGGGAGATTTGCACCACAGAAAGTCACAAATGGTAACAATTAATGTTTTTGTTGTTGTTTTTGGTGGTTATTTTTTGAAGAAGTGATTTACCAGCACACTTAATATGAGGTCCAGGGAGTTTTGAGTTGACAACTGAGAGTCCATGAGTGCTTTTGAAGTGAAGAGCAGTGTCTTCAAAGGCAGTTTTACAGCTATGATCTGCTACTGATACATACGAAACATGAGTATGGGGAGACCTATGTAGCCAGGAAATAGTTATGAGGCTCTTAAAATAATTCAGAAATGAGGTATTGGGACCCGAATTTGGGTGGCAGCTGTACAAGTGACAAAGGAGAAACAAGCCAAAGAAGCTCTTAGGTAAGACCTTCATTTTGGCCAAGAAATCGCAGGTGACAGATCTGGAGTAGGTGCTCTTTGAATATTTGTTCAATTAAATCAAGTTTGAACGGAACTTTCATCTCTGATTTTAATTCTCGATCCTTTTTACATTTCTCTGTTCTCTCCTAGAGCTTTTTCATTCTCTTTGACTTCTCTCTGCTTACACACATTTCTGTTGCTTTTATACGGCTCTTTTTTTCTTCTTCTTCTTTTAATATTATTATTGTATTTTTCCTTAGCTCAGTCATTGGGTAATTAGTTGCTCAGAAACTTGGGTAACAGAATCTCTTGGCAACAGTATGGATTAAAAAAAGGTGGCAGAATGGGGCATATGAGGGGCAATAGATGTAATCCTCCCATGAGGAGTAGTATTTATTTGGTTGCCCACCAACACATCTAATGCATCAAAGGCTATTTGTGGATTGAAAAATACTTCACACTCTCAACATGCCTATTTAGCTCATCTCAGCAAAAATTTATAAATGGAAACAACAAAATGAATGAAATATGAGTCACTTTTTAAAACATCAGTGCGCCTGTCAAATGAATTGTACCCCACACACACCCAATTCCCTCCTTTAATTGAAAGTTTTACAGGTGCTACCCTCCAGCACACACCATAGCTAATGATCAATTGGTGCCGTAAATGAGTCAACATTTGTGTACAATGAGGTGACATGCCATCATTCATGGAAATGCCAATGCAGTGAAATAGCTACAAACAGTGATAAATGTGCTGTCAATTTTTATATAATTACTCCAGATCTATCATCCTACTTGGTATGTTGAAATGCATTAGTGCCTAACAAACCATCCCAGTGATCAATATCTTATTTCAAATGAGTGTGTTACTGTGTAATTCTCATGTTATTCTTCCTGATGGTCCTTCTGTTCAGCTAAACCACATTTCAAATTAGAATGTGAATCCAGTGTCGGCCGGTTTAGAATTACTCTCTGGATCACTGTGAGCACATATATAGTTGATTTATGCAATTTAAATGTAGATGTTAATTACGGCTATGACTCAATTTACCCACTAGGTGACTGAAATTGAGTCTTTTTTTCTCCAAAAGAAATCTTGCTCTCTGAGCCTTTGTTAGGAAAACAAGTCCCTTTGGTGCATTGGCTCTGACCTTTTCTTCCTTCCCTTCTCTTTTGCTTTGCTTTCTCCTTCTTGATTCTGTTTATTGCATCTTCTTGCTGAGGCAATATTTTCTAAGTTAAGATGGAGGTCGATCAGGATCAGTAATAGTGTAATATATAACTACCTTTCTGTCAGGTTGAAAACATCATTTTTATACATGAGGTCCTTTTAAGAACTGTCTGATTGTTTCTTGAAAGAACTGAGGGAGTGCAAACTCCGGTCTTGCAGGCAAACTTAGCCTCATCAGATCCTCTTCCAGGGGCAACAGAATCACCCCCAAACCCATGGACAGGGATGGTTTGTGATTTAGCTCAAGTGCTGCTCAGACACACTGCAGTGCCTGCCCTGCCCAGGCTCAGTGCAAGGTCTCTTGATAGGTGAGCCCACTTGACTGAGCCTGTCCCAGAACTGTTCTGCTGTTTTCTTGTCATTGCACAGCAGGGTTTTGTAAAATTCATATAATCCTAGTTACTTTTTTTTTTTTTTCAGTTCTATTTATTTTGTTGTTAAGAATATTCACAGCAAAAACATAGAGCAATATGTGTAAACTTCAATCATATTTTTCAAGTTGTGTAACCATTCTCAGCCTCTTCTGAGTCATTCATGCTCCGTTAACAAACACACACAGCCCCCTAAGTTTCCTTTCTAAATTTTCAAGGTGCTTTTTGTCATGTTGATCCCTACAGCTAGTTCTCTAAAGAGCATAATGTCCAAAGGATATATTTTTCACTTGTTCAGCTAAACTAGTTTTCAGTTTTAAGATGTCTTAGGATGATTTTTGGTTTAAGGTTTAAAGATGATCTCAGGACAATAGTTTCAGGGGTTCATCCAGTCTTCATGGTTTCAGAAAGTCTGAAGTCCATGAACACTTGAAATTCTGTTCTGCATTTTCTCTCTTTTGATCTAGATTCTTCTACATATTCTTTGATCAAAATGTCCAGTAATGGTAGCTGTTGTTGTTGTTGTTAGGTACCATCAAGTTGGTACCAACTCATAGTGACCCTATGCACAACAGAACTAAACACCTCTCGGTCGTGGGCCAACCTCACAATTGTTGCTACGCTTGAGCCCATTGATGCTGCCACTTTGCTAACCCATCTCTCTGGAGGCCTTCCTCTTTTCCTCTGACCCTCCACCTTACCAAATATAATATCCTTCTCCAGTGACTCGTTCCTCCTGACAATATGTCCAAAGTATGAGAGACAAAGTTTGGCCATCTTGACCTCCAAGGAGCACTCTGCCTGTACGTCTTCTAACACAGATCTGTTGGTTCTTTAGGCAGCCCATTGCAATTTCAATATTCTCCCAATTCCTCTGGTCTCGTGACGAAAGAGGCCGTTGTTTATGGAGGCAATTAGCCATATCCTCCTCTTGTTTCTAAGTCTCCTTTTTCTTCTGTTGCTCTGGAAGACTAGAGATCAATTGTTGTGTCTTGGATGGCCTTAATTTTAGTTTCTTTTTGAAAAAAATTGATGGCCATTGACTGAGAGACAATATTCTAGTAACAGTCTTTTAAAAAATATGTTAATACCATCGAGGGCAGAAATACACAGAGCAGAAACAGAAAATACAAATACACAGGACACCCAGCCCTCCCCGGGTCAATAAGAGTGTGGCAACTGCCTTGTCCATCAAGAGCTTGCTAGTATTTATCATTGTGGTGACTTTTGTGTATTTCGCATACTAACAGGGTCACTGGTATTTCACATACTAACAGGGTCACCCATGGGGGGGCAGGTTTTGGTGGACCTTCTATACTTAAGACAGACTAGAAAGAAAACTCTGGTGATCTACCTCCTAAAAGTACCCAATGACAAGCTATAGATCACACAGAAGAGCATCTGATGCAGTGCAGCAAGATGAGCCCTGTAGGTTGGAAGCCACTGTGGCTGCCACAATGGACTTAGGTTCACTAAGGATGGTGTAGGGAGTACAGGACCAGGAAGCATCGCATTCTGTTATACTTGGAGGCACTGCGAGTCAGAGGCAGCTCTACAGAAACCACTACCAAAAGCTCCCTTCTACAGAAGCGAGTCCAAAGACAAGCTCCAGTTGCCTTTCTCAGCTACAAGCCCACTCCTTGTCTTTGCCTGTGAGTTCAGTGCATCAGCCAAAATTTAACTTCAGCACTTTTTGGATCGCTGATAATCACATGAATCTATGATCTGAGGTCTCCCTTTCCTTTCCCATCATTTCCAAATATGAATTTAAAAAGTGGCCTGTAATAACTTCTTTTTTTAAAAAATGTTTTATTGTGACTTATGTGATAGTTTACATGGGAGAACATTAATTTTACATTCATCCTATCGTATATCGTTTCATTACCATGGTAACAATCCCCTCCAACCAACCAAAGTGTATACACTACAAGCCTGCCTCTCAGTCATCAGCACACAGCCCTCTCCCTCTCTGTGTCTAAAGTCCCTAGCTGCTCCTTCTCTCCCCGTCATCGTCTCAGCCTCCATCTCAGCCATCACTGCTTCTCTGGGTAGGGTCCAGCTCTCTGCTCTTCTCCCTTGATGGTCCCAGGGACCTCCACTCCTAGACTAAAAAGTTAATCACTCCCCTCCTTGCTACAAAATGTGTATTGTTACATTTCCAACCCTCACAATCAGTCCTGATAACAATTATTCACTATTGTATTACAAGAGACCTATCCACATTTCATTTCATCAGCCCCGTCTAGACAGATTGGCTACTACTCAATGGAGATTCTACCTTCCTCCACGCCCTCTGGATATAGGTTCCCTCTTGAAAGCTCGTAAGCCTTTGTAGTCGCCCCTCCCCCCACCTATTTTTGGTAGCTAATGTCCAAGTTGCCCATCCCTGTCTACTCGGTGTATGGAGGGGGTGGGAATGATCCTTGCTATAAAGATTTGTTACCTCTTTTGAGCTACTGCCTCCATAAGTGTAGGTCAAGTTCATCAAATTGTATCAGATTATTCTTTTTTTCCTCTTCTTTCTTCTTCTAGTTGAGCTCGGATCATTGTAATAACTTCTTAACCAGAGTTTACACACTCCCATCCAAGCTGTTTGGGCTTAGAGTTGGCTGACCATCTTTCTGTTCTATGTCCTGGCTGTGCTTCCTCCTGTTATAGGGTCTTTTCATAAGACTGAATGATTCTTGTCTCCAGTTTGCCCTTATTAATACTAATTCAGCTTTCATATAAATTCTAGTTTAAGTGTTAAACCTTCGTGTCATGTCATTTTTGCACTGCACTTTTACAATTCTTTGGTTATTTGGTTATTATCATCTTTCCACTCTAGATTCAAGGCCACAATTGTAGGGGTCAAGTATGGTTTTGTCCACCATTATGTCCCTGGAGCTCAGGTGGTACAGCAGATTGAATACTGGGCTGTTAACTTCAATGTCTCCCACCAACTGCTCCATGGGAGAAAGATAAGACTGTCTGCTTCCTCAAGGATCTACATACAACTTTGGAAACTCTATGGAACAGTTCTACTTTGTCCTATAAGGTTACTATGAGTGACTTCCACTGGAAAGCAGTAGACTATTATGGTTCTTGTTGTTGTTAAGTGCCATCGAGTAGGTTTCAACTCATAGCAACCCTGTATAGGGTTTCTGAGGAGCAGCTGGTGAATTTGAACTGCTGACCTCATAGCTCAAACTGACCTTGCAATCCAGTGTTTATCCTACAGCTTATTCTGTGATGCCACACCAGGGATCCATTATATCTCTAATGTCTGTTATAATGCCTGCTAGTACAGTCTCTGTTTCTGACTCTATACCTACAAGTACATACACATATACACTGCTGTTGCTAGTTGTCATAAAGTCAGTTCCAACTTATAAAAAAAACCCTTTGAGAGTTAAGGTTTTGTGTCAACTTCGCAGAGCTAGGATTCTTAGTGGTTTAGCAGTTACAATGTAGTTATCACCTCCATCACAAGATCTAATAGAATACAATCAACCTCATGATATGATATGATTTGATATGATTAGCCCTGATCTGATGTAATTATCCTGTGTTGTAAATCCTCACTTCTATGATGGTAATCAAAGAGAGGTGACCCAATGGAATGTGGAAATCATCAGAAAATATCTTTGATATCCCATGTGAGTAAAGTATTACTAAAGGTAATATAGAAATGGTTGCAAGCATACACTGACAGAGAACTTCCAGAGGTTCAAGCCGGATTCAGAAGAGGATGTGAAACAAAGGCTATCATTACTGATGTCAGGTGAATCTTGGCTGAAAGCAGATAATATCAGAAAGATGTTTACCTGTGCTTTATTGACTATGCTAAGGCTTTTGATTGTGTGGATCATGACAAGCTATGGACAAAATCGCTAAGTATGAGTATTCCTGAACACTTAATTGTGCTCATGAGGAATCTGTTCATAGACAGT
>NW_006408559.1:9800250-9810845 GCF_000296735.1 Chrysochloris asiatica
AAAGATGTCAGCTTGAGGACTAAGGTGCACCTGACCCAAGTCATGGTAGTTTCAGTAACCTCATATGCATGCAAAAGCTGGACAGTGAAAATAAGGAAGACTGTACAATAATTGATGCTTTTGACTTATGGTGTTGGAGGAGAATATGGAAAGTGCCATGGGCTGCTAAAAGAACAAACAGATCTATGTTGGAAGAAGTGCAACCAGAGTGCTCATTGGAGGCCAGGATGGCCAGACTTCATCTCTCATACTTTGGACATATTGTCAGGAGGGACCAGTCGCTGGAGAAGGATATCATGTTTGGTAAAATGGAGGCTCAGAGAAAAAGAGGAAGTCCCCCAGAGAGATGGTTTGGCAAAGTTGCAGCATCAATGGACTTAAGCGTGGCAACAATAGTGAGATTGGCCCACAACCAGGTGGTGTTTCGTTCTGTTGTGCATAGGGTCACTATGAGTTGGTACTGACTCTATGGCACCTAACAACAAGAACAACACATGATGGTAATGAGTCCAGATGCAATCTACAGGATTCGACTGTGTCTTGAGTGAATCTCTTTTGAGATATAAAATGGAGAGAGAAGTGAGTGAAGCTCAGAAGAACCTACTATCACCAAGGTAGAATAGCCAAAGTCCCTACATTGTGAATCTCCTAGATCTGGAGGAAGATTGATGCTATGATACATGGAAATCTCCTAGAAATGCTGGGTCTTACTGATGCTGAAAGAAAACAAGGGCCTTTCTCCAGAACTAGTGCTCTAGATTTGGACTTCTAGCCTCCTAAACTGTGAAAGAATACATTTTTACTTGTTAAAGCCATCCACTTGTGGGATTTCTGTGATAACAGCACTAGATACCTAAGGAAACATTATTACCAGGAGTAGGGTGCTGCTCTAACAGATGCCTAAAATATGGAAGCAGTTTTGGAATTGAATAATGAACAGAGTCTGGAACAGTACTAAGTTATTTAATAGTGAAAATCTACAATGACTCTGAAAGACTGTTGGACTTTTGGTATCAAGGCAATTCTGATGAGGGCTCAGAAGGAAGTGAGGAGAGCTGCAATTCCAGAGACTTCATAGACAGTGAGCAGCAGCAGCAGAGAAACTGCAGCAGCAGACCCAGAAGACTTACACAAATGGTACAGAAGCTGACCTACAGAGCAGAGAGCCAGGTGTCTTCATACAGGAGGCTTCCTGGTAGAGTGGGGTACTGTTGAGCATTTGTTGGTAAAGTTAGTGTCTCTGACTCATGGAGTGAGAAAACTGAGCACCTTGTGACTAAAGCTTACAGGTGGAGTGGGGTACATGTAGAGCTGAAAAACTTTGACATTTGCTTGAGTGGAACAGAGACTAGGTTGGTCTCTTCTAGAGATCAAGAAACCTGGAAGCAGAAGTTGAAGATGCAAGGAATGAAGGAAGCAGAGCTGCCTCATTTCAAAGGTTGAACCCTGACCTCTGGGGCTTCTAAAGGTGAGTCCACTGTTTCCTAAGTTTGAAGAAGCTTACTTCATCACCAACTTGGTTCTGGAGTCTGGAGCTGCCATTAAGATGGGATCTTTGCCCAAAGATGGGGAGACAAGGCTACCATGCCCAAGGGGTCAGAAGGCTGAGGGGCAGTATCGGCCACTCAGATGGACTAAAAGAATAGGGCTGCCCAAAGCCAGTGACCTGGAGGGCAGAGCTGAGTTCTGGGTTGAGGGCTTCTACCTAGAACCCTGAGTGTATGGCCAACACCCAGAGTACAGACAGTAGGGGCATGACCTCAATGGCCTCAGAAAACAGAAATTTATTTTCAAGTCCTGAGAGCTAATGCAAACTGTTCTGTTGGATTTTCAACTTGCTTGGGGCCTGTTATTCCTTCTTTCTCTCCAATTGCTCCTGTTTATAATAGAAATGTCTAGCTTTTACCCATCCCACCATTGCATTTGGAACCAGATAATTTGTATTCTAGATCCACAGATGCAATGGAATTTTGTTCCAGGTTGAAATTTGGACTTAGAAGAATTTTGGGAGTCTATAACAGGACAAAGTTGAGGATTAGACAAAAAGCAGAAGACCCCCCAACAAGATGGATTGGCCCAGTGGCAGCAGCAATGGCTTCAAGGGTAACAAATATGAGAAAAGTGCAGGACTGGGCAATGTTTCATTCTGTTGTGTATAGGGGTCACTATGAGTTGGAACTGACCTGACAGTACCTAACAACAGTAACAACATAATGGGTTTAGTGTGTTTTCAGTTGCACACAGGTTAATGGCATTATACTAGGTGCAAGTATGACTTTATGAGTGTCTTTATTTAGCGATTATCTAAAGTATAAGGAGGTATGCACAGATGCCAAGTTACAAGGGGTAGACTGTGGTAGTTAAGGGTTTGTGTCAATGTGGCTGGGCAAGGATTCTCAGGGGTTTGTAGCTGACATGTAACTATTACCCAAAACGTGATTTGATGGAAGAAACCAATAAGAGGATTAAGGGACAGAAAGCTGTGACATCGGAGGAGGAGCAGAGCAGCTACAGCAGCAGCACTGAGAACCAGAGCATGAGACAGAGTGGTGGGTTTCCCAGCCCACAGAGCAAGCAGCGCTCAGTGACTTTGGGCCGGAAATTTTGTTTGCAGAGTGGGGTGCCTCCAGGCACTTAATTGGAGGAATGGGTTGACTGACTCATGGGGCTAGAGCCAAGTGCTTTCAGGCTTGAGGCTTATGGTGGGCTGGTGTGTCTTGTGGGTACTTGTCAGCAGTCCTGAAAGTGGTTTATAACATCAGCTGGACAGAGAGAAGCCTGCCTGAGGGAGCCACTGAGGAAAGGCTGTCCTGGCTGGAATAACTGGGCCCTGAGCATGTTATGACCTTCATTGTAACCTGCTAACTCCCCTAATAAACCCTGTAGCTGTCAGTTTGGCATCTGAGTTCTGGGTGGCCCCTGCAATGGATTATCAAACCCAGATGAGAAGGAGAGAGTGTTGTAGGAGGGAGGGTTCATACCACATTTGTACACAAGATCTCTAAAACTTTTGTAAAATGAAACCTGATCCTTAAAGCTAAAAAACAGAAGGTACATAGGACTTTTCTACATATTATCTCATTTAATTTTTGGCCCAAACCATCTCCATTTCAGAGATAAAGAAGGTGAGGTGCAATAGGATGGGGGACACCTTCAGGGGCAGAATTTCAACCCAGACTCCTAGGTCTGGCTCCTAGGCCAGCACTCTTTCCATAACACAAAACGGCTGCGATTTCCAGTCTAAAACAGCACAGTGTTTTCAGTATCGGATTTGACATAATGAACCTTTGTCATCATAGTTTATTTTACATGCACTTTTAAATGCTAGATTTAAATGCTGTTTTGAGGTCGAACTTTGTGTGTGTATCTGTGGAGACAATGATGGAGGTCAATGAAGAAGGTGGCTTGTTGACCTAAAACACCAATTTCTGCAGAATTTCTCTCCAACCCCGCTATGCACTAACAAAATACAGCTGTTTCTCTGGGACATCAAATTGAACATTTTGCTTTTTACCTCTTGGTTTTCAGACATCCATCTGTTCAGCATCTCAGCCCCAGCAGGAAGATGATGCTGTTCATGAAGACAGAAGGCCTGATGTGAAGCCAGGCATGTCCAAGATGAATTCCATCAAGGAAACACCAAGATGTGAGGAATATTTGTCTCCATCCCACATTCTTTGTGGTCCAAGGAAATCCACCGTTCAAGAAGAAAGTTAATCCATGTTTCATAGACACTGAAACCACTTAAGACTCACTTCTAAAACATTCACTTTAACTGAAACCAACGATTTTCCTCCTTTTTGTTTTCAGAAACAGAAGGAATAAAACCATGCCTAGGATCACATTTCATTCTAGTTGGCTGTGTTTTACTGACAGTGATCACTCTTCTTATTACTACCTGCCTAAAGGAGCTCTGGTAGCGTAGTGGTTACGAATCAGGCTGCGAACCTCAAGGTCAGCAGTTCGAAACTACCAGCCATTCCTCGGGAGAAAGATGAGGCGATCTGCTCCCGTAAAGATTTACAGCCTTGGAAACCCTGTACAGGGTCGCTATGAGTCGAAACTGACTCCACGGCACACAGCCAACAACAGTGCTATAGGGTAAGCACTGGGTTGTTAACAGCAATGTTCAAATCCACCAGCCACTCCTTGGAAACCCTAAACTGGGTTGCTATGAGTTGGAACCGACGCGATGGTAATGAACAACACCAGCATCTTTTGTCCACGGGTGGTGCAAACAGTTATCGCTCTTGGCTACTAACCCCAAGGGTGGATACGAATCCACCCAAAGTCACCTCAGAAGAAACACTTGGCGATCTGCTTCCAAAAGAACCCCAGCCATCGACAATCGTATGGAGCGGTTCTACTTTGACACACATGGAGCCGCCATGAATTGAAATAAACTTGATGGCAACTGGCTTTGATCCTTTGTTCAGTTTGTATTTGGATACATTCCATCCTAACAGTTTGAGGCTGGCAGTAAATTTGAACTTCTAAGCAAAAAGCCCTTTCTTTATGTGGTAGCTTTCTGCAAACATCAATTGCTCTAGCACTAAGAAGAAAGAAAGGGGGGAAAAAAATAGGATAGCAAGATTTGTATATCTTTCAGCGAATTTGTGCTCACATCTTCTTGTTTTTAATCATCTACTATCATCTCATCTTTTTTTTAAAACAAGTGAGAAAAAAAAAAATCAGGAGAACCTGAGAACTGTTGTATCTGATGTGTGAAGTTAATTATTTATTCTACAGATAGGCTATTAAAATTTTCCCAAAGAAGTGACAAGTTGAAAGACAAAATGAATAAGAAGTTACAATGTTCAGAGGTACCTTCCATTAATTCTCAATATTGTTGTTGCTTTTGTTAAATGCTATCAAGTCTGTTCCTACTCATAGCGACCTTGTGTAGTGCTTCTGACGAGTGCTTGGTGAGTTTTGAACCGCAAACCTTGAGGTTCAAATTGACCTTGCAGTCCAGCGCTTATCCTAATATGTCACAACAGGACTTCTATCAATATAGAGGTATCACAGAAGTATGAAGGTGCTAAATAACATACAGAGACCATAGCCCATTTATCAAATCAGAGTAAACTTAGACTGATAAAAAAAAAAAAAAAAAAGGAACCAGAAAAATTCAAGAATGCTGCTCTCTGTTGGAACTATATAAGGATTGAGCTGGGAATGAATACTTTAAAAGATGATATAGTCCTATCTCCCTTGGGGGGAAAAATGTTCTTGGAAGTGTGTCTGTTTATATATGTATAAAAATAAAACCCAGCTGTAAAGAGTTTTTGTAAAAATAACAAAACAAAACAAAAACTTGCTATTATAAAAAAAAAAATAAACTGATAAATCATTTGAATAAGTCTTATTAAAGTTAGAAATAAGAAAATGATGCTTACTAGTGCCAGTAGAGTTAAAAAAAAAATTTTTTTTTAAGCTCTAAAGAAAAGGGTTGAGAAGAAAAATATAAATATTAAATTGTAAGAGGCAACTTTGGTACTGATATAATAATTTATAATGGAAATCTGCATTAAACAATGAATATTCAGCATGTTGAATGGCAAAAAAATATGAGTACTTATTACATTTTAGGGCAGTAACTGGTGAGAAACCAATTAGAAAATATAATGGAACTAAAGGATCACATTGACAATTGGAAAAATGCATACAGAAATTAGCAAGAAATATTTAGAACTGTTTTAAGAATACTAAAGAAAAATTTATCAGGAGCCAAAAAGAAGGCTAGAATAAAGGGAAAGACATTTCCTCATATTGGAAACAAGGAAAAGCTAGAGTTAGTCACTCCCCAAAACCACAAAGAATTCTGCAGTAAAGCAAGATGAGAAGTTGAAAGTAATACAGATTTATTGCCACCAAGGAGAGACGAAGGGACAGGGGGCTACATGCTTTCTATTTTCATGAAGATCAAAGAACATACTGCACCTGTAGCATAAGGTTGGTGATTCAAACCCACCAGCTGCTCTGCAGGAAAAAGATGCGGCAGTCTGCTTCTGTAAAGATTTACAACATTGGAAACTCTACCGACTCTGTCTTATCGGGTCACTAATGAGTCAGTAGTTTTTGTTTTTTCATAGCATAAGGAGAGGCTATTATTATATGAGGCAGAAGGAGCTGAGATGTGGAAATAAGGAGAAACGAAGAAATCCCAAGGAAGCAAAAATGCCCCAGCACAGCTCACATCCTTGCTGGGGCAGGAAGGGGCAGAGGGACCTCACAGGAACTATTAGTGGTTAGAATTCCAATCTAACCTAGGCCCTATCCTGTGTGACCATTCTATTCTTTACCTACACTATTTGAGATGCATTTAACAATTAACTATGTAGAAAAGGAATCTTCAAAATAAAACAAAACACATTTTCAAAAAAAAACAAAAAACTATCCACATTAGTTTCAGGGGTAGGGTTCCCATTTGCTATGCAGGAGCCCTGGGCGGCACTATAGGATAAGCACTGGACTGTCAACTGCAAGATTGGAGGTTCAAACCCACCCGCTGCCCCTCGGAAAGCCTTATGCAGCATACCAACTCTCCAGCACTTCAGAAGAGCCACATGCAGGAGACCTGAGTTTGATTCCTGGTCAGTGTACTTCAACCATAGCCACCATTTGTCAGTGGAGGCTTGTGTGTTGCTGTGATGCAAAACAGGTTCCAGCAGAGTTTTTAGACTAGGCTGCATTAGGAAGAAAGGCCTGGTGATCTACTTCTGAAATCAACCAATGAAAACTCTGTGGATCGTGACAGTTCAATCTACAACCCATCTTGGGGATGGCTCAGGATTGGGCAGTGCTCATTCTGTTGTGCATGGGGTCACCATGATGTGGGGACCAAGCCCACAGAAGCTAACAACAACATATTATCTGAGCTCCAACATCCTAGTCTTTCTTCACAGCCTTTATTAATATGTCTTTGCTAATAAGACAGCCTCAAAATCCGGACTCTTCATGGATGTCTTCAGGAGGCATTTTGACTTGACTGTGTGGGATGGTTGACTGAGACTCCATATGGCAGACACTCTCCCATTCTCTCCCCTTCTTCCTCCACCTTTCTTGGAATGTTGTGTTTACTATTTATCTTGCCTGTGCATAATCAGCCCCCAGACCCTGGTGCCCCACTTACTACAGCAAAAAAAAAAAAAAAAAAAAAAAAAAAAAGAGGTACTTTCAACCTTTGCTGGGAACCCTCACTGCTTGTTTGACTCCATACTGAAGATAAACTATGCCCTGGATACCGGGTATGAATGTGTGGCCTCCCTTGGAGGTTCCTTGCCTCTCCCAATGGCAACAGATGGGCTGGGACTCACAGCACCTTCAATGCCATCTGGGTTGCATAATGGTCAACACAAAGGAAATCAAACAATGTTTTTAACAAATATTGTAAATGATTACCTAAAAGCGTATAGATAATTAACTATGTAGAAAAGGAATCTTCAAAACAAAACAAAACACAAAAAATCTATCCACATTAGTAAATTTAACTGAAGTGATTAGATGCAAACAGAAATAGGAAAAAAAAAATTGGAGCACCTAATAATTTTTAGCATGCTAAAATTCACATTTATAGTCTAAAAATATTTCAATGAAATAAAAGCGAATATATACAAATATGTATATATTCCTTCCACTAGGCAAGGTCAGTAGATGGTAGGGAGAAGATCAGAGAACTTGACTGAGGCATTTTGAGGTGCAAGAAGTCATGAGTTAAAAGTGACAATTTGGAATCAAAAGGGCAACAAATGCCTAAGGACAAAGTTGAGAAGCGATAGGAAGGAGGGTGGAATGGAAGTAGGAACCACAGGGAGGAAGCGGGAAAACTGCTGTTGCATGAAGGGATTGTAATCACTGAGATGAAACAAAGTGTATGAGTTGTTGAATGTAAAGTTGATGATCTTTCTGTAAAACTTCATTCATTTCACAATAAAAAGTTTTAAAAAAAAAGTGACTATTTGATCGGTTTTGACACAGATTCACCTGAGGAACCATCACCATGAAATCTATGAGCAGTCTTCACCCTTAAAGGTTCAATTACCTTCCACGGGATTCATTGTATCTGTTGATAAATTTTAGAATGAGTTTGTCAAGGCTATACAAAAAAGCCTTTCAGGAACTTGATTGTGATTGCATTGCATATATTGGAGATAATTCTTGTCATAGTAATACAGTAACACTGAGTTTGCAAATTCATGAACATAACGTTAAGTGCCATCAAGGCAGTTCCAACTTATAGTGACCCTGTATAGGGTTTCCAAGGAGTGACTGGTGAGTTTGAATCAACAACCTTGTGGTTAACAGACTAGTGCTTATTCTACAGCACCACGCTAGGATCCATGAGCATTGTATGCCTATCCATTTATTCTTTGGTTTTTCTCATCCATAGTTTGCGTTGTGATTTTATGCCTCAGTGAGACGAACCGTGGTGGTGCAGTGGTTAACACCTAAAGGTTGGTGGTTCAAATTAAGGAGCTCTGGTAGTGTAGTGGTTATGAATTAGGCTGCGAACCTCAAGGTCAGCAGTTGGAAACCACCAGCTGTTATGCGAGAGAAAGACGAGGCTTTCTGCTCCCCTAAAGATTTTCAGCCTTGGAAACCATGTGCAGGGTCACTATGAGTTGGAACCAACTCCGGGATACATAACAACAACAACAACAGCTGGAGAAAGCTATGGCAGTGTACTTCCATAATGATTGAAGTGGTGGTGTTAGGTGACATTAAGTCAGTTCTGACTCATAGTGACCTTGTATAGGGTTTCCGAGGTTTTAATCCTTAAGGGCTATAGTCCTGGTGTGGTGCTGTGGGTTAATGCACTGGATAGCAAGGTGGGTTTGAACCACAAGGTAGGTAGTTTAAGCTCACCAGTGCTCCTTGGAAACCCTATACAGGGTCACTATGAATTTGAACCAACTCGACGGCACTTAAGAGAAACAGCACAATCATTTATATATATATATAAATGTTTTATTGTGAATTATGTGATAGTTTACATGGTAGAACATTAGCTTTACATTCATCCTATCGTATATAATTTCATTGCCATAGTTACAATCCCCTCCATGTCTGCCCCCAGTCATCAGCACACAGTCCCTCTCTCTCTCTGGGTCTAAAGTCCCCAGCCGCTTCATCTCTCCATGTCATCGTCTCTGCCTCCATCTCTGGCATTACTGCTTCTCTGGGTAGGGTCCCACACTCTGCTCTTCTCCTTTGATGGTCCCAGGGACCTCCACTCTTGGACTGCAAAGTCAGTCACTCCCTTCCTTTTGCTACAAAATGTCTACCTTTACATTTCCAACTCTCACAGTCAGTCCTGATAACAATTATTTACTATTGTATCACAAGAGACCTATCCCCAACTCCTTTCATTAGCTCCACTCAGACAGATTGGATCAGAGGAGATTCTACCTTCCTCTGTGCCCTCTGTATCTAGGCTTCCTCTTGAAAGCTTCTAAGCCAGTCACTTCTTGCCTTTGTAGCCCAAACCGTTTTGGGTAGCCAATGCCCAAGTTGCCCATGTCTGTCTACTCTGACAACACAATCTTTAAGTGAGTAGAAAGTTTTATCTTTCTACCCCTGAGTGGCTGGTGGGTTTGAACCACTGACCCTGTGGTTCAAACAGACTTTATAGTTTGGTGCTGACCCTACAGTGCCACACCAAAACTCCTATGCCATGTATTGTTGTTATTGTTAAGTGCCACCAAGTTGATTCCAACCCATAGTGACCCTGTATAGGGTTCCCTAGGAGCAGCTAGTGGGTTTGAACTGCTGACTTTGTGGTTCAAACTGACTTTATGGTCTGGTGCTGATCCTACAGCACCACATCAGGACTCCTATGCCATATATTTGTCCCTCTAAATTTGTCCCAGGATTCCTGGTAGGGTGCTGCATGATCAGCACTAGACAGTGAAATACAAGGTTGGCAGTTCAAATCCACCAGCTGCTCCTTAGAAGCCCTATACAGGATCGCTATGAGTCAGAACTGACTCAAGGACATTAACAACAACCACCACAAATTTGTACCTACTTTTTCATTGATGATCTTTATAGTTTTAGGTTTTAAGTTTAGTTCTTTGATTCATTCTGAGTTTGTTTTTTTATGCGGTATAAGATATTGGTCCTGTTTGATTCTTTTGCAAATGGATATCCAGTTTTGCCAGTATCATTTGTTACAGAGACTATCTCTTCCCCATTTAATGATTTTAGCCCTTTGTGAAAGATCTGATTTCCATATGTAAATTGATTTGATTTTAGGTCCTCAGTTTTGTTCCATTGGCCTGTGTGTCTGGTTTTGTATCAGTACCAGGATGTTTTGACTACTGGGGTTGTGTAGTGGGTTTGGAGATTGGGAAATGTAAGACATTCAACTTTATATTTATTAATTGTAATATCTGGGATCTTTTTCATATACAGTTGGTGATTAGTTTTCCATCCCATTAAAGCATGATGTTGAAATCTGGATAAAATTTGCATTATATTTGCAGATTGTTTTGTGTAGTATTGACATTTTCACAATGTGATGTCTCCCTATCCATGAGCATGGTATATTCTTTCATTTATGTAGGTCCCTTTTGGTTTCTTGTAGTAATGTT
>NW_006408559.1:9811725-9814498 GCF_000296735.1 Chrysochloris asiatica
TTTTTTTTTAATGTTGAATTTTATTGGTTTGGATCTTGTTGGGAAGTTTTGCATTTATTTCATGAGAGATATTAGTCTCTAATTTTCTTTTAGTGATGTCTTTGCCTGATTTTAGTATGAGGGTTATGCTTGCTTCATAAAATGAATTCAGAAATATTCCATCCTTTTCTATATTCTGGAATAGTTTGAACAGAATTGGTGTCAGCTCATCTCTGAATATTTAGTAGAATTTGCCAGTGAAGCCCTTCTGGGCCCAGACTGCTTTTTATTGTGTTTTAAAATGACCTGATAAATTTCTTCTTTTGTGGTGTGATTATTATTGCATGTTATAAATTAAATGAAAAAATACATGTGTATAATTTGATCTCAAATATGCAAACACAACACATCGCATACAGATAGCTTGGATGAATACATATAAAAAATGTAATGCTGGATCACTTAATAGCCTTGTTCTAACATGCATAAAATAGCAGGAGCATGTTCTTCTTCTTCTTCATTTTTTTTTTTTTTAATGAGGTAACATCCTTTAATATCAAGGAAAATGATATAAACAGTGGATAAACACACAGGGCCAGGTCTTAGATGGATCCCTGTCCTCAAAACAGATGTTCACACTAAACAATAAGCAATATTCTAGCATGAAACAGGTCAGGGTATATGGCAAGCCCATGAGCATGAAGATATAAACCAGGACCAGCTGGTAGTTTTGAACTGCTGACCTTGAGGTTAGCAGCCCAAGTCTTAACCACTTGGAAAGATAGAATTTGTAAATGGCAGGTAAGTAATTGATAATTACTAAGCAGTCTAAGATGTTGCTTGAGCCTCTGGCTGAATTTCATGGACTCAATCTCACGGTAACTTCATGAATATCTTTGAGTGGTGCTTCTATGTAGAAGAACACCTGGAAGTTCACCTATGGTGTAGATTTGTCCATCAGCATCAAATCAAAATTATATTCATGCCATCAAGATATTACATGCAGGAAGAGCTGTCAAGTTGTTAATATAAAAATCCCTGACTAAATTACAAAAGTATTCAGTTGAAAGATAGTGGAACACAAGCTGTCAGATATTAAAAGTGAATGTGAAAATGAGGTCTAGAAGGTGGGACCTAGAAGTTTCCTCAGAGAAAACTTTGAAGGTTTTGATACAAATGACAAGGATAGCAGACACAATCAGATAGACCCCTGATTGGCTACTTTGACTGATTAGTTTTAGGTATTTTAAATGGAAGGTTTTTGTAGGATTGGCGCAAGCTGGAATAATGTGAGTGTGGCCCCAAGAGGACAAAGGAAAAGGGGACTGTGTCCCTGTACAGTGAGAGGGGAGTATTGGCCACCTTCCAAGTCCCTTCTCACAGCTAGATGGTGCCTGTAGTGCCCCCTTTAGGAAGTCTTGAGATAGTTATTTCTGAGGTTGCCATTAACCCTTCAGAGCAAGGAGAACAGGGAGACATGCTAGTCTGCATTAAACCAGTAACCAGTTGATATTGAGTCGGTTCCAACTCATGGCGACCACATGTGTGTCAGGGCAGAACTGTGTTTCTTAGGGGTTTTCAATGGCTGAATTTTTGGAAGTAGACTGCAAGGTGGTGTCATGGTTAAAACACTTTGTCTGCTAACCAGAAGCCTGGTGGTTCAAACCTACCAGCTGCTCCATTGGAGACAGATGAGACAGTCTGCTTCCATAAAGATTTACAGCCTTGAAACTTATGAGACAGTTCTATTTACTCTGTCCTATGGGGTCTCTATGAGAGGGAATCAATGGAATGGCAGTGGGCTTTTTTTTTTTTTTTTTTCTCCTGAAATGTCTCTTGGTGGGCTTGAACCTCTGGTCTTTTGGTTAGCAGTAGGGTTCATTAACTGATTGTACCACCCTAAGACTCCTCACAGCAAAATTAGGTACTAAAATGCTATAACCAACTGAAAAGTGAAAAGTGAAAAAGTGGGAGAGGCAAGGGAAGAAAAGAGAAAATATCTTAATTTTATCACTGCTGCCAGCAGAAAGTCAATGAATACCACCTCAACCAGAGGATTTAAGTTCTTTCATAAAGTTATAATTGTGATGATGAGTTAGTTATTAAACAAAACTGCAAACCTCCTAAATTATCAAAGGAAACAGAGATGCACAGAACAAGATTGAGCAAACAGAGCATACAGTGGGCAAATTTTAAACCCAAAATAAAAACAAGAAAAGATAGCACTAAGACTTAACATATTTGTAATATGATAGTTCTGGTGTGGTGCTGGGGGTTAATGCCCTGACTGCAAAGCCATTTGAACTGCAAAGTCAGCAGTTCAAGCTCACTAGCTGCTCCTCAGAAACCGTATACAGGGTCACTATGGGTCAGAATTGACTTAAGGGCACTTCACAACAACAAAAATGTGAGAAAAAGCTGAAATTACCTATTTAAAAAGAAAAAAAAAATGTTTACATGGAAGTACAAAACAAAATCCAGCTCTCTGGTATGTATAGAAATAAATCTTTGAAAGAGATGACTGAGGAAAGTTGGAAATAGAAGAATCAACAAATGTGTACCAGACCAAATAAGTAAGTAAATTAAAGCATATGTTATTGTTGGTAAGTGCCATTGAGTCCGTTCCTGTACAGGGTTTCCAAGGAGTGGCTGGTGGTTTTGAGCTGCAGATGTTTTGGCTAACAGTTCAGTGTTGATCCCACAGCACCACATCAGGACTCTTTTTTTCTCCTTAACTTTTTAAATTGTGAATTGATTGATAGTTACATGGGAGAACATCAGTTTTACACCATCG
>NW_006408559.1:9815275-9821508 GCF_000296735.1 Chrysochloris asiatica
AAAAAAAAAAAAGTCAGTTAAATTTTTCCAGGAGAATGTAATATTAGCAGGAGAGATCTTTGTATACAAAGAAATAACAATCAAATAACAGAAAGGTGAATTCAATGTGATTAATATGGTAGACCTAATTGGTATAATTCTACATACTAAATACAGGGACTGTCCTCTAAACCAAAACCAACACAGAAACCAAATCCACTGTTGTGGATTCTGGTTTCTGACTCACAGAGACCATTCAATATAGGGTTTCCTATAAATATTTATGGGTGCAGACAGCCTCAGCTTGATCCCACATAGCAGCTGGTGGGTTTGAACGTGCTAATCTTAAGGTTACAAACTCAATGTTTATCCCATACTGCCACCAGAAAGCAATAATAATTGTAATAAAAGACCCAGTTTTTAAGAGGGTGAGTGAGAATCTGCTTCTTCTGACCTGCGAGCTGATGCTCTGTTGAACAGAGAGTCAGACTCGGACAGAACTGAGGATTGTGTCTACTGAAGAGAAGAACTCTAAAATTCCATGGCAATGGGGAGAGCGAGAGGTAAAGAGTTAGAATCATTACAACAATCAATCTACCTTGCTACGCATTCATTAAATTGCGTCCCCAAAGAATCTTAACAATTTAACTTCTGCTAAACTATGAGCTTAGCTGAAAGCAGTTATCACACAGTGGAATGTTCTCAGCAGATCACCAAAAGGTTGGCAGTTCAAACCCACCCAGAAGCACCCCAGAAAAATGGTCTGGTGATCTACTTTTGAAAAATCAGCCACTGATAACTTTATGGAGCACAGCTCTCCTCTAACACTCCTGGAGTCACCAGGAGTCTGAGGTGACTTGAGAGCAACTTCTTTGGGTTTTGTTCAACAAAGTGTAATTTCACACCATCAGTGGCACTTTGCTGGCTTTTGGTTTAGGGTGTGTTTGTTGGTTTTGTGTGTGTGTATTTTACTTTTGAAGATCTAGTATATATTTCTAAGACTCATCTTTTTTTTTTTTCTTTGACTTCTGATTATTAATTTTTTACTGAGTTATGCTCCTAAATTCCCTCATTGTTATAATGGTTTCTCAGTATTGATTTATCAAGTATATAGTCATCTCATCAAAGAATAATTTTAATTTTAATTTATCCTTTCAGAGTTTTACATCTCAGGTTTATTCCTCTTGTCTAGTTCTGTAAGCCACTACCTCCAGACATTGTTAAATTTTAAAGTAGTCAGGGGACATATTTGTCTGGTTGCTGACTTTTAATAGGAATGCTGCTATTGTTGTTGCATGCCATCGAGTCGGTTCTGACTCACAGCAACTTTCTAAACAGTTTCTGAGATGGTCAGTTTCTATGGGAGCAGAACACTTCATCTTTCTCCCATGGAGGGTGGATGCATTGGAACTGCCAACCTTGTGCTTAGCAGCACAGTGCCTATGTCTCCAGGGCCCTGGAAAAGTGGTTAATGATTCTTAGTTAAGAATTTTCTGTCTCTGGGAGATGGATATATCATCTTAAAAGCTTTAAAAACCTTCATACCTTGTATTCCATTAGTTTATAAGATGTAGGAGTCAAATGACACTCACTATGGGGATGGGGTTCATGAATGAAAAGGTGTGTGTACATACAGGTGGGCATCATGGGGATGGAGGTGTGTGTGTGTACAGGTGGGTGTGGTGAGCGAAGAATATTTGTGTGCATACAGGTGGAAGCATAGCTGGAAGGGAGAGAAAACAGGAGTGTCAATGAAGACATCCCAGGAAGGCATTCTTTAAGACAATGAAGTCTCACTTGGCTCTTAGGCAATTTTTCTAAGCTTTCTGTAGACATAATTAACAGGAATCGATAGCTTTTTTCTGCAATCATTTGACTCCCTTCAATATGGGAACCATCCTTTACAATAAGCTTGTCTCCTTACAAGACAAGAGGTGGGTGTGCTTCTGTGCAAATGTGCACATGAGTTATTTCTTTTTTGCAATTTTCATGGAAATTTGCAATGTGCACTCTCCATTTCACAACCAAACAGTGATATTTCGATGTTGGGGAATGATATCACGGAAATGGATGTGGGATCTGCAGATGCTGTGTAGATCTATGTGATTGTTCATTGTATGACATTAGGCGTACATGTTTAAAGATGACTGGGGATTCAGATGCCAGTTAGGAAAGGGAACATTTCTTGCTTTGACAATATGAGGATGGAAAAGTAAATAATTTGGTTAGTGAAGAACTTTTCTATTAAGATACTAAAAGTGGTTCTACAGATGGAGTGATTGCTGTTCATCAGGAGTAAGACAATAGAAAATAATTTAAATGATTTGGAAAAATTAGAATTGATTAAATGAGTACAGAGGAGAGCAGTTCTGGAGATGTAAACTGTGATATTACTGCAAATCTCAAATTCTTAAATCAGACTTATTGTGGAAGATGCAGTACACCTGTATGCGTGTGTGACAGAGCAAGAGAGACAAAAACAGGGACAGAAAGAGAGAGACAGACACTCTCCAGGAGAACAAGAAAGAGATATTGAGAAGAGGTTAGTACTTTGAGAGCAAAGAGAGCCAGAGCTGGAGACAGATGAGGAATGCAAATGAAGATACATGAATAATGAAAGAAACAGAAGAGGAAGATCCTAAAAAGAAAGTGTGTCAAGTGGCCCCAAAATAAAATCAATAAAATTTGGGGTTGGTTCTTGAGGAATAAACCAAATTATGGCTTAACACTACCTTCTTCATACTCACACAGTTCTTTCTTTCAATATTCAAAACTGAAATTCTAAACTTGGGAGTTTACAGGCTATTAAGAAGATTCATGGACACCCTGGAATTGTATAGCACATTTTTGGAGGTCTTCTCATAATGCATATATTTTATGAGGAAAGGATCCACATCTTCTGGAAATTTCTCCAAGGATCCATGATCTACAATTGGTTACACTATTAGCAAGACCATAATGAACCATCATACTTTTGTATCATGCCCTAGAAATGCCTGGCCTCCATTTTGATTCTAAGGATTCTGGGTATGCACCAGATCCGGTCTTGTGAGTCCGTGAATGACTCCATCTATGCCATGATGTCTATGCAAATGTCTCTCTCTTTGTGTAAATAGACAAGTGATTTCTGGGTGCTTTGGGTGGAGGACTTCGGATGTCAAGGTGGACTTGGATGCGAGGGCTGGGTATGAATTAGTGGGAGAAGAGGCTGGGGAGCCATGGTACCAGATTTTGTAGTACCTTTACTTCAGAGATCTGGGCTGTTCAGTGGGAGCCAACGCTATCTGGGGTCTTCTGTAGATAAATCCATTGACATTTCACATTTGCTTACATGTTGAGATTCTTCAAACTAGGATAGGTCAAGAAGACCTAGTTGTGCTGTGAAACATGAAATCAGACCAATCCATTTGAATTTTGAAATGGACTTGCATACTGTTTATTAGGCCTGTGGAAGGGCCCATGGGAAGATGCCTGCAGCAGCTTAATGTTTAGCTGCCAAGCCTGAAGATCTGTGTGTATTTGAGAGGCTCATAGTGTAATCTCTCCTTCATTGCCCATTTGTTAGACCATTCTTCCTTCATTTATTCCTTTGTGTTTAGTAATAGCCAGACTCTATTAAGTTATGGGAAAGGGAAGAGATAACTAACCATAATCATTCTTTCTCCTTTTATGCAGTCATGAGAAAATTAGAATGAGAAGGTTGAAGACAGTACATAAAACAAAGTTCCTGAATTGTTCATGTATACATAAGCATTATTTGATGAATAATGTTCTATACAGGATTATTATGGGTTGGAACTGACTTGATGACAGTTAACAACAGTGGAGTCCTGGTGTGGCACTGTAGGATAAGCCCTGGACTGCTAACTACAAGGTTGGTGGTTCAAACCCACCAGCCGCTCCTTGGAAACAGTATACCAGTTTGCTATGAGTTGGAATTGACTTGATGGCACTAAACAACAATAACCAGTGGTATAAATGGAGTCCTGGTGGAGCTGTGGGCTAAGCATTGGCCCGCTAACTGAAAAGTATGATGGTTCAAACTCAATAGCCACTCATCAGGAGAAAGATATGACAGTAAAGATTTACAGTCTCAGAAACAATATGGAGCAATTCTACCTTGTGTTAGGGTCACTATGAATTAATGAGATGGCAGTGAATTTGGTTTGGATTTGGGTTTAGTGGTATTCAGAAGGTTTCAGTGGCTAATCATTCAGAAATCCTGGTGTGGAGCTGTAGGATAAAACACTGGACAACAAAGTTGGCTTGGACTGCAAGGTCAGTGGTTCAAACTCATTACTCGCTTTTTGGAAACCCACTACAGAGTCACTATGGATCAGAACTGACTTGCTAGCACTTAACAACAACAACAACCATTCAGAAGTAGTCCACCTTTCCTTCTTCCTAGTCTGTCTTAGTCTGGAAGCTCTGCTAAAACTTGTCTGCCTAGGATGACCCTGCTCATATTTAAAATACTGCTGGAGAGCTTCCAGAATCACAGCAACTCACAATCCACCACAGAAAAACAATTTGTCAGAAGCATGGAGGAGACTGGTATAATGAGACAAGTGAACGTCCTGCCCATGTTCCAATACTGATGGATTTTGTACTTCTATGAGTATAACTTTATGTGAAAGCTCTCTACTCAGGGTTACATGAGTAAAGGAAATGATGCAATATATAGAATTTCAGAAGCAGCTTTCCTCTCAAGAAGAGAAGTATTCTTTTCTTTTCTTTAAAATATAGTCAAAGGAGGACAACCTCAAAAATTATTTTGGGAATTGTGCAGCGTTGGGAGCTTAAAGTGGATTGGAAATCAATGGAAATGCATTTCATTTTACTTACAAGGTATGAGGAAAATATTAGAAACATATAGATAATCAAAAGGAGTAGTATTAAAACAGTGCCTAATTTATGTATGTATATAATAGTTGTTTGTGTCTATACTAGGTACAAATTTATTGATGCTATAACTTAATTTTTCCAGATTAGATTTGGAGCATGGTCTAGGAAACCATCCAGGGAGGTGAGTTGAAGAATGGGTCCCAAGAATCCCATTGATGACTTCTTAGCTGAACAGAGGAAGGTAGCACAGAGGAGCACAACCTGGGGTTCTGGACATACACTGTAAAGGAATTTTAGGTAAAGTCAAAAGAAGCATGATTTATTTGACTTAGAAAGCTTCTGGGTTCAGGCATGGAGAAGGTAGATGTTTAAGAATTTGTAGTGAGTAGAAAGACATCGCAAACAATGGATACTATAGAACACTTAATTGTACTTATGAGTAACATGTACATAGACTAATAGGCAGTCGTTCAAACAGAACAAGGGGGAAATAAATGGTTTGAAATCAGGAAAAGTGTGTGCCAGGGTTGTGTTCTTTCACCATACATATTCAATCTGTGTGCTGATCAAATAATCTTAGAAGCTGGGTTATATGAAGAAGAATATCGCATCAGGCTAGGTGGAAAATGCATTAATAATCTGCAATATACAGATAACACAACCTTACTTGATGGAAGCCAAGAGGACGTAAAATGAAAATCAAAGATCACAGCCTTCAGTGTTGATTGTACCTCAGTGTAAAGAAAACACAAATCCTCACCACTGGAATAAATAGTATTATGATAAATGGAGAATGAATGAAGTTGCCAAAGACTTCAATTTGGTTACATCCACATTCCCTCATGGAAGCAGCAGCCAAGAAATCAAATGACATATTGTGTTAGACACATCTGCTACATACGAGCTCTTTAAAGTGTTCAAGAGCAAAGATGCCACTTTGAGGACTAAGGTGCACCTGACCCAAGCCATGGTATTTTCAATCACCTCATATGCATATGAAAGTTGGACCATGTATATAGAAGACCATATAAGAATTGACGCATTTGAATTATGGTATTGGAGATGACTATTAAAAGTTGTTGTTGTTAAGTGATGTCCAGTCGATTCTGACACATAGTGTCCTGTATAGGCTTTCCAACGAGCAGCTGGTGAGCTTGAACCACCAACCTCACAGTTAAACAACATTGCAGTCTGATGCATTTGCCCACAGCACCACATCAGGACTATGACTATTAGAAGTATCTTGGGTTAATCTTACATTCCAGGAACAGAGGACCCTAGGACCATCAAGGTTGAAGAACAAAAGCCAAATGTGGGAACCTATCCAAAGAAGCAGTGACAACAGAGATGGAGGCAAAGATGATGACATGGAGAGCTACAGCAGCTAAGGACTCATGGAAAGAGACAGG
>NW_006408559.1:9832608-9833743 GCF_000296735.1 Chrysochloris asiatica
GGCGGAGAAGAAAAAGAGGAAGAAGAAAGAAAGAAAGAAAGAAAGAAAGAAAGAAAGAAAGAAAGAAAGAAAGAAAAATAAATAAATATCTGTAGCTTAATATAAGTATGTCTTTAATGTCCTAACTCTCTTTCAGTCACTTCTGCTCTCTTCTCCCTCCTGTTACATGCTGTCAAGTCAATTACAACACATAGCGACCCTGTATAGGGTCTCTGAGGAGCGGCTAGTGAACTTGAACCATCGACCTTGCAGTTCAAAAGGCTTTGCAGTGTGGCACTTCAACCCACAGAGCTACGCTGGGATGCCTCTCAAACCAGTGAAAAAAAGCCGACCATATAGGACGCACATCCACGTCTCCCATATAGGGTTCCCGAGGTGCGGCTGGTGAGCTTGAACCACTGACCTTGCAGTTCAGTAGAATTTTCAGTGTGAAGCTTTAACCCACAGCACTATGCCAGGACCCCTCTCAAACCAGTAAAAAAAATGCAGACCAAATAGGATGCACATCCATGTCTCCTGTATAGGGTTTCTGAGGAGTGGCTGGTTAGCTTGAACCACTGACCTTGCAGTTCAAAAGGCTTTGCAGTGGCGCCTTAGCCCACAGCGCTACTCTGGGATGCCTCTCAAACCAGTGAAAAAAAGCCTACCAAATAGGACGCATGTCCACGTCTCCCATATAGGGTTTCTGAGGAGCAGCTGGTGAGCTTGAACCACCGACCTTGCAGTTCAAAAGAATTTGCAGTGTGGCGCCTTAACCCACAGCGCTATGCCAGGACCCCTCTCAAGCCAGTGAAAAAAGGCAGACCAAATTCTCGTCTCAGCTTGGGCTGAGTGTGTGAGTTCCTAGCAGAGGAAACCACCAGCGGTGAGGGTGGGTTGTGGTCACTCAGCTAAGCCCCTACCTCTATTCACCCGAATGTAGGTGGGCAAACTGTGAGTGCACCTATTACCAGACACCAAAGAAAAAAATAAAATCGGAACCACACAAAATTGGCAAAGTATACTGTACACCTTTTTTCCCCCCCAAGGTTCCCACGGTGTGTTTCTGTGACGTCTCTGTGGCCCCTATTTCGTTTCGCTGCTTGGTCTCACCCATGATGTGGGCTCAGGCCTCTGAGCATGGCCGACAGATTGA
>NW_006408559.1:9834803-9844355 GCF_000296735.1 Chrysochloris asiatica
ACACTTAATTGTGCTCATGAGGAACTTGTACCTAGATCCAGAGGTAGCCATTTGAACAGAACAAGGGAACACTGAATGGTTTAAAATCAAACTGTGCACCAGGGTTGTATTCTTTCACAATACTTATTCAATTTGTATGCTGAGTAAATAATCAAAGAAACTGGGTAATATGAAGAAGAATGTGGCATCAGGATTGGAGGGAAACTCATTAACAACATGTGCTATATAGATGATACAACCTTGTTTGCTGAAAATGAAAAAGACTTACAATACAAATGCATTTTAAGTATGGAAGTATGGCCTTCAGTATGGAATCCACCTCAATGTAAAGGAAACAAAAATCCTTACCACTGGACCAATAAATAACATCACAATAAATGGAAAACAGATTGAAGTTGTCAAAGACTTCATTTTGCTTGGATCCGCCGTCAACACTCATGGAAGCAGCAGTCAAGAAATCAGATGAGGTATTGCATTAGGCAAATCTGCTGCACAAGGCCTCTTTAAAGTGTTCAAGAGCAATGATGTCAGTTTGAGGACTAAAGTTTGTCTGATCCAAATCATAGTATTTTCAATAACCTCATCTGCATTTGAAAATTGGACAGTGAATAAGGAATACTGTAGAAGAACTGATGCATTTGAATTACGGTGTTGGAGAATATTAAAAGTACGATGGACCGCTGGAAGAACAAACCAATCTGTGTTGAAAGCAGTACAGCCAGAAAGCTCCTTGGAAGCCAGAATGAGGAGACTTGTCTCTCAAACTTCAGACATATTGTCGGGAAGGACCAGTCCTTTGAGAAAGAGATCATATTAGTTAAGGTGGAGTGTCAGTGAAAAAGAGGAAGACCTCCAATGAGATGGACTGGCACAGTGGCAGCAGCAATGGGTTCAAGCGTGGCAACAATTGTAAGGATGGCACAGGACTGAGCAATGTGTTGTTCTCTTGTGCATAGGGTTTCTATGAATTGGAATCGACTCAACAGCACCTGACAACAACAACAAAAGTACACTTTAGACTTTTTGGCAGGAATGGTAGTGAATAGTAGTAAGGAGTATGGGTTCAGGTTAGTGTTAGGACTATAGCTACGTCTAGACTAGGCTTACAACTTTGTTGAGTGTTAAGGTTAGGGTCAGGACTCAGGTTAGTGTGAGGGGTAAGGGTTGGGCTAGGACTAGGCGTTGGCTTGATTTACTTAGGTTCCTTTTTATTTATTTCTTGAAATCAAATTGATTTCCTCTTCATTTGGAAATTCTGTAACTACAGTATTCCCTCTTTTCATTTTGTGTTGTTGTGTTCTCCATTTTCAGTCTTATAGATCTATTTTACTTTGAATAATTCTACATGTGGGTTGAGTTCTGGGTGATATTGTTCTGCATATTAGTCTCAGGCTGTTGTTTGCTGTTGTTGGTTCTCTGTATATAACTCCCTGTAGTATTTTTACTTAGACTTTTTTTTTAGGAACACACACACACATATATATATATATATTGTGTAAGTCATACTGCACAGCACCTGTACCCATGCACATGCCAGGTCATTCCACTGCTCTGGAAACTCTCTGTTGGTGTCCCATCTGATCCAGAGAAATAGCTACTTCCTGCCTCTCGTCTCAAGACCCCACATGCTTTATTCTTTATCAGTCTCTAAAATTCGACGATTGTATCGTACACTCATTGGCCTCAAACCAATGACTGATATCTTTGCTGTTAGGATGACTCATGGAAACAGAGCAAATTGTTACTCAGTCCTATGCCATCTTCATGGTCACTGGAATGTTTGAGTCCATTGTTGGTCATTGTGTCAGCCCATTTCACTGAGGATCTCTCTTGTTTTTGCTGACATTCTTCCTTACCAGCCATGATGTGTTTCCTAACATTGATCTTTCCTGATGATGTATGCAAAGTAAGCAGGCTGAATTCTTGGACTCTTCCCTCTTAAGGATCTTTCTGGTTGTACTTTTTCTATGATATGTACTGACATACTTGTGTTCCTCTAAGACTCTAGGCATTCTACTTTCTCAGAAGTTTGACACAGGTGTCCCCTTTTGCCTGACTTTATCTCCCAGAAGTCTCATGGACCACCCTCTCTTACTCCAAATATCCCCATGGCTCATCCCCTCATGGCCTTCAGTTCTTATCTCATGCGTCAAGTTCCCTATGAGATCTTTTCTAACAAATTTCCTTTAAATGACTCTTGCTATCCCCTCTCTTAGCATTATTTTTCTCCATTATCAGCTACTTGGCACACTATAAATTTTACTTGTTTGTTTGATTGCCAGGCTCTTTGCATTAAGATATAAATTCCATGAAGATAGGGCTTTCATCACTTTTGTTCTTTTCCATATCCCTATGGATGGTTCAAACTCACCAGCCATTTCTTGGAAATCCTATACAGCATCACTATGTGTCAGAACTGACTCGACAGCAACCAGCAGCAACAACCGCAACATGCCTGGATCATGGGAGACATTGACTAAATATTTGCTAAAGGCATGAATATAACAAATGAATGCATATTCATACTTTAAATGGATAATATTTACTTAAAACAGAATATCTTTCCTGAATTCTTAACTATCCTCCCATTCAAGTGAATTAGTTAAAGCAACATATAAGAAGATCTAAGGTGCCTAGAGGAATACGGAAGACACTTTATAAACAGTTACTTGCTCCTTCTCCCCTTTTTGAACTCCAGCTCTGACCTTCTGGTTTATTAGAGACACAGGTTCTTCAGATGTTAAAGGAAGCCATTTACCTTGAGTCAGTTCTGACTCACAGCAGCCTTATAGTAGGATAGAACCTCTTTGGATTTACAAGGCTGTAAATCTTTATGGCAACAAGTTGGCATATTTTTCTCCATGGGGTGGCTGAGCTTTTGCTTATCAGCCAAACACTTAACCACTGCACCACCAAATCTCCATTATAAGCTACAGGCATCCTCTGAAAATGAATGAGGGAATGAGTGTTAGAGAGTAACATACTGCAAAGTTTAACTCTTAGGAACCTTCATAATGATTTGATAACTTCACATCAGGTGGTAGAGAAGGAAGGGAATGTCCATCAAGTTGTCTTTTCCATATTAAAGGGTGATTCCAATCCCTTTCTCCCTGCTATTGTTTCCATTTATAATATGCAATTGGTTAATGTCCTGGGTTTATCAAATACATCATTTCTTCAATGTGTCCTTTCACCTGTTTCTCCTATGTCACCCTCTGTGTGGAGAACATTCCAGAAGGTCCTCATTAGTCTTCAGGGTGAGGTGGAAGGATGTGACATCAACAGCCGGCAAGAGGATTACCTTTCATTTTTTGGATGCGCAAACTTACCATGAATTCAGGAATTTTATGTATCCAGTGCCTAACTTTGTTGCCAGTCACCCACCTCTGTAATGCTATTTTCTGAAATGAAAGTCTCTGAGAATAATTTGCTTACCTGTGCTATCCCCAATCCTTTTAATATGAATAATTTTTCTTTAAACAAGAGACAACAGCTGATGATCACAGAGAAGATTTGCCTGGAAAGGAAGGGCATCTTTCATTCGTTAGCTCTTCAGAAGATGAGAACCCAAAGACCCTCATGTATGTACCATGTGCCCTGAATAAATATTGATTAGACTGATGAAAAGAAATATTTTATGAACATAAACTATTCAAAAAGGATCAAACTAGGAGCTTCCTTTCAGACAGAGAACAGTGTGTTCAATTTATTACTGTATTTTAAAAGAAGATTTAGGTAGAAGTATACAGAGGAAAAAGACTCCCAAAACAATTCTGTTGAAAGATATAGAATACTCATTAATTTACATACTAATTTATTAAAAAAAGATTCATTGTGGGTCTGTTATCTCCTAAGCACAATTTTTAGTGTTAAGCATGCATGATGGATTAAGAATATCCTTTCTTTTAAGGAGTTCTGTCTAGTTATTGTTGTTAGGTACCATTGAGTCGGTACCAACTCATTGAGACCTTATGCACAGCAGAATGAAACACTGCCTGATCTTGGGCCAACCTCACTACTGTTGCCACACTTGAGTCCATCGATGCTGCCACTTAGCCAATCTATTTCATTGGGGGTCTTCCTCTTTTTCTCTGACCCTCCACCTTACCAAACATGATATCCTTGTCCAGCAACTGGTCCCTCCTGACAATATGTCCAAAGTATGAGAGATGAAGTTTGGCCATCTTGGCCTCCAAGGAGCACTCTGGCTGCACGTCTTCCAACACAGATCTGTTGGTTCTTTTGGCAGCCTATGGCACTTTCAATATTCTCCTCCAACACCATAACTCAAAAGCATCAATTCTTCTACGGTCTTCCTTATTCACTGTCCAGCTTTCGTATGCATATGAGATTATTGAAAATACCATGGCTTGGGTCAGGAGCACCTTATTCCTCAAGCTGACATCTTTGCTCTTCAACACTTTAAAAAAGTCTTGCACAGCAGATTTGCCTAATGCAACATGTCATTTGATTTCTTGACTTCTGCTTCTGTGAGTGTTGATAGCTGATCCAAGAAGACTGAAGTCCTTGACAACTTCAATCTTTTCTCCGTTAATAAGAATGGTGAGGATTTTTGTTTTCTTGACATTGAGATGTAATCCATACCAAAGGCTGTGCTTTTTGATCTTCATCAGTAAATGTTTTACATCCGCTTCACTTTCAGCAAGCAAGGTTGTATCATCTACATATAATATGTTATTAATGAGTCTTCCTCCAATCTTGATGCTACGTTTTTCTTTATATAACCCAGCTTCTCAGATTATTTGTTTAGCATACATTTTGAATAAGTATGTGTCTAGTGGGACGTGATAAATAAGGTTTTGTGTCAACTTGACTGGTCTAGGATTCCCAGTGGCAATTGAGATGCTGTTATTCCCAGTGTGAAACCTAATACACGTGAATTTCACTCCATGATGATTGGGTATGATCAGCCAATCAATTTGAAAGGGTGTTTCCTTGGGGTGTGGCCTGCTCCCAATATGATGGACACGAATACAAAGCTTGCTCTCTTTTTTCAGCTGAATCTGGATCTCACAGCTGGGTTGTCCTCCAATCTCTGGTTCTTTGGACCTGAATCAGTGACCAGCTCTATTGTTTGCTCATCTGCCTATTGACCTAGCCCACCTATCTTGGTTTACCTGGCCTGGACTCCTATCTGCTCGTCTGCCTACTGGGCCGGCCTGCTGATCCTGGCTCAGCTGAACCAGACTTGAGACTTTCCCAACTCTACAACTGTGATCCATTTCCTTGATATAAGTGTTTCTCTCTTGTGTGGCACTGTGGGTTAATGCGCTGGACTGCAAATTCGGTTTTAACTGCAAGGTCGGTGGTTCAAGCTTACCACTTGTTCCTTGGAAACTCTATATAGGGTTGCTATGGGTCAGAACTGACTCTACAACACTTAACAACAATATAAATATATAAGGTTCACTGATTTTGCTTCTTTAGAGAACCCAGCTTAAGACATTGGGTAAGCAGACAACTAAATCAACAAATACAATGTTGCATGATAAATATTATTATGGAGCAATATCCAGGGTGCTATTGTGACATCGATAAGGAGTTCCAAGGCAGTTTAAAACAGGGCAGTTAGGGAAGTGATTTTAAAGTTAGATCTTAAAGGTTAAATAGAAGGACGAGATACATAGTTGTAGGAACAAATACCTCCTGGTACAGGAAGCATTTTGGCTGGAGCTTAGAGTAGTCAGTGAGCTATGTTTTGAGATGAGGCTGGGAAAGGAGAGAACACATGAAAGCCCTTGTGCATCATTGTAAGGAGTTTGGATTTCATCACCAAGTTATTGTAACCTTACTGATTTTAGTGGCTAGAATTGGGGAAGGTAGAGAAACAACATGATTATATGACTTGGAGCACATGAGAATAGAAGCTGAGTTGGGCTTGAATGAAGGTGGTTATTGCCATGTGCCACCAAGTGGGTTCTGACTCATAGTGACACTTGTAGGGTTTCCAAGTGTGGCTAGTGGGTTTTAACTGTTGACCACGTGGGTAGGAGTCCAGTACTTCTTCAGCACCACACAAGGCATCAATAAAGGTTGTTGTTTTTGTTAAGTGCTGTCGAGTAAGTTGTGACTCATAGAGATCCTGTAAAATTTCCAAGGAGTGGGTTTGAACTTCTGACCTTATGGTTTGCAGTCCATAAGCGCTACAGTGGCAATGAATAGAGAAGACATATTTTAGAGGTAGACTTGGCAAATTGATGGTTAATTAAATGTAGGGTTGTTGTTGTTATGTGCCTTCAAGCCAATTCTAACCTCATAGTGACCCTGTCTAGGAAGGTCACTATGACCGAGGAGCAGCTGACTTTGTGGTTCACAGTACAGTGCTAATCCTATAGCACTATACCAGGAGTCCAAATGTAGGATGGGCAGGCAAAAGAAGAATGGGATGAGAAAAGGTAACAGATGTTAGAAAAGATCCAGTAAAGAATGGTTTGATATTAATGAGTTAACAGTGTAGATTAATTCAGACACCTTCAAAGTATTGTCCTGAGAGCCTCTCTAAACCTGAAACCAAAAATATCCTCTGAAGTCTTCTTAAAACCAAACAATGGTTGAACTAAACCAGCAGGAAATATCTGCCATGAGCACTGTTCTCTTTTAAAGACTGTCTCTGTGGAATCCAACTGACAACAGCAACTGGAAAGATTTGGAATCTTTGTGGGCAGTGAGCTTCTGTTAATGGAGGAGGAAGGACTCCAAAAAGGAGCATGAGAATGACCACTCAACTGAAGGACTGCCATGAGTGTCTCTGAGCTGCACATGCAGAGACGATGGAATAGGAGCTTGGTTTGCTCTGGATATTGTCAATAACAACAATAAAAAACAAACAAACAGATGTCAAGTGATTTAAGGCTTCTGTAAGGTGCCTGAGATATATTAATTCATGACTTATCTTTCTCCAACTGAACCTTTTATTGAAAAAGGTAAATCCAAGAGTAAATACTTTGTATTGAATTATTTTATGTGTTTTTTGACTTTTTGCTTGGTTGATCATCATTTTTTTTGCTATGTATATACATGTGTTTTAGCTATATGTAGGTAAATATATATAGTTTGTGAGGACTATAGAGGGAAGAGGGGACTTAGAATATTTAGGTCAACCTTCTCATTGTAATCATAGGTGAAACAGAAAATACATGTCCAGAGAAGTTGGGTTTTCCTAGGATTGTTGTTGTTGTTAGGTGCCATCGAGTTGGTATCAACTCATAGTCACTTTATGCACAACAGAATGAAACACTGCTCGATCCTGGGCCAACCTCCCAATTGTTGCCATGCTTGAGCCCATTGATGCTGCCACTTTGCCAATCCATCTCTCTGGGAGTCTTCCTCTTTTTCTCTGACCCTCCACCTTACCAAACATGATATCTTTCTCCAGCAACTGGTCCCTCCTGACCTGGGATAGTTCCTATAAACTTCCTTACAGCTACTTTTTTTCCCCTTTTCTTTGCCTGATGTTTCTTTTGTTCTGGTGGCCTCTCTTTGCTACTTATCTTAACTTTTCCTTGCTCTATGAGATTTAGACCTCCTTGGTATTTATCAGCATTAACTTTGCCTTATAAAAAGCTACTCCTGTTTGTTGTTTTCCCACCTAAAAAACTGTCATAAGAACAAATCTTATTCATATGTATAGACATATTACATATGTGTACATATTATGGCTTACCTAGATTTTTAAAATTCCCCCAGTGAACGAAAAAATCTAGACAATCATCATAATGTATTCTCTTGTCACATTAAAGAGAAAATCAGTCATTACGTGATTTCTAGTGAAGTAACACCACTGCTAAGAATTTCTCGTAAAATTAAGGAAAAAAGATACTGAATCTTATCAAACTATACATATAAGGATATACTGCTGTTGTTAAGTGCTGTCGAGTCAGTTTTGACTCATAGCAACCCTGTATAGGGTTTCCTGAGGGGTAGCTGGTGGGTTTGAACTGCTGACCTTGTGGTTAGCAGTCCAGTGCTTACCCTACAGCACCACACCAGTACTCCATATACCAGTATATATCCATATATATCAGATAGAGGAGCATGCTAGAACACTAAATAACCACAGGGGTGAAATCAGCAAAGTCTAGACTAGCCAAATCCACAGTACAAATGGTCTCACTGCTTCAACAAATAAATTACAAAGACAAGCAAAACAAAACAAAACAAAACAAATGAGGTTTTGGGGGTAATAGATTCAAGAAGACTTAAGTGCAATGTATTTTGAGCCTGACTTGAACAAATACATTACAAAGAAAATTTGGGAACATTTTAACAAATTGGCTATTTGATAATATTAAGGACTTTTTGCTAATTCTTACTAATGTTGTGGTTATGGTATAAAAAAGTCGTAATACTTTAGGGTTACATTTAAAAATGTTTATCGGTGAAACGATGTAACATCTGGGAATTGCTCTAAAACAATTTGAGTTTCCTCAGATTGTTGAACCTAGGCAATGGGCATATAGGTCTTAACTGTTGTGTTGTTGTTCTTAGGTGCTATTGAGTCAATTCCGACTCATAGTGACCCTCTGCACAACAGGACGAAACACTGCCTGGTTTTTTGTGCCATCCTCACAGTTGTTATGTGTGAGCCCATTGTTGCTGCCACTGTGTCACATCATCTCATTGGAGGTCTTCCTCTTTTTCTCTGATTTTCCACTTTACCAAGCATGATGTCCTTCTCCAGGAACTGGTCCCTCTTGGCAACGTGTTCAAAGTACATGAGATGAAGAGTTGTCATCTGGCTTCCAAGTAGCATTCTGTCTTTCCTTCTTCCAAGACAGATTTGTTTGTCCTTTTGGCAGTCCATGGAACTTTCAATAGTCTTCACCAGTATCATAATTCAAGTGCATTGATTTTTCTACAGTCTTCCTTTTTCATTGTTCAACTTTTCCATTATATGGGACAATTGAAAAGAACATGGCTTGGGCTAGGCACAACTTTTGTGTAGTTTAAAAGTTACCTATAATAAAATGTGGAGTTCTGGTATGGTGCTGTAGGATAAAGCACTGGACTGTAAGGTCAGTTTGAACCACAGTGGTTATTGTTGTTGTTAACTGTCATTGAGTTGGTTCCAACTCATAACGACCCTGTATTGGATTTCTGAGGAGCAGTTAGGGAGTTGGACTGCTGATTTTGTGGTAACAAAATCACTTGAGGTCCAGTGTTTTATCCCACAATGCTATACCAGGACTCTCGGAAACTTTATACAAGGTCCCTATGAGTTGGAATGGACTCGATGGCACTTAACAACAATAATAAAAGTGAAGGTGCCCTGGTTCCACAGTGGATTATGAATTGAGCTATTGACCAATGGTGAGCAATTCAAATCTACCAACTTCTCCATGATGAAAGACGAGGCTTTCTGCTCCTGTAAAGATTTACAGTCTTGGGAACTGTTTATAGGAGGCCTTATCAGGCCCTATAGGATAAGCACTGAACTGTTAATCACAAGATCGGCAGTTCAAACTCACCAACAACTCTTTGGAAACTCACAGGCTTGCTATGAGTCAGAACTGACTGTACAACACTTAACAA
>NW_006408559.1:9845347-9849427 GCF_000296735.1 Chrysochloris asiatica
GGGGTGTTCGTTGGCTAATTTTCAGCAGTAGATCACCAGGCATTTTTTCCAAGTCTGCCTTAGTCTGGAAGATCTGCTAAAACCTGCCCACCATGGGTCAAATGGCTGGTGTTTGAAATACTGATGTCCAAACTTCCAGCGTAATAGCATCATGCAAGCCACCACAGAACAAGAACCTGACAGATGGGTGGTGGCTGGCTATGATCAGAGAATGCTTTTAAATGATCTCTAACTGTAAGGATAGAGACAGTCTTTTAATATGATAAGGTACACGAGGTATGTTGGTGGTAAATTTGTTTTTGCTGTACCTGAAATCTGACTGATTTTCCGATGTTCAACTTGTAGCCCAGACAACAGTCAAGCTTTTCCCCACTGTTTCTTCCCTTCTCTAACTTTAGGATCTAAAACTTCTCTTGCCCAGTGCAGAATACAATCGAATGGAGGATAAATAACTTCTATAGTAGGGCCTTCAGAAAGCTAGGACTTAGGCAAAGGAGGGGAAGGAGGGCATGAAGGTGTCCATGAGGGTGGATGAAACTGTTGTTCAGGCTTCAGTGCTGATTTGACTCCATCTTTCTGAGGATGGGTTTTCTCTTAGGAGGCTTCCAACATCTTTAGCATAAAAGCATTACCAGACCTCAGACCTGAATGCCAGCTTGCCTGCAAAGAAAGACCCAATGTTATACTATTGAATTCTGTTCAGTATCCAGCTGCAAGGATCTTCGATGAATTCAGGGAATCATTGGTTAGCATTTGCTCTTGTTACTTAGCTATGCATCAGTAAAAAAGATCTAGTTAAAAACAAATGCAAGGGTAGCTCTTCAGGGAATACCCTTCAAATACCAAGAATATTTATGCACCACACAGTTTCCTTGGTAACTCTTGGAAGAGGGAGTAGGAAAGGCTGGTGAGTCGGCACCCACAGACACAAGGGTGGTGGTAGTGGGAGATGATGACTTCTCCATGTGGCTGGAATACACACTAGGACTATTAGCAGCCTACGTCTGCACCTGTGTAATAGAAAGGGGACCATCAGGAGATAAGACTTTTCTGACTACACGTGTCTACAGTCAAAAGCTCAGAAACACAAGGTGCATGACTTAAACTAATATTCATGAGTCAGAGATTTGTCTTGGTTTGGAGTCCACTAGTTTAGACATGGAGTCCTGGTGTAGCACTCTAGGATAAGCACTTGACTGCCATAAGGTCGGTTTGAACTACAAGATCTGTAGTTCAAACTCACCAGTTGCTTATCAGAAACCATATACAGGATTGCTATGAGTCAGAACCAACTTGATGGCACTAAAAGAACAACAAACAAGTCTAGACATGGGGGTCCCTGAATAGTACAAGTGGTTAAGTCCTCGACTGCTAATTGAAAGGTCAATGGTTCAAACCCACCCAGAAGTGCCTTGGAAGAAAGGCAGGCACTCTGCTTCTGAAAGGTCACAGCCTGGAAAATATCATGGAGCAGTTCAACTCTGCACACACGAATCAGAATAGGCTCAGGGGAGACTGGTTTGGTATGAATTTTTAAAAAGTTTAGCTTAGATATGTGTGGATATGTTAAAGGTTCCCTGAGAGAGCAACCAAAATATTTAGTTTAGAAAAGAATATATATTCTGTGTGAAGATGCTTTGGCATGGGGATTATTTAATTTGCATCCCCACACACATACACAATAGATCCAGTTTCTATTAGTGGTTAGGTAATTGCCAGGATTGAAATTTCATTCATATTTAGCTGTTCACAAGAGTTTTGTTGTTAAGACCATTCAGTCAGTTCTAACTCATAGCGACCCTGCATAAGGTTTCTGAGGAACGACTGGTGAGCTTGAACCTCTGACCTTGCAGCTCAAACCAACCTTGCCATCCAGTGCATTAACCCACAGCACCACACCAGGACTAACACACAGGAGTTAGTGCCACATTATATGTATATATGTACACAACACACAGTAAGGAATGTGGAAGGGGTATTGATAATAAAATAAAACATGGTGAGGAATCCTGAAGGCCAGAAAAATGACAGAGAACTGTTGCCATGCAGAAATGCAGACTTGGTACCCTGAAGGCTTTCTTTGATATTCCTAGCATCCTTGACTACCTGGGTGAAGGACTTTCAGCCCTGTGTCTGACCTGAATGAGTAAATATTTCAATTCTTTTTTACAATGATCATGCAGACTTTGGATTATGTAAGAGTTCCTCGGTTAGGTCTGTTTCATGTGGGAAGAAGGATGGAGATGGATTTTTTTGTTCAGGAAATTGACTGGAACTAGCTTGGGGCCAGTTCTTGCTTGTCAATCATGTTCTTGTCTTTTCAAGATAATGCATCTGTTTTTTCCTTCATAGCCTCTGGCTAATAAGTGATCACAAAATTGAAAAACAACAAAACTTATGTGTAGCAGCAAGCTTAGTGATATAAGCATTCTACTGAACTGAAATGTTCCATCTTACAAGGGCTGGGTATCACGGGTTCACATGGCAGTTTGAAGGTACACACGATGCAGAAAGAATTATGCTGTAGGGTAAGAGCAGGATGGCAAGGTCAGTTTGGATTGCAAAGTGGGTGGTTCAAACCCACCAGTCACTTCTCAGAAACCCTACATAGGGTCGCTATGAGTCAGAATTGACTCAACGGCACTTAACAATGACAATATATTTTAACAATATATTTTAAAAAAGAGCCTGGATTATACAATGGTTAAAGTACTTGGCTGCTAAACAGAAGGTTAGTGGTTTGAAACCCTATGGGGCTATAGGGTATCTATGAGTTGGACTCAACTTGATGGCATTGGGTATAGTTTTGAGTATGGCAAGTGTTTATCCTACAGTGCCACACCACGATAAGCACTCTACTTTAAGGTTGTATGAACTTCAAGGCCAGTGGTTCAAACTCACTAGCTGCTCCACAGAAACCCTATAATCCTATATAGGGTCTCTATGAGTCGGAACCAAGTCGGTGACACTTAACAACTACAACAACATCTAAAAAGAGGTGACCTAATAGAATGTGGAAATCATTGAACAATATCAATATCATATGCAAGCAAAATTTTGCAGAAGGTAATTCATAAATGGTTGCAGCAGCACATCATCAGGGAGTTGTCAAAAATTGAAGCTGGATTCAAGATTCAGAAGAGGACATGGAATGAAGATATAATTGGGTATCAGATGGATCTTGTCTAAAACCAGTGAGTAACAGAGCGAAGTTTACTTGTGCTTTGTTGACTGTGCAAAGGCTTTTGACTGTGTGGATCATGACAAACTATGGATAACATTGCAAAGAGTGGGTGGTGCAGAATACTTGATTATTCTAACAAGGAACCTGTACATAGACCAAGAGGCAGTCATTCAAACAGAACTTGATCCTTGGTGATACTGAATGGTTTAAAATCAGGAAACGTGTGTTTCAGGGTTATATTTTTTCAACATACTTATTCAATCAATATGCTGAGAAAATAACCTGAGAAGTTGGATTATATGAAGAAGAACATGGCATCAGGATTGGAGGAAGACTCATTAATAACATGTGATATGTAGATGACACAAATTTGTTTGCTGGAAGTGAAGAGGATTTGGAATGTTTACTGATGAAGATCAAATATCACAGCCTTCAGTATGGATTGCACCTCAATTTAAAGAAAATGAAAAACCTCATAAATGAACAATAAATAATATCATAATAAATATCATAAAGGTTGAAGTTGTCAAGACTTCATTTTTCTTTGACCTATAATCAATACTCATGAAAGCAGCAGTCAAGAAATCATGTATTACATTAGGAAAATCTGCTGCAAAAGGATTGTTTAAAGTATTCAAGAGTAAAGACGTTAGTTTGAGGGCCAAAGTGTGCCTGACCCAAGTCATGATATTTTCAGTTGCCTGACATGTATGTGAAAATTGGACAATGAATAAAGAAGACGCGAGAAAAACAGAGCATTCGATTATGATGTTGGAAAAGAATGTGGAGATAGCTGTGGATTGCCAGAAGGATAAACAAACCTGTCCTGTAAGAAGTACAGCCAGTAAAAGGGACAGAGATAAAGGACGATATATGCACAGCCTTGGAACGGCAGG
>NW_006408559.1:9850972-9855049 GCF_000296735.1 Chrysochloris asiatica
ATGGAATGAATGTAAAACTAAAGTTCTCCCATGGAAACTATCATATAATTCACAATAAAACATTAAAAAAAAAACCCACTCTAACACAATAGCCTATATAGGGTTCTGAGGTGCGGCTGATGATTTGCACACCCACTTAGTGGTTTAAATCAACCTTGTGGTCTAGTGCTTATTAAACAGTGCCATACCAGGACTCACTTGTGTGTGACATTGTAGGCTGAACCCTAGACTGGTAGCTAGAAGGTCAGCAGTTCAAACCCACCATCTAGTCATAACTGACTTGATGGCATACAACAACACAACAATACACATATACATACATGTATGTTGCTGTTGTTAAATACCATGGAGTCTATTTCAATCATAGCAACCTTGTATAGGGTTTCTAAGGAGTGGCTAATAGGTTTGATGCTCCAACTTTTCTGTTAGCAGTCCAGTGATTATCCTACAGCATCACACCAGGACTCCACGTATACATATACAGAGGCAGCAAACAATTCCTCAATAGTGTTTAGAAAAGAATCTCTCACTCTTTATCATGTGATTTTCAATAATTTGAGATCTGAAGAACAAGAAAAGCAAACAAGAACCCTTAACTGGAGTACACCCTTACCTGGTAGACCCATGAAGTTCTTGTGGGCTCAAGCTAGCCCTGTGTCTCCTTATTTGTCCATATCATGTTCGTCTCCACTCACAAGTCATCTACAACACTATCAAAACCTGAGAAATGGTTCCTATCCAATACTTATTCTTTTCCTTTCCTCCTGTATCGATGCTAACTAGATAGTGTGGCACCTAATGATCAAGTTCATGCTCTTCTGAGCTTCCCCATCTTCTGGTACCTACCTTCCCTTCCCTGGAGTGAGGGATTAAGTAAGGTTGATGATGGGAGATCAGTTCTGCTACAGAAGGGAGTGTCTGCCTTAAGTAGATGAGGAGTAGCACAAGGACTCCAAAGGGATGGGCACATCTCAGTGAGAGCTGAGGAAAGGCAGGTGGAGAACCTGCCATTTCTTGTTATTCCTCGTATCTCTCTTCTCATGAATTTGAAGAGATCCTACAGACATGCTACAAAACAATTTTTTTTTTTTTGCTACAAAAAGGAAGGCTTAAGAACAATAATGATGAGCTATGACATGAAAGCTTCCAGAGATAGAATAATAGAAGGCTAATACTTAATGCTCCTCTATTAGGTTTTTGAACCAGGATGCTTATTTATTCAGTATTTTTTTTTTTTTAAACTAACCTCTCCTTTTCACTCTGAATTCAAGTCTTAGTCTAGCCAGATAATGACATTAAGAAACCAAAAGAGGACATTTAAATGACAGAGAAATGATATTTCATGAGAACAGTACCTGATTTAAGACATCCATAAATGAAAGTGATTTTCACAATGGAGGGCCATAATCAAATGATGTGATTGGTCTGAAGACTCCTGGAGCAATTTATTTGGAAGTACTGAATTAGGGACCCTTGTGGGAGATTGACAAATGCTGATTAACTCACCATGACACTTTACTGAGCACTGGTACCATTAACTCTACTTATTATGAAGTGATTTAGGATATGAGTTGAATGGGAACATCTATCTGAGACTGAAAAGCAGGCCGAATGAGACTCATACTGAAACCATAAATGAATATTAACTATTTCTTTATAGAGATGTGGATCTGCCATCTTGATTTGGTATGACATAATATGAAAAATCATTATAAAGACATTACATTTTTTTTAAACTTCTCTTGTCTCTGACTGTTTGTTAGGCATCGTTTGAAGGGAAAAAATAGTGTTTCGATGTGATGTTTTCAATGCAGACGTTTTAAAGAGCTGTTAGTATGTGTCATTGGTAGCAAGTAAATAGGACACTGGAATATTTTCATCCCAAAGCACTAGAGTAGAACAGTGACAGATATTTTGGTCTTTAGGTTGAAAATTGAGGACCATGAGTAAAGAAAGAGAAGAGCAAGTTTTCAGATTCTGCAGAAGTTAGGATTATTCTAGATCCATCATTCCTTTATTTGGCCTCCTGGTATGGTGCTGTAGGGTAAGCTCTAGATTGTGAACCACAAATCGGCAGTTCCAACTCACTGCTGCTACTTGGAAACCCTGTACAGGGTCACTATGAGTCAGAATCAACTCGATGGCACTTACAGACAGCAGAAGCATTCCTATTTTTAGGAGATGTAGCATTTGGGCTTAAACTGGAGGAAAGAATTTCCAATTTCAGTGGAGATAAAGGCTAAAGAAATATTACCCAAGAAAAGAGGAGAAGTGAGGAGAATTAGCAAGAGACCATCATTTTCCCAGGGAGAGAACTGCTTGTGAATTAAATAAATTTAAGAATTATAGAAATTAACTGGAGTTGAGAAGGTGTCAAAGAAGTTCCACAGAAAATTCTTCATATCTGATGCTAGTTTATAGTAGAATGTTGTTGTTCTTAGTGGCAGTCGAGTTTGTTCTGGCTCATAATGACTCTATGCACAACAGAATGGAACTCTGTCTGGTCCTGCACTATCCTCACAATCATTGCTACACTTGAACTCGTGAGACCACTGCTGCTGCTACAGTATCAATCCACTTCATTGCGGGGGGGCGGGGGAGGGTCTTCCTCTTTTTTTGCTGACCCTCCACTTTACCAAGCATAATGTCCTTCTTCAGAGACTGGTCCCTTCTGATAACATGTCCAATGTATGAGAGACAAAATCTCACCATCCTGGCTTCTAAGGAGCATTCTGGTGGTACTTCTTCCAACACAAATTTGTTCTTCTGGCAGCCCATGATACTTTTAATATTCATTTCCAACACCATAACTCAAATGCATCAATTCTTCTATGGCTTCCCTTACTCATTGTCCATCTTTCACATGCATATGAAGCAACTGAAAATATCATGGTTGGGTCAGACACTCCTTAGTCCTCAAAATGGGATCTTTGTTCTTAAACACTTTAAATGAAGTCTTGATATGGCACTGTGGGTTAATGCCCCAGACTGCAAAGCTGTTTGAACTGCAAGGTCGGCGGTTCAAGCTCACCAGCAGCTCTTTGGAAACCCTATACAGGGTTATTATGGGTCAGAGCCGACTTGACATCACTTCCAACATCCAACAAAGTGCAGCAGGTTTGCCTAATGTGATGCGATATCTAATCTCTAGACTTGCTTCTATGAGTGTTGATTGTGGATCCAAGCAAAAGGAAGTCTTGGACAATGTCAGTCTTTGCTCCATTTATCACAATGCTATTTTGTTGATCCAGTTCTGAGGACTTTTATTTTCTTTATATTGTGGTGTGACCTATACTGAAGGCTACAGTGCTTGATTATCACTAAGAATTTCAAGACCTCTCCACTTTCAGCAAACAAGGTTGTCTCATCTGCATATCACAGATTGTTAATGAGTCTTCCTCCAATCCTGATGCCACACTCTTCTTTATCCAGCATACAGATTGACTAAATATGGTGAAAGGATACATCCCTGGTGCATTACCTTTTCCTGATTTTGAGCCACTCAGTACCCCCTTGTTCTGTTCGTGTACTACCTCTTTGTTTAGGTTTCTTATGAACACATCAAGTGTTCTAGAATACTCTTCTTTGTAATATTATCCATAATTTTTCATGGTCTACACAATAAAAACATCTGCATAGTCAATAAAGCGCAGGTAAATATCTTTCTGGTATTCTTTGCTTTCAGCCAAGATCCATTGGATGTCAGCAATGATATCCCTAATTCCATGTTCTCTTGAATATAGCTTGGATTTCTGGCAGTTCTCTGTTGATGTATTGTTTAACTCTTATGTAGTAATAATGGTATTGTTCGATAATAACAGTTTCTGCATTTAGTTGGGTCACCTCTCTTTGGAATATGGATATCTTCCTATTGACTGACCAGGTAGCTGTCTTCCAAATGTTGGCATAGTTGAGTGAACACCTCCAATGATACATCAGTTTGTTGAAAAATCTCAGTTTTTGTTCCTAATGCTGTCAGTGCATCTTGAACTTCTTCCTTGAATAGCATTGGTTCTTGATCATATGCTACCTTTTGAAATGTTTGAATGTTGATTATTTCTTTTTGGTACAGTGACC
>NW_006408559.1:9856065-9857149 GCF_000296735.1 Chrysochloris asiatica
TTTCCCTGTATCCTCTGGAGCTAGGTTCCCTATTGCAAGCTTGTAAGTCAGTCACTTCTTGCCTTTGTAGTCCCCCTATTTTGGGTAGCCAATGTCTAAGTTCCCCATCCCTGTTGACCCTGTGTACCAAGGGGGTGGGAATGATCCTCACTGTAGAGATTTGTCCGCTCCTTTGTCATATTACATCCACAAGCATAGGTCAAGTTCATCTACTTATAGTAGGTTACTCCTTTTTTCCCCCTCTTCTTTCTTCCTCTCTAGTCATGTTTTGATCATCCAGCCATTGATGTCAGGTCAAATGGGTACTATCTGCAAGTGTGGGTGTTCTTGTGCATCTCCCTTCACTTCATATCAACTGGATGCTTCACACTCCGTTCTAGTCTTCTGAGGCTATGTCTCTGTCCCTGGGCCCAGGAGTCTCCAGGTTTCGTCATACTGCTGGTTAACCAGGTCTTAATCCAGGTTAACAGGAGTCTATTGAATGAGGTCGGACTTAGTTCACAAATTCATTGCTGTTTTTTCCCCACTTCCTCTTATCAGTGAACACCGTGGTCAATAGCAGGACCATATGGCTGCTAGTGTATTCCATTTGAGTTTCAGTCTGGGAAGGGGGTTTGCCTTGAGGGGCCTTGACCACTTGCCTTGATGGCTCCCTGGGGAACAACTTGCTTGTTCTTGTAGTAGTCAGTTGCACTGCTGTTATTGTTTTTGTTTTTTTTTTCCTGCGGTCTTTCTTTCAAGAAGTATCTTCTGTTCTTCTAGCTGTTCCAGACTGGTCTGCTTGTCCTTTCACATGGGAATGCCCTACCTCAGAAGATCCATGTGAAGGCTCTGCAGGGAGCCTCCTTCACTGGGCAAGTTCTAGCCCCATTTTAGGTATTCCAAACAGTTATAGGCTGAAGACGGACTTAAAAGCTTTCTCTTGTAAGTGATATTTCTGGTTATTCCTCTCTCTCCCCTTCAAGTGTCTATTTTACAATAGTAGGCAAGGGAAACCAAGATTCAAAAGACAGGCAAGCATCTTAACATCATTTCCCCACTTTTACCCATTCAAACCATGCCTCAATCTTTGTTTCCATGAGCC
>NW_006408559.1:9858031-9860845 GCF_000296735.1 Chrysochloris asiatica
TTTTTTTGGCTGATGATATGGTGCTTTTCCACTGTGTTGTCCCACAGATATAGTCAATTTGATTCCTGTGTATTCCAGTAGAATACGGTGGCACAAATGGTTAGGAACTTGACTGGTAGCTGAAAGGTTGGAGGTACAAGTGCACCCAAAGATGTCTCCGAATAAAGGCCTAAAGATAAGCTTCTGAAAAACAACCATTAAACCCTGAAGGGGTTGCCATGAGTCAGAATCAACTCAACAGCAATTAGTAACAACAACAGTGAAAAAAAAGCTATTTCTTGATGAGCTGGGATTCAAATTTCTCTTAGAGAGGGGACTGTGTTTAAAATTTAAATAAGTGTTCATTGATGAGATGCTGGTGCTAAGTCTTTATAGAAAAAGTCAGTTTTGCTAGATGAATTATTTTCTCTCTCCATAAAGGAGAGAGAAGAAAAGTGGAAGAGAAAGAAGTCATAGGAGAATGCAAAGTGCATGTTGCATCAGTACGGACCAAGTGGAACCTTTGATGACACATTAATCAGAAAGAGATATTTAAAATTTTTTAAATTTAATTTAATTTAATTTTTTAATGTTTTATTGTGAATTATGTGATAGTTTATATGGGAGAACATTAATTTTACATACATCCTGTAGTATATCATTTAGAAAGATATTTTGTGTGTGAGAAGAAACTTCTTCCATTCAAATGACTTCCTGGCCTCTCAAAGAAAACCATAATCTAAGCTGAAATATTGAGTTTGCATGCAAATTCCTCTTCAAAACAAGTCCCTCACCTGTCTCTCCTAACACTGTGATTGACTGTGCTGTTGAGTAGATTCTGACTCATGGCGACCTCTTTGGGGTTTAATGGTTGTTTTTCAGAAGCAGATCTTCAGGCCTTTATTCTGAGACATCTGTGGGTGTACTTGTACCTTTAACCTTTCAGCTACTAGTCAAGCTTCTAACCATTCACCACCTTATTCTACTGGAATACACAGAAATCAAATCGACTGTATCTTTGGGAAGACATGGTGGAAAAGCACATAATCATCTGCATAGAAAATTTGGTCTTCCACAGAACCCAATGTCTCAAAAATTCAACAATATTCCCAACTTCTGCATATGGATTAGATTTGGGGGTAAAATGGATGTAGGAGCTGAGATCCATGTTCAGTCTGATGTTGTGCAAAACAATGTAACTCATTAAGTAACCAATTAAAAGCAAGGTCTTTTTTTTTCCCCTAAAGTGGCACTGAAGTATCTTGGAAAAAATGAAAATAAAAAAAAGAGATACTAGAAACATCATAATATCAGACCCAATCAATTTTTAATCTATCTAACAGACTTCCTAAAAGGAATATAGCCTAATTTTTCCTCAATCCCTTGAAGCTATCAAGTAACAGACAAACTGAATATAGATGAAGCACCACTGTTATTACCCCTTCCCACAATGGGTTATTATTTCATTTTCTTAAAAAAACACTTTTTATTGTGCATTGAGTGAAACAAACAAATTTAAATCATAGACTTCATTTCATCTCAATGATTGCAATCCCCTCCATGCAATAACTGTCATACCACTTCCTCCCTTTGGTTCCTATTTCCATCCCACCCTTCTTCCCATCCTTTCTCATTTTTGTCCTTAGGTAAATGTTGCCTTGTTGATCTTGAATGACTGATCATTCCATGGTGAGCTAGTGTTTCAGTCCCCCTATATACTGGTCCACTGCTTCACTGAAAATTGAGCCAAGAGGGTGAATTCCTTTCCAGACCTGAAAGTTGGTCAAGGGCCAACATAGTCTCAGGTTCTTCTTGTCTCTTTCTGACCAGTTTACCTGGTCTTTAAAAAAAAAAAAAAATTGTAATTTTGAGTTTTGTTCCACATTTTCTTGCACTCTCTGTGAGACCTTCTACTCGATACCTTTCAGTGTTAGCCAGGCACCATCTAGCTCTGATCTCAGAGTCATGGTGACCTGCTCCATTGAGATGGGTTGATATTTCTTGGTCAGAGAAAAATTAAAATTTTCTGGAGTTAATAAAGATGTTTATTTGAATACATAAAACGTATAATGATTTTAGATATAGGTTGAATGGAATGTCTACCCAAGGCTTAAAAGCAGACAGAATCATTGTCATAATTCTCATCCCAAACATGGAAGCATTGGTAAGTGACAAAACAATTACAAATCAATAGATAAAAAATCAGAACACCTGGGTTCTAATTCCATATTTCATGATACCTTGCTGTGTGATGTTGGTAAACCAGCTTTCCTTTCTGGGTCTCAGTTGCCAGATTTATAAAATAAGATGTTTGAATTTGACTGTCCTTAGTATCCTTTTTCTCCAAAATTTAACTGCCTCTGGTATGGTGTTGCAGGCTAAAGCACTAGACCATAAGGTTGGTTTGAGCAGCAAGATCAGCAATTCAAACCCACCAACTAACTGCTCCTCAGAAACCCTACAGTTGGAACTGACTCGATGGCGCTTATCAACAACAACCAAGACCTTTTATTCCCTCCAAACACTTATAAATGTTTGAAACTGAGACTGAATCAAATGACTGTTAGAAATCTTATAAAAATGTCCTAATGCTGTATTTATACCCCCAAAGGGTTGATGCCATTATTCATCTAACTCAAATCATTCAATTTATTTAGTTTAATCCCTAGCTAATTAAAACAAATTAGCTAGAAATGATGCATTAATTTGAGCAATACAGTGATGAGGATTGGATATAATCACCTTTGAAAGTAATCATTCCTTGGAGTACATTTCACAAGCTCTAGGGGCACATTTTGACTACACAAAGGCTTTTGATTGTGTGGATCATGACAA
>NW_006408559.1:9861665-9863736 GCF_000296735.1 Chrysochloris asiatica
TATTGTCAGGAGGGACCAGTCACTGGAGAAGGATATCATGTTTGGTAAAGTGGAGGGTCAGAGAAAAAGAGGAAGACCCCCAGTGAGATGGATTGGCTAAGTGACAGCATCAATGGGCTCAAATGTGGCAACAGTAGTGAGGTTGGCCCAGGATCGGACAGTGTTTCATTCTGCTGTGCATCAGGTTGCTATGGGTCGGTACTGACTCGATGGTACCTAACAACAACAACAACAGGGGCACATGGTTAAGTGCTCAGCTCATAACTGAAAGGTTGGCAGTTAGAACTCACCAGCAGTTTCAAAGGAACAAAAACCTTGTGTTCTGCTTCTGAAGATTACAGCCTAGAGAATCCTGTAAAGTAGTTTCACTCTGCCACATGTGGTGTCTATGTTTGGAATTGACTTGATAGCACACATATCAACAACAGAGTACACCCAAAAATATTATAAGAAAATAAGTAGTGAATTATTACAGTAACCACAACCAGTCATAAGTTTGAAAAAAGCATACATTTTGAAAGGAATATGAAGTCATCTTAGAGTAGCTGACTTAACTCTTCAAGGAACATGCATAAAATATTCAGCATCACTTGTCAAAGACATGCAAGTTAAAACAAGAATTTTTCAGAACTGACTCCATAGCACACAACAACAACAACAACATCAGATTGGAAAAATGTAAAGAGAAGCTTAATAGCTAATAGCTAAGCTTCATAGCAGACATGTTACTGTCCATGTGGAGAAATAAAAATGAAAGAAACCAATTCAGATCTATTTGAAAGCAACAAAAATAAAACTAAATGATAGCTAAAACGTTGTTATCCTCATTAGCCTCAACAGTATCCAGGTGTAGTTTTAATATACATCAGTAAAAGAAATGGCATCTTTGTATATATGATATTTGTTTTAAATACACACACATACATATACATATGTTGTTGTTGTTAAGTGCCCTCGAGTCAGTTCTGACCCATAGTGACCCGTATAGGGTTTCCAAGAAGTAGTTGGTGGATTTGAACTGCCGCCCTTGTGGTTAGCAGTCCAGTGCTTAAAGCGCCACACCTGGACTCTCTATATACATATACATATACATATATACACACACACACACACACACACAAATAATATACACTATAAGGTCTCTAGAAGTCCTGGGGAGTCATGGTTTGACGCTGTGGGTTAATGTGCTAGGCAGCAAAGTCATTTGAACCATAAGGTCAGTGGTTCAAGTTCACCAGCTGCTTCTCAGAAACTCTATACAGGGTTGCTATGGGTCAGAACTGAGTTGACAGCACTTAACAACAACAACAAAGGAATCCTGGGAGTCTAGTGGGTTATGAGTTGGGCTTCTAACTGCAAGGTCAGCAGTTCGAATCTACCAACTACTCCATGGTGAGAAGATGAGGCTTTTTGCCCCCTCAAAGAGTTACGGCCTCAGAAATATTATACAAGGTAGGTATGAGCCGGAACCAACTCGACTGCATACAACTATCAGGCACCAGGTAGTGCATACAGTTTGTGCTTGATGGCTGACTTAGTGGTTGGCAGTTCAAACCTACCCAGTGGTACTGAGGAAGCAAAGGCCTGACCATCTGCTCCCATGAAAACCTCATGGGACAGTTCTACTCTAATGCATGAGGTCACCGTGAGTCAAAATTTATTGGAAGAGAACAAACAATAACATAGATGAAGGGCCTGCAAAGTTTGTGGAAAAGTGGGATTAAATAATAATGGAATTTTTCCATGAACTTCTTGAAGGGTTCAACAGGCAAAATGGACTCCTGGGATGGTGCTGTGGGTTAATGCACTGAACTGTAAAGTTGCTTTGAACCACAGCAGTTCAAGCTCCCCAGCTACTCCTTGGAAACCCTATACAGGGTTGCTATGGGTCAGAACTGACTCAATGGCACTTAACAGCAAAAACAATATGATATATAAGTATCTCTGAAACTATATAAACATGATACAAATACACCTCAAATTATTATTAGTCACAATTACTAGTGTGAATTTTTCCAAGGAGCTCTGGTAGCGTAGTGGTTACGAATCGGGCTGTGAACCTTAAGGTCAG
>NW_006408559.1:9866341-9867262 GCF_000296735.1 Chrysochloris asiatica
GGGGGGATATTTAATTTTTTATAATGTCTTCTAGTTTTTAAAGTTTCATATGTATTTTTTTCAATAAGGTTCTTAGACTCTTTTTTTAAACTATGGCTGGCTAAAAGACATAAATTTAATTGAATTTTTATATATCATCAATAAGCAGAAGTATACGTCTTTAAATGGTAATCTTTAAATAGCACAAAAGTATAAAAGAATGAATCTAACAAATAGTTTGTGTGGCCTTTAGAGTTATAGTGTATAATTCAGTGTGGTAGTCATGCTTGAGTAGACTTATGAATAAACATTGAGAGTCCAGGAACAGAATTTATACATAGAAATCTTGATATGTCACAGGTGATATTGCAGATTACTGGGGAAATAAATGCCAATGACTGGTTATCATGTTAGGAGAAATGAAAATAGATTCTTACCTCACACCATAGGTAGTATACACATGAAACATTTTTTGATTAGATTAAAGGCTTAACTCTGAAAGGCAAAAGTATAAACCTCTTAGAATAAAATACATTGTTGTTAAGTGCTGTCAAGTTGGTTCTGACTCACAGTGACCCTGTATATGGTTTCTGAGGCAATAAATCTTTGCAGGACCACAAAGTCTCAGCATGATGTCCTTCTCTGGGAACTGGTCCCTCCTAATAATATGTCTGTAGTATGAGAGACAAATTCTTGCCATCCTGGCTTCTAAGTGTGAGAAATGTTCTTCATACTGACAAACACTCAAGAAATCCAACTTGTACCCATTTTAGCAAGAGTGAGGTTTTCTTTATTTCATTTTGAAAAATCAGGCACCCAACCCAGTAGACACAAGCAGATGAGCCGCATGGCCAGTTTGCAGAGTTTTATTCTCATTTCCTTTCCCCCCATTTAGCATGTGGTTCACAATCTAGCCCTGATGGTGCCTACGGCCTAATGACA
>NW_006408559.1:9867362-9868446 GCF_000296735.1 Chrysochloris asiatica
TTGTGAAGTGCTGTTGTGTCCATTTCAACTCATATTGATCCTGTACAGGGTTTCTCAGGAGCAACTAGTGGGTTTGAAGTCCAGTGCTTATCCTACAGCACCACTGGAAGAGACCAAATAGGTAATAAGAAAATGTTACATGTAACTTTATGTCAATAATTTAAGAACTCAATGAAATATACAAATGCTAGAAGTACATAATTTACAAATACTAACTGCAAAAGAGGAACCCTGGTATAGCACTGTGGGCTAATGTGCTGGACTGCAAAGTCGTTTGAACCACAATGTCGGTGGTTCAAGCTCAACAGCCCCTCCTTGGAAGCCCTATACAGGTTCGTTATGAGTCAGAAAGACTCCACAGCCCTTAATAACAAAAACAACAACAACTGCGAAAGAAACAGGAAGCATGGGTATTCATGGAACCATTAAGGACATGTGTAGTCTAGGTTCTTCCTACAAAGAAGAAAAAAACCAGTTGCAAATTAGTTTTCTATCAAATTTTCAATGAACAGATAGTTCTGATACCATAAACCTTCCAAAGAATCAATACATAAATGTGTATTCCCTCAGAAAGCTGACATAGTCTTAATGCCAACTCTCCAAAGTCATCATAGGAAGAGTAACCCACAGACCATCTAACCTGAACACACGTATGCACAAGTTCTGAGCAAAATATTGGCAAACAAAATTCACTATGCATAGATCTATAAATGAGTGTCACTACGTAAACAGATTAAAAAAGAATGAAACACATAATTTTGTCAACAGATGAAAAAGATACTTGAGAAAATTCAACATCCATGCATGATTAACATTTTTCAGTCTAGGAATAGAAGGAACTTTTCTTTACATAAATATTTCTCACTACTAAAATGTTACTTAGAACCCATAATTATTAGTGGAAAACAGAAACATTCTATGTAAAATTAGAAACAAGACAAGAATGATTAACTGCCTCTATTTAAAAATCCCTATTAGTGTCTTTATGTATTTGAACTGAATTTCTAGCTTCATTTGACGATAACAGCAATTTTTATGATAGTGACTTTCCCTAATGCACTAGTATATTAACAATTCTCCAGTT
>NW_006408559.1:9870308-9872331 GCF_000296735.1 Chrysochloris asiatica
GTTGGCTGTCTGGACCTCCTCCTTGGTGAAGTGTCTGTTCATGTCCTGTGCCCATTTTTTAATTGGTTCATTTGTCTTTTTCTTTTAGAGGTGTTGTAGTTTCCTATGTATTTTAGAAATGAGTCCCTTGTCTGATGTGTCGTTGCAAAATATTTTTTTTTTTCCCATTCTGTGGGTTCCCTTTTTACTCTTTTGGTGAAGTCTTTTGATGCACATAAGCTTTTTAATTTTTAGTATGTCCCAATCATCTATTTTGCCTACTTTTGTTTGTGTAGTTCTAATGACTGTATTCTTATTTAAAGTTCTTAGTCCTATAATAGATTTCTTCTTCCTCTCCCACAATTAATCCTGCCTGTGGGTGTGAATCAACAACCTATGTCTGGTCTAGCAATGTCCTTTACCCTTTATCCCTGAAGATGGGCCATCTTGAGAATTTCTCACATAAGTAATAATTTGGTTGTATTTCTTCCAACACAGATTTGTTCCTTCTTCCAACAGTGCATGATACTTTAATGTTTGTCTCCAACACCATAACTCAAATGTATCAGTTCTTCTAAGATCTTTCTTATTCATTGTCTACCTTTCACATGCATATGAAGCTATTGAAAATACCATGGCTTTTGTCTGGCACACCTTAGTCTTCAAACTGACATCTTTGTTCTTGAATACTTTGCATGTCTATAATTAACTCATTTAACTTATGATAATAATGTATCTTTATCACAAGTCTATGAAACCCAGACCAGTTCTGTAAACCCAGTGATTTTGGACTTCCTTAAGTGAACAGATAGGTTAGCAAGCTGGACAAGTCTTTTGTTTGACTCTCTTACAGGTTTTATCCATGTGCTTTCATTTGGGCCAAGTTAGCACCACACATCTTAGGATTTCAGAGAAGCCATGTGGTGTTGTCAGTTGACGTGGGCATGAATTATTTTTGACTTGGCCTGCCAGTGGGCAGGACCCACCAACTGCTCACACAGTCGCTGAGCACAGCAGCTGCCTCTCAGAAGAGGTGCCAAGTGTGGTGTTGCTCTGCCTTAAATAATCAGATACTTGTGAGTCACGACTGGGTTTAGGGTGACAGCCTGCTGGGTGTTTGTTGGTGCTGAGGACTGCCAACAAAAGGGAGAAGAACATGCGGGTGAGAGTTGAGAGCAATGACCTTTCATTTTGTTACATGGTCTTTAGATGGGGTCAAGAAAAGAATTCCAAGGCACATATTTTTCTGTTCTCCATCTGAGTCAAAATTCTCAGGGAGTGATGAAACTCACCAGTTATTTAAGCAGAGACTGGATGGTCATCTGTTGAGAATGTTGTAAAATAAATTACCTATTGAATAAAAGATTTAACCAGAATGACTCTAAAGTGTTCTGTTGTATGACTGTCTTGCTGTTGAACACTGTACCGGAGGAATGGAGGTGCAGAGAGGCAAAATAATGGGGGAATAAGCATGAGTTTACAGTAGAAGGGAAAAAGTTCTCTTTAAAAGGACAACTATGGTGTGATTACGCTTATATGTAGACAATGAATAAAGAAGACTGTAGAAGAATTGATGCATTGGAAGACAGGCCAAATTTCATCTCTCATACTTCCAAGGGACTAGTCCCTGGTGAAGGATGTCTTGTTTGGTAAAGTGGAGCATCAGCAAAAAAGAGGAAGACCTCCTACGTGATGGATTGGCACAGTGGCAGAAGCAATGCACTCAAATATAGCAACAACTGTGAGGTTGGTGCAGCATCAGGCAGTGTTTTGTTATCTTGTACATGAGAGTGCTATGTGTCGGTATCGACTGGAGGGCATCTAACAACAACAACAACACTTATATGAAATATCTAGAATGAGCAAATGAATAGAGCCAGAAAGTCAATTAGTGGATCCTGGGAAAGGAGGAGGAAATGGGAGCTATTGATTAATGGGTTCAGAGTTTCTGTTTATGGTGATGAAAAACTTTGGAGATAAATATGGTGATGTTTACACAATGCAGTGAATGTAATTCATGCCACGAAATTATATGCTCCAGAAG
>NW_006408559.1:9873216-9875162 GCF_000296735.1 Chrysochloris asiatica
CGGTGGTTCAAGCTCACCAGCTGCTCCTTGGAAACCCTATACAGGGTCGCTATGGGTTGGAATCGACTTGGCTGGCACTCAACAACAATCTCAAAGTCAGCAGTTCAAAACTATCTGCTGTTCTGGGGAAAAAAGATGAGGCTTTCTGCTCCTGTAAAGATTTACAGCCTTGGAAACCCTATACAAGATTGCTATGAGTTGGAATTGAATCCAAGGTCCCCCACCATTGTCTTTGAAAAAGGAATAGAATACGTTTACTATTGTGCCTGGGGCTATAGAACACCAACTCCAGTCTGGGCTCTCAAAGTTCACCAGACTGACCTTGCAAGTAATGTATGCAGTGCATGCATACAGCACTGAAGAAACTGGTCATCACAGTGGAAGGTTTACCCACTGGTTATGAGGGTGGGAGGGGTCTTCCCTTTCCTTTTCTTCTCAGAAGTCCCAAGCACATGTGGGGACACAGACATGGAATACTCATCTGGCCAGTGTGTAGTTTTCATTAGCAAGATGAAAAAAGCTTGGATTGCACCACTGTGAACCAATTTGAAATCTGGCAGCTTGGAGCCTTTATTTAGTTCGACAGTGTTTGATATTTGAATTACATCTTGAACTCATGCCAAGAATTAAGAGATGTAAAAGCCTGTGCAATTTAAGGTTGATAAGAGCTATATAATGCCCATAAAAAAAAATTTTTTTTGAAGGGCTTTATTTGTAAAGGCCATTGTACTTCAACATTTTTCATTCCTTTTAGTATAAAGGGGTAGTAAGTCCCAGTAAGAGTCTCTGTATAGTGCAAGGAGTCCTGGTGTGGTTCTGTGGGTTAATGTGCCAGACTGCAAAGCCATTTGAACTGCAAGGTCAGCGGTTCAAGCTCACCAGCTGCTCCTCAGAAACTCTATACAGGGTCGCTACCAACTTGACTGCACTTAACAACAACAACATAGTGCAAATGGTTAATAAATTGTTGGAAGTTCAAGTCCACTCATGTTGTGGTTAAGTGCCATCAAGTCAGTTCCGACCCATAGCGACCCTATATAGGGTTTCCAAGGAGCAGCTTTTGAGCTTGAACCAATGACCTTGCAGTTGAAATGACTTTGTAGTCTGGCGCATTACCCCATAGAGCCACACCAGGACTCCATCTATAGAACCTCAAAAGAAAGGTTTAGTGATCTTCTTCCAAAAGCATTAATTAGCCTCTGAAAATATTAGCCTAAAGATAGTTAGGGAGCAAACCAACCATGGAGTTTGCAGACATTTTCTGATCAGCATCTATAATATTTAATTTTAAAAAGTCATTGCTAATATAACTGTCTGAAATTTTCATGCAGAAACCTGAATTTATGATTTTTCTTAAGAAAACAGGTGATATAGTAATACTGTACACACATTTCTTAGAAGCAATCTTTAGTTAAGTCTGGGAAGTTACTGCTATCGTTAGGTGGAAACACCTTACCTGTTTCTTTACCCACTAAACCAAACCCACTATTGTCACAGTGACCCTATGGGACAAAATAGAACTGTGTTTTTAAGCCTGTCAACTTTTACATAAGCAGCCTGCCACTTTTCCTCCTAATGAAGTGACTGGTGGGTTTGAACTGCCAAACTTTTTGTTAGCGGTCAAGTACTTTAACCATGGCACCACCTACTCCTCCTTATCCTATGATTGGTGTCAGCCATGGTTTCAGACATTGATTATCTGGTCCTATAAGATATTTGAACTTATCTTTTTAGGAATTGTCTTTTAAGAGAAAGAGTCTTTATCTCTAGGGTCTCCACTCTACAGGAATTGTTAGTCTTGCTATCAAAGACCACAGCCTTCGATATGGATTGCATCTCAATGTAAAAAAAACAAAAATCCTCACCACTGGACCAATAAACAGCATTCTTATCAACAAAGAAAAGATTGAAATTGTCAAGGACTACATTCTTCTTGGATCAAATAT
>NW_006408559.1:9875656-9885643 GCF_000296735.1 Chrysochloris asiatica
GGTAGTGTTCCGTTCTGCTGTGAATAAGGTTGCTATGAGTCTGTGCCGACTCGATGGCATGTAACAACAACAATCCAATAGAGCTCTACTGACATTATATCTGTTTTCCACCATCCTCCACATCCACTTCTCCTTTTAAAATATTTCCATGATATAAAACAGAGACACAATCTGTCTCAGCTACCTAATGCTGCTGTAACATAAATGCCACAAACAGGTAGCTTTAAGAAGCAGCAATTTCTCATAGTTCTGGTGGTTAAGTCAAGTTTAATTCAAGGTCTCTACCATGTTGATTCCTTCTTGTCAGTTGTTGTTATTAAGTGCCATTGAGTCGGTTCCAACCCATAGTGACCCTGGATAGGGTTTCCAAGGAGCGGCTGATGAGCTTGAACCGCCAACCTTGCAGTTCAAACAGCTTTGCAGTCTGGTGTATTAATTAACCCATAACACCACACCAGGACTCTCTGGGTATTCCTTGGCTCCTTGGCTGTCTGTGACTTGTTGATTATCCTCAAATATTGTCAGTCTTCCTCAGTGTATAGGACCCTGTGTCCTCTCTACTTTTTTTTATAATTCAGAAATAATTCGATGTAGAACCCAACCTACTCAGGCATGACCTAATTATCATATTAAAAAAACTCTACTTCCAAACAGGATCCTATTTTCAAACACAGGGGCTAGGATTTCAACACATTTTGGAGGACACCATTCAATTCATAACAGTGTCTATAGCAAAGATGCTTTCTTATTCTAACATTCTCAAGTAGTTTTCTGGAATCCTGGGTATGTATGGCTTCTGTTGGAGGATTTCTCTTGTTGACTCTATCTTTGGTAAATAGAAGCTTTTTTTTTTTTTTTTTTTTTATCTTTAAAGCAGCTTTTCTCCATGCACTGTTGATATGTTCGTAATTGTTATCACTCCGTATGTAGCTCCCTAGGTGTTAGGTTCATTATTTGCTTCCCTGGTCAGAATAAAAAAATTGACTAGTCATTTCCTCTCCCCCAGGACTTGCTGTAGAAATGACTTTCTGTATAGTCATTCAGAGTGAATTCCTCAGTGTTATATGTGTTTTGTTTCAGGGAGCACTTCTCCAGGGGAGATTATTCAGGGTCTTATGATTGTTTAGGGGAAGCAAGATAATCCCAACTCCCTTTTCTTCTGAAATGTGTTCTATTGACTCAGAGTTAGCTAATTTTCTCTCATTGGTGCTGTCTCAAAAAGAACAATGTGGATCTTTGTGCTTTTTCCCAGCAATGACAAAACAACATGTTTCTAAGGAACTTGACTTGACAATGGCTTCCATTTTTGTACATTTGTCCTGTCTGTAAAAAGGGCATGTGTACAAATAAAGCAATAAGAAAAGACTTGTCCTTAAGATCCAAAATGAATATTCAAACAAAACTACAGTAACTACTTGAATTAAAGCAATTTATGTGGTAAAAATTCATTAGTATATCACCTTCAATCAAAGCTTGCATTATTCAGACAGTTTTATAGATGAATGTTTTTTTCACTCATGCAATTAAATTATTTACTCCTTATTGATTCTCCATGACACACCTATAAGAACAAAGATTCTTTTCCCAAGGAATGAAAACAGTTAATGTGCTTAGTTGCTAAAGTTGATAAGTTGAAGGTTGAAGTCCACCCAAAGGCTCCTTGAAAGAAAGTCTTGGAAAGCTCCTTAAAAAACCCACCTCAGCTATCAAAAACCTATGGATCACAATTCTATTTTGATTAGTTGCTTATTTTTCCATCATAGACACTATATCATATATTGAAATGGACTTCACTACTATTATTAACTCAGCCTTATAATGCCGCCAAATCTTAGGTTTGAATGAATGAACTCTGTATTCCAGATGAACGAATGAAATTATTGAATGGTCAAAGCAGGAATTCATTAACACTGTTTTAAATGATATGTCTAAATAGTACCAATTCAAATGGGAGATAAGTAATTTAAATAAATAAATGTAAAGAATTGGATCCAGAAATTCTGTCTCTAGGAATTTACCCCAAGAAATAAACTTTAAAAATGTTAAAAGATTTTGCTTAAGGGATCTATTTATTAGAGGATTAAAAAGCTGTAATGGAAAACTATTAGACGTTACATAAATGTTTGAAAGCAGGGATTGGCTAAATCAGATACATTGCATTCATATTATTTACCTGTTAAAAGGAATATACAAATATTCCAGATGTCCATCAAGGGCATTCTGGTTGAATATAAAATATTCACAATGGAAAGTCATGAAGCTGATAAAAAGAGCGGGGAAACTTTGTAACGTGATGTGAAAATCATTTCCAGGAATATGTTGTTGTTGGTAAGTGCCATGGAGTTTGTTCCGACTCATAGTGACCTTTTATGGGATTTCTAAGGAACAGCTGCTGAGTTTGAACTGGTGAACTACAGCTTCACCCTTGGATATATTATTAAGTGACAAAACAAGGTGCTAATGAGTGTATTTTGTGCATGTATACACATTTAAATAAAATAATAAAAATGGCAGGAAAATGGACCATATAGAGAAGCAAGAATTCTTTGTAAGTACCTTGTAAATATTGTTGACTTTTGAAACTTATGAATGATTTACGTATCCTAAAATTAAATAGAAGAGACAAAATAATCCCTCCAAATAAAATAAATAAATAAATAAATAAATGAGCTTGCCTATATAATGAGTTGATTGCTTAATTAAAGAAGAATCGTTTCAAGTGGTTTTAGCGACTGTATTTTTATTTAGTGGAATATAAGAACAGATAGAGTTGAAAACATAATAGTAAGTTCATTTAATTCTCTGGTTATTAGTAATCAAATTTGAATTGTTATTTTGAAACTACAAAACACATTATTTAACCCATTGCTACCAAATTGATTCTAATAGCAGCCCTATGTAGAGTTTTCAAGGCTGTAAATCTTTATGGGAACAGAAAACCTCTTCTTTCTCCCTCATGGTATCTGGTGGATTTGAACTGCTGATCTTGTGATTACTGTCCCTAACCATAATCACTTGCTTTGTAGAATAAATACTGGACTGCAAACTGCAAGGTTGGTGGTTCAACCCACCAGCCGCTCCTTGGAAACAGGTCGCTATGAATTGAAACCAACTTAATGGCACTTAACAACAACAACACATATATTTTAAAGAGAATGTGGTGGTTCTGTAGGTTAGGTATGTAGCTTTGAACAACAAAATTGGTGGACTGAGCTTGTTTCAACTCATGAGGGAGAAAGATTGCTTCCTTCATTCTTCTGCCAAACCCCTTCTTGTTGCAGATTGTCTTCTCTTTCAAGTTAACCCATATCTACCCTCTAAACTGCAAGGTCAGTTTGAACCGTAAGGTCAGCAGTTCAGATCCACCCATCACTCCTCAGAAACACTACACAGGGTCTCTATGTGTCAGAACTGACTCAATGGCACTTACTTAACAACAATAAAAACCCTCTACTCCTCCCACTCATCTGTCAGTTTGTTGTACTGAGGGAGTTTGCATGTTGGAAGCTATGCCATCAGTATTTTGAATGCCCGTAAGTTTGACTCTGTTACTTAATTCATGACCTTTATAGTCCTACGTTTGAAATTTAGGTTTTTGATGCATCTTGAGTTCATTTTTGTGTATGGTATGAGATATGTGTTTGCTTCATTCTGCAAATAGTTTCGCAGTTTTGCCAGCACCATTTGTTAAAGAGACTATCTTTGCCCCATTTAATGTGCTTTGACCCTTTGTCAAAGATCAGCTGCCTATAGGTGGATGGATTCACTACTGGGTTTTCAATTCTGTCCCATTGATCTTTGTGCCTTTTTTTGTACCATGTGACAGGCTGTTTTGATGACTGTGGATATGTAGAAGGCTTTGAAATTAGGAAATGCTAAGTCTTCCTAACTCTAACTAAGGACTCCAGTGTGGCACTGCAGGATAATGCCCTGGACTACAAGATCAGTTTGAACTACAAGGCCGGCTGGTCAAGCTCATCAGCTGCTCCTCCAAAACCCTATACAGGATTGCTGTTGACAGAACCTACTTAGCAACAACTACAACTAGCTATACCTATGGTATATTTTTCCATTTATCTAGGTCTATTCTGGTTTCTTGTAGCAAGCAGAGTTTTGTAGGTTTTTTTTTTTTTGCATAGGTTTTTTGCTTAAAGGTATTTTATATTTTGAGTGGCTATTATAAATGGTATTGTTTTCCTAATTTCCTTTCAGAGCTCTCTTTATTAGTGTGAAGGAATCGAATGGAGTTTTGTATGTCTAGCTTGTGCCCTAAGGAGCTCTGGTAGCATAGTGGTTACGAATCGGGCTGCAAACCACAAGGTCAGCAGTTCGAAACTACCAGTTGTTCCATGGGAGAAAGATGAGGCTTTCTGCTCCAGTAAAGATTTACAGCCTCGGAAACACTGTACAAGGTCGCTATGAGTCGGAACTGACTCCACAGCACACAACAACAACAACAATCTTGTACCCTGCCGTTTTGTTAAAGCTTTCAATGATTTCCAGTAATTTTCTCACTGAGTCTTTAGGATTTTCAATGTATAAGATTATATCATCAGCAGATTGAGTTTTATTTTGAAGCTACTGTTTAATTTATCAATTTCTTAACCAGTTTAAAACTTTGTTTTATCTTGAAATCAACTTGACTTCCTTGTCATTTATTAGCTCTATAACTATACTATTCCCTTGTTTTGATTTGTAATTGTCTTCATCATAAATCAATACCTCTGGATCCCTAGTTTTGGCTTGTGGGCTCGTTTTACTTTGGGTACTGTTATATTTCAATTGACCTTTGGATGATATTGCCATATATGTAAATATCAGGCTGTTGTCTGCTGTTTTTGGATTTACATTTGCAAATTTAATTTTGTTTCTATTTATTTTGTCCATTTGTTTTTGTAGTATTTTCCTGAATTCTTGAAACATTTGTTCTGTGTTATTCTTGCTTTCATCTGCATCTTTCTTAACATTTCTCTTAATCCATTGAAGGTACCTAAATATCATTATTTTGAATTCTTTATAAGGTAGCTCCAATACATTTTTATACTTAGAAGCATTTTCTGGCTCTGTTCTTGGTGACTTGTTTAAGTGATTCTGTCCTGTTTCTTCATGTGAACTGAAATTGTCTTTTGTCTTTGAGACATTGCTGTTATTATGTTTATAATTAATTGATGATCGTATGTTTGTGCGCTCTTAGGCACTCACAACCTGCTTCCTGGTGGGTGTGACTAGAGACTGGAAGTGTGTGTGCTGTTCTCCATTTACTGTTTGTGCAGAACAGTTCAAGGTGAGTTTGGCTGGTGTTGTCTGCTGTCTATCATTGATTCGGTGGTATCAGATCTAGGAGTAGCTCTTGCCCAGTGGGTGGAGCTACAGAGAGTTCCATCCACAGTTGTGGATGGACTGTGTGGGCTCAGTGGCTGACTCCCTTCATGTAGGGCAGGAAGAAAAACAATAACATGCACACCCAAGAAAAAAAATCCAACTAAATAAACCACAGAAAATAATAAAGAAGAAAAAAGCCAACAATGGACAACAGCAAGGAAGAAGGACATAATAATCAAAAAGAGAAAAAAAAAGGAAAGGAAAATACAGAAATAGAAGAGGAAAATATGGAAGAAAATAAAAAGCGAAAACCCAACAAATAAAACTAAGGAGAGGGAAGAAGAAAAGAAAGGGATACGAGAAGAGCAAAGGGAAATCAAGAGGAATAAAAACAAGAAGTGGGGGAAAAAGTGAAAGAAGAAAAGATGGGAAAAAGTAAAGTGGAGAAAGAAAAGATGGGGAAAATAGTAAGTGAAAGAGAATATGGAGAAAAGAGGAAAAATAAAGCAAACAAAGGTGAAAAATTAGGAAAGGGGTTAGACTAAGAGAGGAGAAAACTGTGTGGGGTTCCTTACAGCCAAGGATCTTATGAGGTGGGAAGGGGAGAGATGAGACACTGGCACACAGGTCCCAGTGGAACTCTAGGTCTAGATGTTGCCTATGGTTGGGGCACCCAGTCTGGAAGGAGTTCATGCAGGCCCTAATGGTGTCTGCTGTCAGGGTTTTTGTTCCCAGAAGGAACTCTTTCAGGTCCAGACAGCACCTTCGGGCAGGGCAGATGGATATGAGACCTTTCTACTAGTCCAGAGGTGGCCAGACACTAGCTCTGCATGCTTTTCTAGGCTGCAAATGCAGAGTTCACCTGGTTTTACCTGCTGGGGTGGTGCATCCAGCACCTGATTCACAACAACTTGGCTCAAATCTCTGGCAGAGCAGGGGCTATGCAGGAAATGGATGAGGGTGGGCCTGGGCATTCCTCTGGTCACCAGGGGAGTATGGGAAACAAGAGAGAATTATACCTATTTTGTCACCAGCTACCAAAGTGTTTAGAGTCCTGGTGTGATGCTATAGGATAAGCACTGGACTGCTAGGTTGGTTTGAACTGCAAGGTGGGCAATTCAAACCCACCAGCCACACCATGGAAACCCTATACAGGGGCACTATGAGTCAGATCTGACTTGACAGCAGTGACAACAACTGATGTGTTCAAGATGGTCATGCCAGGACAGGCCTACTCCTCTGTGGGCTCCTCGGTCTCCTTTCTCACGGGACTTACTCAGCTTCTTCTAAAAAGTATTCAGTCCACTTCTCTATCCTTTTCTCTGAAGCTCAGGCTGCCAGAGTTACTATGTTTCACTTGTTTTTTTGTGTCTTTGTTGTAGAAGGTCTCAGTAGTGTAACTGTTTAGTGTGCCATCTTGCTGGAATCTCCTTGCTATTATTGTTGGTATGCACCTTTGAGTAAGTTCCAACTCACCACGGCCCTGTATAGGGTTTCTGAGACTTTAAAAATCTTTGTTGGCACAGAAAATATTTTTCTCTCGTGGAGCGGCTAGTGAGCTTCAACTGCTGACCTTGTGGTTCACAGTCCAGGGCTTGTCCTATGGAGCCACTGCACTCCCAGAAGCTCTCTTGTTGTTGTTAAGTGCTGTTGAGTCAGTTCCAACCCATAGTGGCCCAGTATAGGGTTTGTTGTTGTTATTAAGTGCCGTTGAGTTGGTTCTGATCTATAGTGACCCTTGAGCTTCTGAGGAGCATCTGGTGAGCTTGAACCGCTGACCTTGAAGTTTAAACCAACTTTGCATTCCAGCGCATTAACCCACAGCACCACACCAGGACTCCTAGTATAAGATTTGCTGTTGTTGTTAAGTGCTGTTGAGTCAATTCTGACCCATAGTGACCCTGTATAGGATTTCTAAGGAGCAGCTGGTGAGCTTGAACCGCTGACCTTGCAGTTCAAATGGCTTTGTAGTCTGGTGAATTAACCAGCAGTGCCATACCAGGACTCCTAGTATAAGGCTTAGTTACATGTAATTTCAGTTGACGATATTATGAATCCACAACTTTAAATAAAATTATGTATTTTCTAGCTCTGCCAATTAAAAAAAACTATTATAAAATGAGCTATTAACATTAGGCCACACACATGCAAATATACAATCTCTGAGAGGTACAGAGGAAATAATTAAAAGTGGTTAAAATCTTTAGAAGGAACCCTGGTGGCACAGTTGTTGAGCACCTGGTGGTTTGACTTCACTAACTCAACAGCTTTATGAGAGAAAGACCTGGTGATTTGCTATCATAAATAGTACAATCAAGAAAATTCTAATGTTCTATTCTGTCACTTGAGCTTTCTATGAGTCAAAATCGACTCTGTGGCACCCACTGACAACAATAAAACTCTTAGAGGATGCATTAGAAATGGGTGAACTGAGTTGTAATTTAATATCCTTCTATACTTTTGAATTTTAACATGTGTACTCCTAACAACAAAGACAACAAAGTTTTATTCTTATAATAATGAGTCAAGAACTCATTAAAACTTTTGTCTGCGTCCACCTAGTTCCTGCCATAAAGCTAAGCTTACAAGAGGTACTTAATGGAGATTTGAAATCTTGCTACACACAGGGGATGGCTTTTTACAATGTTAAAGAAGATGCTAAGTCAAATTAATATTGTCCCAAATGAGAACAGAGTGGGCAAGGATCAGAAAGCACACTGATCAAATGTAAAGGACCGCTTGGAATTGGTGATCATAGTGATTTTTGTTGTTTTGGTTTTATGCACAAACAAATCTCTAAGCTCATTTTGTAAATGTTTCCCTCAGAGTTTCTGTGTGCCTGTCAGCAAGAGGTGGATCATGCAGAGAGCGCAAGGTGGGAAGGCTAACCAGCAATTCATGTGAATCCTGTGCTTTCCATTCAGATAAATATGCAAATAGTTCAGCAGAATGAACCTGGTTACAGCATCACTTTGAAACTCATGTTAAATTGTTTTAAATGGGCAAAATAATGACTAGCTCATGAGTTTAATTTGTCTCATTTTTGATTCGTGCAGTTTCTGTATCATTGAAGTGATATTGATTAGTCCATTTTAAGGACATGAGCAAAGGACAAAAATACTTCCTTCTTTATGCTTATTTCCATGATATATGCATATGCATCTTTTATATAATTTTAATCTAAATATGTATATTGTGTATGTGCCTACACACACATCTCTCTATATCTATATGTATACATTCTCATTTTCTCTCTCCACTCGTCTATCTATCTATCCATCATCTATCCATTATGTATATATGTATGCATGTATGTATATATGTATGTATGTATGTATGTATCTATCTATCTATCTATCTATCTATCTATCTATCTATCTATCTATCTATCTATCTATCTATTTTTCCATCATTTATCTATCTATCCATCATCTATCTATCTATCTAACCATTATCTATCTATCTATCTATCTATCTATCTATCTATCTATCTATCTATCTATCTATTTATCTTCTATCTACCATCCATATGTCTTTCTGTCTATTTATCATCTATCTATCCATCATCTATATACTATCTATCTATCTATCTATCTATCTATCTATCTATCTATCTATCTATCTATCTATCATCTATTACTATCTATCTATCTATCTATCTATCTATCTATCTATCTATCTTCTAGCTACCATCCATATGTCTGTCTGTCTATTTATTTATCATCTAGGAGAAGGATATCATGTTTGGTAAGGTGGAGCGTCAGAAAAAAAAAGGAAGACTCCCAATGAGATGGATTGGCCAAATGGCAGCATTGATGGACTCAAGCGTGGCAACAGTAGTGAGGTTGGCCCAGGTTCAGGCAGTACTGACTCCATGGCACCTAACAACAACAACATGAGTTGGAAGCAAAGATGTCAGCTTGGACTAAGGTGCGCCTGACCCAAGCCATGATATTTTTAATAACCTCATATGGTCAGTTTAAATGACAAGGTCAGCAGTTCAAACTCACCGGCTGCTCCTTGGAAACCAAATACAGGGTTGCTATGAGTCAGATTCGACTTGATGGCAATAACAACAACAACAACAACTTAAAATTTCAACATCCTGTAAAGGAAAGTGCAGCAGAGTGCTATGAGAGGGTAGAAGGGGACTTGATATCAGGAGTCTCAGAAAGCCACTCCAGTGTCTCTAGGAAGCAGTTCTTTATCTCTGCGATTTCCTGGACCCAGAGGACAGCAGTTCCTTATCTCTGAGGTTTCCTGGGGGGTTAAGCTGGTGTCAGAACTTAAGGACAGGTCCTGGGAGGGGCTGAGTTGACTGCTGATTTTTCTACTCCTACCCAAATACACTCATCTTCTCTCCCTCCTGTCACTACCCTGGTATTTCTCCTCATCCTGTTTCCTGGCTTATCTTACAGGCAGCTTTCCTCTCTGACTGCACAGTTACCATAGAAGCAGAGCTGGAGGGATCAATTACTTTGTTTGGTTATAGTGGAGCCTTAATTGATTGGTTTCAACCAGAAAGATAATCAGTTGCCTCACTACGGACTATCTGTTTAATTCTAAGACTGCTCTAATAAATCCATGATGGGGTGTGGGTGTAGTGTGACTGCACTGGTGTAATAAATCCATGATGGGGTGTGGGTGTAGTGTGACTGCACTGGT
>NW_006408559.1:9885923-9892538 GCF_000296735.1 Chrysochloris asiatica
GTGTGGGTGTAGTGTGACTGCACTCGTCTAATAAATCCATGATGGGGTGTGGGTGTAGTGTGAATGCACTGGGGTAAAAAATCCATGATGGGGTGTGGGTGTAGTGTGACTGCACTGGTCTAATAAATCCATGATGGGGTGCGGGTGTAGTGTGACTGCGCTGGTCTAATAAATCCATGATGGGGTGTGGGTGTAGTGTGACTGCACTTGTCTAATAAATCCATGGTGGGGTGTGGGTGTAGTGTGACTGCACTGGTCTAATAAATCCATGATGGGGTGTGGCTGTAGTGTGACTGCACTCATCTAATAAATCCGTGATGGGGTGTGAGTGTAGTGTGACTGCACTGGTGTACAAACACCAGGGAAACAGGAGGAGAGTCTGCTACTACTTGTGTGCAACAAGACATTGCGTGTTGTGGAGAGGTTACTGGGAAGAGCTAGCTAGCATGGTCAACATTGATGCCAACTTCCATCCCCTTTCCATTACGTACAAAATTACTTGTCATGTTTGATCTGGAAGGATCCCCAGTAAGCATTGGGCTGCTAACCACAAAGCTGGCAGTTCAAATCCACCAGTTGATCCTCGATAGAATGATGAGACCGTCTGCTCTTCTAAATAATTACAGTTTTGCAAACCTTAAATAGCAATTCTACTCTGTCCTATAGATTATTTTTGTTGGACTCGACTCGATGGTAGTGGGTTTGGGTATTTTTGAGCTGGTTTGAGATAATTCTTTTATCTTAATAAAGATCATTTGGTGATGGACTGCTCAAAATAAGGAAATAAAATGATGGGTAATCACATCATCCAGAAATTGACCCAAGAGTCATACATTTTAGGGACTTTAGGTATGGTGGTGACGTGCGCCATTGAGTTGGTTCCTGCTCATAGTGACCATGTATGGGGTTCCTGAGGCTGTAAATCTTAACAGGAGTAGGAAGCCTCATCTTTCTCCTATGGATCGGCTGCTAGATCTGAACTGTCGACCTTGTGGTTAGCAGTCCAACTCATAACCCATTACTTTAGGTATATTAAAATATAATATATAGAGAGATGTTACTTACAGAGAAGCTGCTTTTGGGGAAAAAAAGTCATTTTCAATTTGATTAAGGTTGGCATGGCATGTCATTTTCATCCTTTTAATTTTAATCTGTGTCCTTATATTTAAAATGTGTTTCTTGTAGAGGACATTTTTTCCATATTAGATTTATTTGACTTCATCAGCTAATATAATTTTTGTTTTTGTTTAAAATGAGTGCCTTTGTTGAGCACATTAATTATTCAGTTGACTTCAGTTAAGTTTTGTGCATTTCTTCTAACATTTTTTACTTGGTAGTTCAGTCTCGTGAGCTGAAAGAAGATTCTAGATGATTGTGAGGGGCAATTGATAAATTATGGCTCCCTGGTGGCACTGTGAGATAAGCACTGGACAGTAGAAACTTTTTTCCTGTTCAAACATACTTATATTAGCTCAGCACTTAGGAGTTTTAAAAATAATTTATTTGATTTTGTTGTTGTTTTGTTAAGATTATATACAAAGTTGTTGTTTTTAAGTGCCATCGAGTCAGTTCCGACCCATAGTGACCCTGTAGAGGGTTTCTGAGGAGTAACTGGTGAGCTTGAACCACCGATCTTGCAGTTCAAAAGGCTTTGCAATCTGGTGCATTAACCCACAGCACCACACCAGGACTCCATACACAATAGAGCATGCATCAATTCAATGATATCTACATGTATAATTCAATGACATTAATGACCTTCTTCAAGTGTGCAAACCTTCTCACCCGCATTTTCTGAGTTGTTTCTCCCTCAGTTACACAAACTCACTGCTCCCTAAAGTCCTTATATTTAATCTTTAGAGTTGCTGTTTCCAATTTGATCCCCTATAGATAGATTTTAAAGCCTCAAGGCGGACATTGTTTACTTTTTACAAAAGAAATCAAACGACGTATTGCATTAGGTAAATCTGCTGCACAAGATCTGTTTAAAGTGTTCAAGGGCAAAGATGTCAGTTTGAGGACTAAGGTACACCTGACCCAAGCCACGGTATTTTCAATCATGTGAAAGTTGGACAATTAGTACAGAAGGCTGGAGAAGAATTGGTGCGTTTGAGTTATGGTGTTGGAGAAGAATGTTAAAAGTACCACGGACTGTCAGAAGAACAAACAAATCTGTGTTGGAAGAAGCACAGCCAGAATGCGAGACTTCATCTCTCACACTTTGGGCATGTTATCGGAGGGACCAGTTCCTGAAGGACATAATTCATGGAAAAGTGGAGGGTCAGAGAAAAAGAGGAAGACCCCCAATGAGATGGATTGATACAGTGCACGAAGTGGCAGCAGCAGTGGGCTCAAGTGTAACAATTGTGAGGCCAGCACAGGACCGGGCAGTGTTTTGTTCTGTTGTGTATGGGGTGGTTATGAGTCGGAAATGACTCGACATCACCTAACAACATAACAAGAAGCTCAAAAAGATCTATTTTTTAATTTTATGAATTTTACTAATTGTAGAAATTGAAAGTTACATAGCACTTAGCATCTTTACATTTTGCAAAGCACATGTAATTCTATTACCTCATTTAATTAGCACAATCTAGCATAGATTCTGACGTAATTGATGGAAACTGAAAACCCCAGAGATGTATTGCCGAACTAAAAAGTTACAGGGTGGCCGACCTTGGACTCACTCAGAATTGGAAAATTTTACTTCAAGCCTTGTGCTCTTTATATTACTGCGCAGACAAGAAACAGACTGTGAAACACATAAATCATTAGAAATGGTGTCCCTATCTCACGCACAACTGATCTCAAACACTGAAGTGATACTCCGCCTGGTAAAAGAATCAGCAGTCATAGTGTTTGTCCTCCACTAGAGTGCAGGCCTCTAGGCTCATGGTCCCAACCTAAAACGCAAAGAGATGGAAGCAGTCACAACCCGTAATTAAAAACCAAATCCTGTAAAGTCTATTATATAAAAAATTAGAGGTACGTACAATCGTTAGTAATAACAAACGGGCACTACTTTGAGACATGCATTGAAACATTTTTATTATAGTTATTGTTGTTGTTAAGTGTTGTTGAATTGGTCTCAACTCATAATGACCTTGTATAGGGTTTCCAAGAAGCAACTGGTGGATTTGAACAGCCGACCTTGTAGTTTACAGTCCCGTGTGGATCCTACAGTTCCACACCAGGAGTCATTATTATTATTACTGTATTACAATGTTAGCGATGATTTTAATGCATCGGAAAGTGCTTCTTTAATCCTTTTTATGTAATAGAAAATTACATTTGACACTAAAACAAACATTTAACTAACTTTAGATATGGACCATGCTTAACTACTCGGCCAAGCACAAATTCGACTTAAAGACAGACTTAATTATGGAACTGATTTGTAATGAGCCTACATGTAAAAAATGTTTTGCATTGCTTTTTAGACACTGTGTTGTCGGGGACCTGCCTCGACATTGGGGTTCAGTTCACGAGGGGAGGATACCTGACGGCGACTCAAGAATACACAGAAAGAGACAAAGGAGACAAAGAGAGAGACAAAGAGGCACCCCAAAGCCAGGGTGGATACATCACTGATAGGCAGGCTTGGGACTACAGGCATCGTGGCCTCTGCAGGCAGCAACTCACTGCCCTGCAATCTATACTACATGCCTTCCAAACCGTAATGCACCGCAATCTTTACTCTATGCCTGCCAACCAGTAAGGCACTGATCTTTACTCCATGCCTGCCAACCAGTAATGCTACCTGGGGAGGCCCGGGCCTCTGCTTTATTCAGGGGAGGAGTTTCACACCAAGCTGGGAGGGACTTAGGCAAGCTACAGCTAACATCAGTACTTTTCCAGACATTCAGGTAACTTTACATAGTACTTCACTGGTTCGAATCCCAGGCCAGCAACTTGGATTCTCAGGCCCAATTAACATATCTATAGCCCCTGAGCATAGTTGGGGGAAGGTGAGAGATAAAGACAAAAGCTTGGGTGGAGTCCTGCTGCTTTGGCTTCCTGAGCCAGGTCTGCAGGAGGACTCCAGACCCCCAGGTGAATGGGCTGCACCTGGAAAAGAATTAGGGAGGATGGGTTCTTTGTCTATAGAACAAAGAGCTGTGAAGTAGCCAAGACATTTTTAGTTAATCCTTTGGAGAAATGCTTAACCTTACAACCTTCAGTCTGGGCTTTAGGAAAATACCCCATTTATCTGTGGATTGCCAAAGGCTCCAGTGTATTAATTTAATATATATACCTGAATATTAATATGAAAGCAATTTGCCATTAACTGCCAGTGGCCTCATTTGTTACACTCGGCCCTAGCGGGCCTCGAACCTCTGATTAGTCTTACACGGTCTGCAACACTGTGTCATAGAATTAAACAACAACAATAAAAAAACACTTGTTTTTAAACAGGGGGAAAATGAAAAGTCTGCTTTTCCCTGCTTGGTGATGATTTGTCTATGAGGTATGTTGTAAATTGTGGCATCATTAAGACATGCTGTTTTTTTTTTTTTTTTTTTTACTATTAAGCAATGCAGTTCCCCTCTTTGCTATCTGCTAGATTGGCAAGAGGAAGATAAATAGCAATTCTTTCTTCTTTTTAACCCACATTATTTCTGTTGACCTACCAGACTCCAGGTAAATGAATATTTGAATGAGTTGGTTTTTCCCAATTGCCAGAGTCGATGAAAATTAAAGCATGAAACAACATTTTTATAGAATTTCCCAGAAGCATAGAATGTCAAACCTGAAAAGGGCTTTAGAGTCCAAATTCTTCATTTTATTGCCAATAAAACTAAGTCTCAGAGTGAGGAAAGACTTGTTTTTGATTACCCACTATATTAGTTAGTGTCTTAGGGCAGCTGTAATAAAGTCTCATAAAGTAGATGGCCTATAAGAACAGAGACTTACTGTCTTGTAATTCTCGAGGCTGGAAGTTGGGCTAGAAATCCCAGTGTCAGCAGGATTAGTTCCTTCTGGAAGCTTTGAGGTAGAATCTGTTCCGTGCCTGTCTCCTAGCTTCTTGTTAGGGTGGGTGGTTCTTGCCATTCCTTGACATGTAGACTCACAGATTCAGTTTTCCCCTTGATCATTTTCCCATAAGTTTCTATTCTTTCTTCCTTTTTAGAAAGACAGCATCCATATTGGATTAAGACCCACCCTACTCCTATGAAGAAGGGATTCAGTTTCATTGACCCACAGAATCTCTAGTGGTCTAATCAGAGATTTTTAATGAGGCATGTTATAGATTTACATTTCAATTCCCATTAGGAAATCCTCTCACTGCATTAAGTCAGTTGGTCCCCAGCTAGATGATACTGGAGGAGGTGAGGGTCTTCCATCCTCTGCCCATTACAATTCATTGCAGACCTTTCCTAAGAGCACAGTAGACAGGCAGGGCTCCTTAGTCTTCAGTTTCCAGGAATGGAGAGCTCGTAGCTGTGAGGTCATCTACTCTTACTGGCTGAGTTATGTGACTACACAGTCCTACTTTGCTTTAGTTGGGGCAGGGAGCAGTTTGGGAAATGGAGTCAGGAGGACAGAGGAAAGCAATTTAAGATCATTCATTTGCTGATGAGAAAACACAGAAACACTTTGTGGTTTATCTGAAGATCTGAAATCAATGTCAGATTCAGTACTATAATGCAATTGACTTGTAGTCATTAGACCTGTGGTCGGATATTGTAAGTAATGATGACTAGATAGAAGGAATTTCTTAAGCATGAACCTCAATGAGAAATATCTCTTCTTCTCATCTCTTGCTAATCACTCCTTAACTATCATCTAACCAGATCTTACACTTTTTTCTCCTCAAATACTTCTTTCTCTATTTTGTGCATTTCCACTCTGATGTGCCAACACCTCCAACTCATCGCTGATACTACAGCCAGATAGACTTTCCCCAATAGCAAATGCAATCTTGCCTTTACTGTGAATAATATTCTTTATTAGTTCCCCAGTGTCTTCAACTGACAGCCATTAAACTGCATTCTATGGAGGGGACAATTCTAAATATGGAACCAGAATATGTTGTCCTCCTCCACATCTCTTCTTTATTTACTTTCCCATCTGGGGAACTCCTTTGTGGATTGTCTTTCCTTCCTTGCTGGAATAAAAGCTCTTAGCAGTGAAAGAGAATAGAAGCTGAGGAAGTTTTCTCAGTAACGAGATTAGCTAGCTTCAGGCTCATGTAACAGAAAGACGCACAGCATTTTTAGGTTGTGAGCAGCAGATGCCACTAGAATATATTGCTGTTGTTAAGTGCCATTGAGTCAGTTCCAACTTATAGTCACCCTGTATAGGGTTTCCTAGGAGCAGCTAGTGAGTTTGAACTGCTGATCTTCTGGCTCACACTCCAGTGCTGATCCTACAGTGCCACACAAGAGTCTTCTATAATATAGTGAATCAGAAAGATTCTAAAAGATCATGCTTACAAGAAAGATGAATATATATATACCTAGGAGCTTTGATAGCGTAGTGGTTACGAATTGGGCTGCGAACCTTAAGGTCAGCGGTTCAAAACTACCAGCCGCTCCGCGGGAGAAAGATGAGGCTTTCTACTCCCGTAAGGATTTACACCCTCGGAAACCCTGTACAGGGTCGCTATGGGTC
>NW_006408559.1:9894448-9911940 GCF_000296735.1 Chrysochloris asiatica
TCAAGCGTGGCAATAATAGTGAGGTTGGCCCAGGATCAAGCCGTGTTTTGTTCTGTTGTGCATAGGGTCACTATGAGTTGGTAACAACTAGATGGCACCTAACAACAACAACAACAACACATACCTGTGTATTTAGGCTGAGCAACCACTGGACTCCTGTTGTGCCCTATTCTGCATTCACACATCCTGGGCACCATATCAGTGTTTTGCAACTTTCTTTCACTTCTGCCCACCATGCTGTGTTGACTCTGAACGTTTATATTCCACCTCCTCCTTTGGTTTGTGGTAATTTGATACATGACAGTTAGGAACCAACTAAGGGGAAGTGATAGGGAGTCCATGCAAGTGACAAATGCAAGGCTGTTAGTACAAGCAAGTTCTCTGCAAATAGTATAGCCTTCTAAGCTAAATATATGAAGTGGGAGATACTCAATACCAAGAATTTTTAAAGCATAGGGAATTGAGTTTCATTTCATCTCAGATGTCCCATGAATACACCTTAGAGATATACTCACTTGAATTTTTGAGCCATATATCAGAGTTTTCCCCCTCTCAGAGAAGTCCTGGTGTGTGCTGTGGGTTAATGCCCTGGACTGCAAAGGCGCTTTGAACTGCAAGATCAGCAGTTCAAGCTCACCAGCTGCTCCTCAGAAACCTTGTACAGGGTTGCTGTGGGTTGAAATAGACTCTACAGCACTTAACAACAACAATAAGAACCCTGACAAAACAGAAATGTGCTTCTTTTTTTTTTATAAAAGGGAGTTGACCACACATTCAAAGGTTGTTGAGAACAAGTAGCACTATCCTGAGACCTCATCCTTGACTTAATCACACTAGCCAAAGAGTAAATGAATGTCCATATGTGAGCTGCTGCTACTTAATAGCTTTGGCCTATTTAAGCTTCTGGGCTAAAACTGACTAGAAAGAAAGGCCTGGCAACTTTCTTCTGAAAATTAGTCATAGCATTATGAATCATTAGTCTGAAAATTATGGATAACATGTCACAGGACTGGATGATATTTTTTGTTATACATAAGGTTGTCATGAGTCAAATTCAACTAGACAGCTACTAGCAAGAGGATATTTGAAACCCTTTAAAAAAAACCAGGTCAAATGATCCTGCTCTGTGTGAAACGCTGGTTGGAGTGTCCATGTTTATATAATTGCATTTAAGCCAGCTCCTTCTTAGAAATCTACATTGTTGTTGCTGTTGTTAAGTGCCATTGAGTCCAACTCATAGAGACTCTGTATAGAGTTTCTGAGGAGTTGTTGGTGAGTTTGAACCACTGACCTTGTGGTTCAAACTGACCTTGCGGTCCAGTGCTTATCCATCAGGACTCCATAGAGTCCCAAATATCTGTGTTGGATTCTTGATTTAGAATTGACAAAATAATCCATTCCCTAGAACATTTTTATGAGATCTTTTCTAGTATCAGTATTAGATCAATTTTTTTCGAGTTCTGGTATGCTTTATGCAGGTTTTTGTTCACATTTATGTACTTACCAGTCACCTAATGGAATGCTTCAACTATCATACAGTTTGTGGTTTAGCATGTGAAGAACTGGCTAACAAGATTTTCGTGGTCTTTCCACATGTTGTCACTCACTTGCTCTTCTTCCGGCCTCTCTCTATTCATTTATTCCTTGGTCCTTAGTACTTCATGCTAAATCAGTATACTTTCTATTTCTTCAGCTGGTTGATTTCTTATTTCATTGCTTAAATATAACATTGTATAGATGCACTTTCTAGACAGATTTAAAATGTCAGAAATTGAATGTGCTTATAGTAGTTTATAAAAATATAGTCTCATACAAATGCAAAGTGGTTTTTACCAAGGCTTTCTTAGCATTAAAAAAAAATTTTTTAGCAAGCATAGAATGATATAAACATGACTCTCTAGTTGAATCACTGAATGACTAAATGAATTTTTAGATTATTTGTGTTCTCATATTCTTTACTGACAGTTTTATAGTAAAACTATGACATATAAATGTTTGACATTTGAAGTATTGTCATTTAAATAAACTACAATAATGGAATGCAAAAAATACATTTTGGTAGGACATTATAAAATGTTTAGACATGTATATGTAAACTGAACGGATGGCTAGGTAAAGTATACTGCCAAAAAAGGGCTAGATCCTTCCTGATAGTTTCTGTTCTAAAAGTTTATTGTAATGTGCACTTGATATTCTTAAATGGGGATTTGCAAAATGGAAACATTCATTTATTTTCACAGATGTGAGTCAGTGTTGCTTGGGGGAATAGCATCTGTACGTGAGGACGCCCCTGTGTATGTGTGTGTGTGTGTGTGCACGCACACACATGTGTGCTTATATATCTGTGCCTGTGTCAGCACTGCGATATGGGTTACTACTAAGTCATACATATCAGATGAGACTTTGTGTTTGTTTAGTTGAAAACATGCCCATTGTCTCAATTATATTATTTTTCTCTCTTGGTGTAATGATTTGTAAGTTGGTGAACTGAATAGTTTATGGAGATTTTTTCCCAAATAGGTCCATTGTTTACATAAGAACTGGAGAGATAGCATATGACCATAACAGATAAATTCAGGCTTTGTCTATAAAGCATACCTAAAAAAAAATCTTAATCTTTTTTTCAAGTATTATATTTGTTGTTGCCAAGTGTCGAGGAGTCTGTTCTGACATATAGTTACACTATATAGGGTTTCCAAGGCTTATAAGTCTGCAGAAGCAGAGAGCCTCACCTCCATGGACCACTTGGTTGGTACAAACCACCAACCTTGTGGTTTGCAGTCCTGTGCTTAGTCTATGGCATTACCCTCTTCCCAGTTATAATAGTAGACAATGATTAATTAACAAAACAGGTTACTGCCCAATTTAATTTGAATGTTTTTTTACAGTGACTGGAACATTTCTCACAGATGTCAAAGACTAAGATTGCCTGACCCAAACCTTGGTATTTTCAATAGCCTTATATGCATGTGGAAGTTGAATAATGAATAAAGAAAACAGTAGAATATTGATGCATTTGAGTTATAGGGTTGGAGAAGAATATTAAAGTATCATGGATTGCTAGAAGAACAAACAAATCTGTGTTGGAAGAAGTGCAGCCAGAAGACTCTATAGAAGCCAGGATGGTGAGATTTCATCTCTCATACTTAGGACATATTATCAGGATAGACCAGTCCTCGGAAAAAGACATCATGCTTGGTAAATGGAGGGCCAGCAAAAAGGGGAGACTCCAATGCGATGGATTGGCAATAGTGGAAACAGTAATTGACCCTTGAATCATGAGATAGTGTCCTTCTTTATCTCTTATGCTGGTGTTTGCCTTAAAGTTTATTTTATCCAAGGTTAGTATTGCCACTCCTGCTCGAGTTTTTTTGCAATTAGCTTGGTATATTTTTTCCATCCTCTAACTTTTACTCTGTTTTGTCTTTGTTTGTAAGGTGTGTCTCTTGCAGGCAGCATATTGAAGGGTTTTATTTTCTTATCCATCCTGCCAGTCTCTGTCTCTTCGCTGGTACATTTAATCCATTGACATTCATTGTAACTATTGATAGGTATGGATTAATTGCTGTCATTATGTTAATTTTGTGGTGCTTTCATTCATTTGTTCTTCACGCCGTCTTGTGCTGAGTTCATGTTTTTTGTGCTATTTCTTGTCAGTTTCCTCTTGGTTTTAATGTTTCCTTGTTCTACTTGGATCTTCATTTTCATGGTAAGTTGTGAAATATTAACTATCTATGAAGTGACCATATAATCTACTAACTTTTCCCTCCATTTAAGACAGTCTATTGTATCCTGCAATGTACCTGACCTCCTCACCACCTAGATCTCTGTTCCTATATATTCCCCTTCTTTGACATTGATATTATTTTGATCTTTGATTGGCCTCACAGGTCCTCTGAATTTGTTATTGTAATTTTGTTCTGTTCTGAACTCTGCTATCTGTTTTATAGCATTATGACATGTTGCAATGTCTGTCAATCTCTAGCTATTGTCTGTTCTTGTTGGTTTTCATTCCAAAGAACTCCCTTTAGGATGTTTTGAAGTGCTGGATTGGTTTTGACAAAACCTCTTAGCTTCTGTTTACCCTACAGTTCTGATCTTGCCTCTTCAGACTTCCCCAAACTCAAGGAACATTTTCAAAGGAACATGATTTGAACTCCTCAAAGATGCCCAAACTGACATTTTGACATGGTGTAAATCTTGAGTGCAGAATTCCTCAGGGAAGGTTTAAAAAAACGGAAACACTGCCTTCAGCGGTGTATAGACTTAGTTGGAAGATATGTCAAGAAACAGTTTTTCCACATTTTAATATTTTAAATAAAGGTCTCCATAATTTTGAAAAAAATTATAATTTTGGAGTTCTGGTATGGCACTGTAGCGTAAGCACTGGACCTCAAGTAGGATTTGAATTACAAGGTGGGCAGTTCAAACCTACTAGCTGCTCTTCGGAAACCCTATACAGGGTCGCTATGAGTCAGAACCAACTTAATGGCACTTAACAACAACAGCATAATTTTGTTTCAATACATTTTGATTTACCTTCATATAACCCCTACACCTGTGGGTATAATTCTGTTTGTAAATAAGCATTTCATTATGTTACTTAGAGCCTACCTGAGTAGGGTGAGTACTAATCTAATCATTTCTGAGTTATAATATGCACATATTGGACACAGAGATATGCAGACACAGGAGAAAAGAGATACCATGTGATAAATATCTACAAGCCAAGGAACCAAAGTGCTCCTGGGCACACAGATAAGCAAGCGATAGTCATGGACAAGACCCTGTTTGGATTTTACCCTCAGAACTGTGAGGAAATAAATTTTTGTTCTGTAAAACCACTCACTTGTGGTCCTTGTGTTATGACAGCACTAAGGAACTACAGCAGGCATATTAATATATATTAGTCTATTATGATCAAATTAATCCATTAAGTAGCTATTTATTATTTCAGTTTTGGAATAAACTGATTTCATTAGAACCAATTCCTTATTAATAGTCATTTAAATGGCCTGCAGTCCAATACTGCTGGACACTTCAATAAGCACAGCAGTCATGAATGCAACTGGGACAGAAACAGAAAGGATCTTACAAGGCAGGGCGTACTTTCTGAGTTGATTTGATGAATATCAACCTTGTGTATTTCTGAACAAAGCTTCAGCCTTCAGCGCTTCCTCAGACGTTTTTGTATTTACTTCTTCCCATTCTTTTCTCATTTTCCATAGACGATTTCCCTAGAAATTAAATGATAGAAAAAAACATTATGGGCAATATGTTCAATTGCCCTTCAGAAAGTTGAAAATGTTATCCTTCTACATGGTCTCTGCTACCTCCCATAACCAATAAACATTACCCATCTTCTTCTTCTTACCAATCCATTAGGTAGACTGGCTCTCATTAGTTTTATTTGCATGTATCTGATTCATTTTGAAGTTTTGCATATTTCCAAACATTTATTGGCTATTTAAACACGCAGATGTTTGACTACAACCTTCAAGTTACCTTTTATATAAAAGACAAGAGAAAGAGCTTGGGCTCTTTGGCCTCTTGCCTAAGAGTTTAAAATCCTTTGGCCTTGGAAGGTAATTTCAGCTCCAGAATTTTAAATGCATAGGGGTAACCTGCAGGTTAAAGTCAAACTGTCCTATCTATCTATTGACTTTATGGCTTCTAGTTCGTAATAAGGATATTTAGAAGCCAGATTTCTGTATATATAAATGTATAATGAATTCCTGTCTCTCTCTTTTCTCATTCCCTGATTCTTGCTCTCAGAGCTGCATTTAGATTTATATTTTAATCAGAGCGAGTCAACATTTAATTTTCACTTGCTTTAGTTATTGTGTTCAATGAAGCAGACAATCCATCCATCTTAACAAATACAAAGAAATGCAAATATGGCAAATAAAAGAGCCCCAGACAGACTGTTCTCTTCCTCAGAGAACAAACATCAGCTTGGGTTTTCTCAGAGCTTCCAGCGTATTCTGGAAGAGAGTTTGACACAAGATAACTCAGAAGCTAAACTTTTTTTTTTTTTTTTTTTTTTTAACAAGGCCTTTTCTCTTTCTTTTCCAGGTTTTGCTATGGTTGCTGATGTATTGTTGCTGATGTGGCTAAGTGCCATAGAATGCATTCTGACTCATAGTGACCCTGAGTAGGGTTCTTAAGGAGTGACTTGTGGGTTTCAACCTCCAACCTTGTGGTTTTAAGTCCAGTGCTTATCCTACAGCATCACCTCAGGATGTTACTATATTCTCTAGAAAGTCTTTATTTTGCTGTTAGTCAATATCCTTCCCCTTCAATGTTAGAGTTGAGTATTGTTGTTAGGTGCCACTGAGACAGTTCTGACTCACAGTGTCCCCATGCATAACAGAATGAAACACTGCCTGGTCCAGTGCTATCCTCACAACTGTTGTCACATTTAAGTTCATTTTGCTGCTACTATGTCAGTCCACCTCAATGGAGAACTTCCTTCTTACATTGACCTTCCACTTTAGCATTAAATGTATAAAATGAGATTTCCACCCCATTCTTCTCCCCTTCAATATTCCCTCTTCCCACTTTTCCTTCCTTGCCTCACAGACTTGCTTTACCCTCAACCTCCTGGGCCACTTCTGCAAATGTTTTCCCTGAGTTCATTTCCCTTTATTGACTACGTGAACAAGAACACAAGGTCATCTCTTGCAATTTTTTTCTAAAACCATAACCTTCTATTAGCTTTTGGATCTGTATGTTGTTGTTAAGTGCCATTGAGTCAGTTCCAACTTATAGCAACCCTGTATAGAGTTTCCAAGGAGTGGCCAGTGGGTTTGAACCACCAACATTGTGGTTAGCAGCCCAGTGTTTATCCTACCTCACTACACCAGGACTCCTGGTATAGTTAAGTATTAAACCACATACTCTAATAACAAAAGGAGCCCTTGTAGCCTAGTGGATTGCAAACGGGGCTGTGAACCCCTAGGTCAACAGTTTGAATCTACCAGTTGCTCCCCAGGAAAAAAAAAAGGGAATTTCTGCTCCCTAAAGATATACAGCCTCAGAAACCCTACACAAGGTTGCAATGAGTCAGAACTGACTTGACTGCAGACAACAATTATCATTTAATAACAACGAAATCTGTTGATGCAATGGTTAAGTGTTCAGCTGCTAACCAGAAGGTTGATGTTTCGAATCCACCAGTGGTTCCATGTGAGAAAGACCTGGCAACCTATTCCTGTAAAGATTATAGAATGAGAAGCCCAATGGGGCAGTTCTACTCTCTCACATAGTATCATTATGATTTAAAATGGACTCAACAACACCTAAAAGCACCCTGTTGTTAAGTGACATTGAGTTAAATTCAACTTGGTGTGACCCTGTATAAGGTTTCCAAGGAGTGACTTGTAGGTTTGAACCACTGACTTCAAGGTTAGCAGTCCCATGCTTATCCTACAGCGTCTCACCAGGACTCCATAAAACACCCAAACAGAAGGCTTTCTTACTTCCCAGGCTAATTTTGGTTATAGTTCTTAAGGATGTCACAAAGTGCTGTGGGATAAAGCACTGGACTACAAGGTCAGTTTGAACCACAGGTCCATGGTTCAAACTCACCAGCCACTCCATGGAAACCCTATACAGACTTTATGAGAGTGTGAACTGACTCTACGGCACTTAACAACAACAACAACAACAACAGCAACAAGTCTTTATGTGATATGCTATCACCTGTCTGTGGTGGCTTGGAGGTTGCTATGATATTGTAAGCTATGCCACCAGTATTTCAAATACCAGCAAGTTCACCCATGATTGGCAGGTTTCAGTGAAGCTTCCAGACTTACACAGACTAGGGAGAAAGACCTGGGGATCTATTTTCAAAACTAAAAAAATTAGAAAATGAAAACCCTGTAGATCATCAAGAGTTTCAGATAAGCTTCCAGATGAAGACAGACTAGGAAGAAGAAGAGATGGACTACTTCCAAATATTTAGTCACTGAAAACTTATGAATAGCAGTGGAACACTGTCAGCACCAGAATATTGAATATTGAAACATGATGAAGACCACAAGAATATTGTCAGATATAGTGCCAGAAGATGAGCTCCTCAGGTTGGAAGGCACTCAAAATACAATTGTGGAAGAGCTGCCTCCTCAAAGTAAAGTTGACTATGATGACGTGAATGGAGTAAAGTCCTGAGGACCTTCATTTGCTGATGGGACACAACTCAAAATGAAGTGAAACAGCTGTAAAATCCATGAACAATTGGAACATGGAATGTAAGAACATCAACCTAAGAAAATTGGTAATTGTCAAAAATGAAATGGAATGTATAAACATTAATATCCTAGGCACTAGTGAGCTGAAATGGACTAGTATTGGCCATTTTGAATTTGACAATCACAAGGTTTACTATGCCTGGAATGACATATTGAATGCTATCTCATTCATCATCAAAAAGAACATACCAAGACCAGGTGAGGTACAATGTTGTCAGTGATAGGATAACATCCATGTACCTACAAGGGACACCATTTAATACCATTGTTATTCAAATTTATGCACCAATCACTAAAGCCAATGATGATGAAATTAAAGAATCCTAGAGTCCTGGTATGGCGCTGTGGGCTAATGCGTCAGACTGCAAAGTCATTTGAACTGCAAGGTCAGTGGTTCAGGCTCACCAGCTGCTCCTTGGAAACCTTATACAGGTCACTATGGGTCAGAATCGACTTGATGGCACTTAACAACAACAACAACCAACTTATTTATTCTGAAATTGATCAAACATGCAATCAAGATGTATTGATAATCGCTGGTGATTGGAATACAAAGGTTGGAAACAAAGAGGAAGGATCAGTAGTTGGAAAATATGGCCTTGGTGACAGAAATGATGATGGAGATTACACGATAGAATTTTGCAAGACCAAGAGAAAATTATACACCTGGACCTCACCAGATGGAATACACAGAAATCAAATTGACTCTGTCTGTGGAAAGAGATGGTGGGAAAGCTCCATATAATCAGTCAAAAACAGTCCAGGGGCAGACTGGAATAGACCAACTGCTCGTGTGCAAATTTTAACTGAAGCAGAAAAAAATGAAAACAAGTCCAGGAGAGGCAAAATATGGCCTTGAATATATCCAACTTGAATTTAGAGAATATCTGAAGAACAGATTTGAAGCACTAGACACTAAAGACCAAAGATCAGAAGAGTTGTGGGATAACATCAAGAACATCATGCAAGAAGAAAGCAAATGATGACGCAGAGAGATGCAGCACCTGGGGACTCTAGACTCATGGAAGGAGAGGGACTGTGTGCCAGTGGCTGGGAGGCAGGCTTGTAGTGTATTCCCTTTGGATGGTTGAATGATTGCATATTCCTGAGTGTTTTGGTGTACATCCATAAAAAAACAACAGAGGGAATAGAACCAAATACTGCTCAATGATGATGCATGGAGGGGATTGTAATCATTGCAATTAAATGAAATATGACAGGATGAGTGTAAAGCTGATGTTCTCCCATATAAGCTATCACTTAATTCAGAATAAAACCTTTGAAAAAAAAAAGGTCATTGAGAGGACAAGAGAGAAGGAAAACACTAAAATGGATGTCAGAAGAGACTCTGAAACTTGCTCTCCAGTGTTGAGATGTTAAGGCAAATGGAAGAAGTGAGGAGATGAAAGAGATGAGCAGAAAAATTTAAAGGTCAGTTTGAGAAGACAAAATCAAATATTGTAACAAAATGTGCAAAGACCTGGAGTTAGAAAGCCAAAAAGGAAGAACACGCTTAGCATTTCTCAAGCTGAGGGAACTGAAGAAAAAATACAAACCTCAACTTGTTATACTGAAGGATTCTATAGGCAAAATTGTTGTTGCTGTGGTTGTTAAGTGTCGTTGAGTCGGTTTCGACCCAGAGCCACCCTGAACAGGGTTTCTGAGGCTGTAAATCTTTACGGGAGCAGATCGCCTCATCTTTCTCCCGCGGAGCAGCTGGTAGTTTCGAACTGCGGACCTTGCAGTTCGCAGCCCGATTCGTAACCACTATGCTACCAGAGCTCAGTTAAAAAAAGCATCAAAAGAAGTTGGAAGGAATACACAGAGTCACTGCACCAAAAAGAAATGGTCGATGGTCAACATTTTAAGAGGTTGTATATCATCCTGAAGAAAGAAGCCCAAGTTGATACATTGACGTAATTGGCAAAGAGCAAGACACCAGGAATTGATGGGATACAAATTGAAATCTTCCAACAAAATGAAGCTGCACTCAAAGGACCCATTCATCTATGCTAAGAAATTTGGAAGACAACCACCTGGCCAGCTGACTGGAAGAGCTCTATATTTTTGCCCATTCCAAAGAGAGGTGACTCTATGGAATGCAAAAATCATTGGACAATTATCACTGATATCCCATGAGAGTAAGGTTTTACTAAAGGTTCTACAGAAATGGCTGTAATCATACATTGATAGAGAACTTCCAGAGGTTCAAGCCATTTTAGAAGAGAACTTGGAATGAGGGATATCATTGCTGACATCTTATGGATCTTGACTGAAAGCAGAGAATACCAGAAAGATGTTTACTTATTCTTTATTGACTATGCAAACACTTTCAATTGTATGGATCATGACAAGCTATGGACAACATTGTGAAGTATAAGTATTCCAGAACACTTAATTGTGCTCATGAGGAACCTGTACATAGAGAAAGAAGCAGTTTTTAGACCAGAACAAAGGAACACCGAATGGTTTAAAATCAGAAAAGGTGTGCACCAGGATTGTATTCTTTTACCATATTTATTCAATCTGTATGCTGAACCAATAATCAGCAAAGCTGGATTATATGAAGAAAAATGTGGAATCAGGATTGGAAGAAGGCTCATTAACAACCTGTGATATGCAGATGATATAACCTTGCTTGCTGAAAGCCAAGAGGACTTGAAATATATTTATTGATGAAGATCAAAGAACATAGCCTTTGGTATGGGTTGCACCTCAATGCAAAGAAAACAAAAATCCTCACCACTGGACCAATAAATAACATCATGATAAATGGAGAAAAGATTAAAGTTGACAATGACTTCATTTTGCATGGATCAACCATCAACACTCATGGAAGAAGTCAGGAAATCAAACGGAGTATTGTACTGGGAAAATCTGCTGCACAAGACCTCCTAAAAGTGTTCAAGAGCAAAGATATAAGTTTGAGGACTAAGGTGTGCCTGATGCAAACTATGGCATTTTTAGTAACCTCATATGCATGTGAAAGTTGGATAGTCAATAAGGAAGACCATAGATGAATTGATGCATTTGAGCTATAGTGTTGGAGGAGAATATTGAACGTAACATGGACTGCCAAAAAAAACACAAAGATCTGTGTTGGGAGAAATACAGCCAGAGTGCTCCTTGCAAGACAGGATGGCCAAACTTCATCTTTCATAGTTCAGACATATTGTCAGGAGGGACCAGTCACTGGAGAATGATGTCATTTTTGGCAAAATGGAGAGTCAGAGAAAAAGAGGAAGACCTCCAAAGAGATGGATTGCACAGTGGCAACATCAATTGGCACAAACGTAGCTATTGTGAGGTTGGCCCAGGATCGGGTAGTGTTTTGTTCGGTTGTGCATAGGGTCACTATGAGTCAGTAATGGCTCAGTGACTCCTAAGAACAACAACACAGATCACAACAGAACATTGTCTGATATGTGAGAATTGTAAGATGAGACCCCTGGTGTGACGCTATAGGATAAGCTAACCTTAAGGTTGGCAGTTCAAACCAACCAGCCACTCCTAGGAAACTATATATGCAGAGTCACTAGAGTTTAAACTGAGTCAACAGCACTTAAGGAAAACAACAACAAGGTGAGCCCCGCTAGTGTAGGTTGACACTTACAAGTCAATACCATTGAGTCAATTCTGACTCATAGCAACCCAATACAAGGTTTCTAAGACTGAAAATTCTTTATGAAAGCAGAAAGCCTCTTCTTTATACTGAGGAGTGACAGGCAGTTTTGAACCACCGACCTTGAGGTTAGCATCCCAACACTTACCCAACAGTGCCACCAGTGAGGCTAGAAGTTACTAGAAATGCACAGTGGGCATGACATTGGATTTTAGCATACCAGTGCTTATGAAGCTGATGTAGAGCTGACAATGTTTCATTCTGTCATATATAAGGCTTCCAGAAGTCAGGCTCAACAGCGATAATGACAACAACATATCACTATGTTTTCACTTCCACGTGATTGCATCATAGCATACATGCTGTATCTTCCCCCAGATCCTTCCTCACACCCTTTCTCTTTGTCCCTGCAAATCTTTTCCACCATTTAGACTGGGTCAGATTCCACCTTGTCAGTTTTATAATCAGCAACAGCCATTCCTACTTCTCACCCAATGGCAGGATTTCCATGATGATGTCACTACCATTTAGTCATGCATCTTCTGCTCATGTGTGTCCAGTGATAAGTGACGTGGTACATCAAGTGAGTGCATACCATTATGCACGATGTATTCTACTCCTTTTTATTTAAGGCAATGCCTACTTGTTTGTAACGTGCTTAAAAAATGGTGACATGGGGTGACTGCCCTTCATTTTTTACTTTATATGGGGCAGGAGAAAGAATGAAGCTCATCAACAGCTCAAGGCTGATTCCTATGAGGTGGAGGTTAAACATACCCCTCTCTCCAATCTTTTCACCAATTCTGACACCAGCTGTCCCTCCCATGGCACTCGCTACTTGTCTGCTAGGTTCAGTAATTTATTGCACTGACCACACAGAACTCACAGAGCATACTCACAGTTATAAGATTTATTAGGGAAGTTGTTGTTTTTGCTATTGTTAAATGTCTTTGAGTTGATTCTGAATATAGGGTTTACAGGAGTGACTGGTGGGTTTGAACTGCCAGCCTTGTGATTAGCAGTCCAGTGCTTGTCTTATGGCACCACACCAGGACTCCTTTATTAGGGAGGTTGTTGTTGTCAAGTGCCATCAAGTCGCTTCCGACCCATGAAGACCCTGTATAGGGTTTCCAAGGAGCAGCTGGTGAGCTTGAACCGCCAACTTTGTGGTTCAAGCCAATTTTGCAGTCCAGCATATTGACCCGCAGTGCCACTAGGGAGGTAACAGGTTACAATTCAGGATCAGGAATGATGCTGGATACAGCTATTTGCTTAGGACAGCCCCTTCTCAGCCACACACACAGGGAAACCTCTCTCTGATCCTTGGTCTCTCAGCCTGTCCTCTGCCCTGCTCAAGCAAGTGTTACAATGCTCTTTGTTATTGTTAAGTGCCGTCGAGTTGGTTCCAACCCATATCAACCCTGTAGAGAGTTTCAGAGGAGCGACTGGTGAACTTGGATTGCTGACCTTGCTGTTCAAACTGACTTTACAGTCTAGCACATTAGCCCACAGTGTCACATCAGGACTCGTTAGTTCTGTCAATAAACACCCAAAGGCACCCCACTCTGCTACTAAGCCTTGAGACAAAGTTGCTCAGCTCTCTCATGCCATGGCTCAGCATGCCCACTGCAAACACATTGTTCTGTGGACCAGGAAAACCACTCTGTCATCACCGGTCTCCTTGTCTGCTGTTGTCACTGCTCTGTCACTGCCGTCTTGCACAGTGTCCAGTGTTACAGTTCTCTCTGTTTCCAGGACCTAGGAGGTTCTCAGCTCAGGGACCCTGGAACCGGAAGAGCACTCCACTCCTGTCTTTTCCTCTTGGTGGCACATATTAAGGTTGGTGGTGGTGGCAGTGTGCTGTGGAGTCGGTTCCTACTCATAGCAACACTGCATAGGGCTTCTGAGGCTGTAAATCTGAGGCTGTAAAGCCTCATCTTTCTCCCACAGAACAGCTGGTAGTTTCAAACTGCTGTCCTTAAGATTAGCAGCCTGACTCATAACCACTGTACTACCAGAGGTCCTTTAAGGTTAGCAAGCTAGAAAAGGAGTCCTGGTGTGGTGCTGTAGGAGAAGAACTGGTATACTAACCTCATGGTCATGGTTCAAACCCAACAACTGCTGCACAGAAACCCTATACAGGGGTTACTACGAGTCAGAATCAACTCAACAGCGCTTAACAACAACAGGATGAAAAACTACCTGCTTTGGTTATCTAGTACTCCTGTAACAGAAATGTTACTAATGGATGGGTTTAACAAACAGAAATTTATTTTCTCACAGTTTGTTGTTGTTAAGTGCTGTCGAGTTGATTCCAACCCCTAGCAACCCTGTATATGGTTTCTAAGGAGCAGCTGGTGAGCTTGAACAGCCGACCTTGCAGTTCAAACAGCTTTGCGGTCTGATGCATTAACCTGAATTCACAGTGCAAGCTCAGAAGGCTTTCTCTCTCTTGATTCTGCAGGAAGGTCCTGGCATGTTCAGCTTCTGCTTCCAGATTCCTTGGTGATCTCCATGTTTCTTGGCATCTACCTCACCTTATCTTTCCTCTTCTTGTTGGTTTAATCTCTCTCTTTTTTTTCATTTAAAAAAATTTATACAAATAAAATCATATAGGATGTATTTTATTTTTGTCTTCTATTCTTACTTTTTTCATTCATCTAGAAAATCATCCATTTTGTTGGTTCAATAAAAAGTTTATTCCTTTTACTGTTGATCAGCTTTTTTTTTTTTTTTTTTTTAAGGTTTAATTGTGAATTGAGTGATAGTTTACATGGGAGAATATCAGATTTACATTCATCCTATCATATTTTGTTTTATTGCAATGATTACAATCCCTTCCATGCATCATCATTCAACAGTATTTGCTTCTATTCCCTGTTTTCTTTCTTTCTTTTTTATGTATACAAAAACACTCAGGGATATATAATCATTTAAACAACCAAAGAACACATTCTATGAGCCTGCCTCCTGGCCACTAGCACACAGCCTTTCTTTCCATGAGTCTAGAGTTCTCAGCTGCTCTATCTCTCCCTGTCTGCATCTCTGCCTCCATCTCTGGTATACTGTTTCTCTGGATAGGATCCCACATTCCATAAGTGCTCTTCTCCCTTGATAGTCCTAAGGTCCTCTGTTCCTGGACTCCCCCATTTATGTTACAAAACTTCTGCCTTTACAGATGTGACAATCTCAACTAGTCATAATAACAATTGCTCACTACTGAATTATAAGAATCTTATCCCCATCTCTTTTCACCAGATCCATCTAGACAAGATGAAAACTATTCAGTGGGAATTCTACCTTCCCCCACGTATTCTGAAACTAAACTGCCTCTTGAAAACTGGAAAACAGTCAATTCATGTATTTATAGACCCCGCCCCCATTTTAAGTAGCCAATGTTATTTAATCTCTTTTATATCTCAACAGACACTCCATACTAATCCTGCCTCATTAACAATAAAAAAGCAATCCATTCCCAAATGACAAGACTGCCAATTAGTTGAATTATTAGCAACACTCTCCAATTTCTGTGTTGGGTCTATGCATCTTGTTTGCATAGTCCCACTCAATTCTTGGAGCCCTGGTATGGCTCTGTGTGTTAGTGTGCCAGGCACTAAGCCTTTTAAACTGTAAGGTCGGCGGTTCAGGCTCACCAGCTGCTCCCCTGAAACCTTATACAGGGTTGCTATGGGTCGGAACTGACTCAACGGCACTTAACAACAACAACAACCAAATCATTTGGTGAGAATCATAAGACCATGGAAGCTATGAAGGAATTCACTGTGTCACCTTTATATACATGGATCCTAATCTTGAAGTCAGCACACTTTTACATTCTTTTGTATGTTGCACTGCTTCCACTGTTTGACAAACACCATGACTGTCTTCAAGGAGCTCTGGTGGTGCTGTAGGTTAGTTAGGCTGGTAACTGCTGGGTCAGCAGTTCAAATCCACCAGCCACTCAGAGGGAGAAAGATGAAGTTATCTGTTTATGCAAAGATTTATAGTCATGGAAACCCTGATAGGGTCTCTGTAAATCAGAATCAATTCAATGACAGTGTTTTTGTTTTGTTTTTGGTATAACTTCTTTTACTTTAGCCTTCTTTTATGGCATAGTTTCAAAAACCTCTATTTAGGGTTTTGTTTTGTTTTGTTTTCCTTCTTCTCTTTTATAGGGTGCTGGTAAGTGCTGTTGAGTCAATTTTTGACTCATGGTGACTCATGTGACAGAGTAGAACTGTCCCATAGGGTTTTCTAAGCAGAAATATTTATCGAAGCAGATCTCTAGATTTTCTACTTTTTATAGGTATTCTCCCCATAACTTGCCATCCAGAACTGAATACAGCACTTTCTATGTAGTCTGAACACAGTGAGGTTATTACTTAAAGGTTCTAATGTTTTACCTTTTTTCAAGGTTTAATGTTGTAATTCTGACTCACTCACGCTGTAATATGTAAATTGTAAATGTAGATCCATCATCCCCACATATTGATGAGGAGACTCATCAATAGCCTCCTCCACCTCTGGACCCATTCAATCACTGATCTTTCTATTAGTATAGACTAGTTTACATTTCTATAACTTTATGTAAATGTGATCACACACACATATATTATTTATTACAAAGGGTTTTTCCTTACAGGAAACTATACAGCTGCTTATAGAAAATGCTTAAGACATTATTCCAAAACTACATTTGCACAATTGGCTTTTAAAACCTAAATCCAAGAGGTCTGCTCTTTGAAATTTCATCTTGATGTTTTCTGTGCAGTGTTCTTATATGTCAAAATCACTTTGAATGCTGAAGCTGCCACCCGAACTTTACGTTTCCTTGTAAAATTTAAGTTTCCTTGTAAACTTATGTAAATGTAGGTTTGATAAATACATTTTAATGCAATATTTTAAAACATAGAATCTCGACATTTGCTTTGTTGTTGTTAGTTGCCACCTAGAGGCCCAGCTCATGGTGACCATGTGTAAGTAGAATGAAACCTTGTCATATCCTACAGTCTCTTCATGATTGTTGGTAGATTTGAATCCATTATTGTGGTTTGTGAATCAATCCATTTCAACTCCTCATATTCACTGACCCTCTGTTTTAGTGAACTTGATGCCCTTTCTAGTAATCGGTCTTTACTGGTGATGTATAGTAGAACTGCACAGACCTAAACCCAGGACTCCACTGTGTGGACTCAATTCTGATTTATTGTGACCCTATAGAATACAGTAGAACTGTCCAATAGGGTTTCCAAGGATCTAATATGGATGTTGACTGCCACATCTTTCTTCTGTGAAGCAGCTGGTGGCTTTGAACCTTTTGCTTAGTAGTCAAATACCTTAACCATTGTGCCACTAGGACTACTTTTGAAAGACCCACAGTGACATAGATTGACACAGTGGCAGTAGCAATCGACTCAAATATGGCAGCCATTGTGAGGTAGGCACAGGACCAGGTAGTGTTTTCTTTTGTTGTTGTTACATGTCAGTACCGATTTGAGGAGCTCTGGTAGCGTAGTGGTTACGAATCGGGCTGCCAACCTTAAGGTCAGCGGTTCGAAACTACCAGCCGCTCCGCGGGAGAAAGATGAGGCTTTCTACTCCCGTAAAGATTTACACCC
>NW_006408559.1:9912925-9915096 GCF_000296735.1 Chrysochloris asiatica
ACATTGTTGTACAAGTCTTTGTGGATGTGTATTTTTGTTTCTCTTGAGTACATATTTAGGAGTGGAGTTGTTGAGTCATCTGGTTAACTTCATTAAAAATGTTGAAGTATTTTCCAAAATGATTTTGCAACTTTACTTTCTACCAGTAGTAAATAAGAGTTCCAATTGCTACATAATCTCGCCAGTACTGTTTGACTTAAAACCATTCTATAGAGGCACTGAAGAATTGATGCATTTGAGTTATGATGTTAGAGGAGAGTACTGAAAGTACCATGGACTGCTAAAAGAACAAATAGATCTGTGTTGGAAGAAGTGCAGTCAGAGTGCTCCTTGGAAGCCAGGATGGTGAGACTTTGTCTTTCATACTTTAGACATATTGTCAGGAGGAACCAGTCACTGGAGACGGATATTATGTTTGGTAAAGTAGAGGGTCAATGAAAAAGAGGAAGACTCCTAATGAGATGGATTGGCACAGTGGCAGCATCAATGAGCTCAAACATAGCAACAATTGTGAGGTTGGCCCAGGTTCAGGCAGTGTTTAATTCTGTTGTGCATAGGGTCACTATGAGTCAGTACTGACTCGATGGCACCTAATAACAACAATAGAACCATTATAACAACTCATTTTGGTTTAGAACATTCCCTGATGACTTATGATTTTGAGCATCTTTTCATGTGATTCTGCCATCCATGTATAGTCTTTTGTGAAATGCTTATCCAAATCTTTCCATAGACACATTTTTTGCATCCTTAAGCACTCACTGTTTCTCCCTACTTCCATTTCTCCATCTCTATCAACTGTTTTCCCAATATCCTCTAGAGCTTTATTTTATGTTTGGAATGATTTCCCCTGATAGCTGTCCCAAGCTCCTTTCAGTTTGCAAATATCTCCTAAGCACATACCTACTCTTAAAAGAGTTCTTCTTTGAGTGTAAGAGTAGACTCATGATTTTCACATCAGTACCTGTGAGCCAGGGATGCTACATGATGAATATGTTCACTACTGAGAGAGAGAAAAATACTACATGAAAATGAGTGGAAAATGTTTGTTAACTGAACCATGTTGGTAGCATAATCTCTCACATAAAACAAAATAAACCAATTTATTTTCAAGAAAATTGGAAATTTTTGGCATACAAATATTGGTGCTTTGAATCAAAGGAAGTCAATAAAGTTGAATTAAGAAAAAACCTCTCCTGTGGTTTCTTAGGCTGATTTCCCTGAACTTACTAATAAAATGCAATGTTCTGTGTTAATTTCCAGCAGCTCTTCATGATTCCATCTTCTGCATCCTGAAACCAGTAAGCTATCTTGATGGTGAGACATAGTCCTCATTTTTCCTCTGATCTAATTAGGAAGTTCCAGTTTCTTAGAGATTTGCTTTTTCCCACCATTTCAACATGGAACAACTTGAAAAATGTTTTTCTTGAAATTTGCAATATTTAACTATACAAGAAAGATAGGGAAGGTGAACGGGGAAGAAGATGTTAACCACTTACACAACATAGCATTGTATCTGGAAGCTTGCCATAGCTTAGACTAGTCATCTGATCACCGTCCATAGATGGGGCAATTATTGTGTAACATCTGGTGGTGGCTGTGTGACATAGAGTTGGTTCCGACCCATAGCAACCCTGTACAGGGTTTCCAAGGCTGTAAATCTGTACGGGAGCAGATAGCCTCATCTTTCTCCTGCAGAATAGCTGGTAGTTTCAAACTGCTGACCTTGTGATTCGCAGCCCGATTCCTAACCACTATACTACCAGAGCTCCTTGTGCAACATCTAGGGGTTGCCTAAAGTCTACCTTTAGTGTATTCTTTTCCATGGCTTTTCTCCTCTCACCTGTGGAGCCTCACTGCCCCATGACTGTGTCCCAAGGGTTCTCCTCAGGTATTGGGAAGTCCCACAATGATGTGATTCCAATCCAGGATGCATCCTTAGTGGTTCCTGTCTGAATTTTCACATATCCTCAGAATTTGAGATAAGGAGGCATATATCAATTGTCTTTCATTGGGCTACAAGTTCATTATAACATATGAGTAGGCTCAATCTTCCATAGGCATTTTATTTCCATTGGCATTTTAAGTATTAGTAAATTTTGCTCTTTTGATTCTTTTCATTAAGGTTCAGATAAACAACATTGAACTATATGAATGTTTGTATAAATTTG
>NW_006408559.1:9915556-9919551 GCF_000296735.1 Chrysochloris asiatica
AGCAAAGTTGCATCATCTGCATATCGCAGGTTGTTCCTCCAATCTGATGCCACATCTCTCTTCATATAACCCAGCTTCTTGAATTATTTGCTCAACACACAGTCTGAATTAGCATAATGAAAGAATGTAACTCTGGTGCACACTTTATCTTATTTCAAACCATTCAGTATCACCCTTGTTTTGTTCGAGTGACTGCCTCTTAGTCTATATACATGCTTCTCATGAGCACAGTGAAGTATTTGGGAATACCTATGGTTCACAATGTTATCCATACACACATTTGAAAGTGTTTGCACAGTCAATAAAGCTCAAATACGCATACTTCTGGAATTTTCTTCTTTCAGCCAAAATCCAGCTGAAATCAGCAATGATATCCCTCATTCCATGTCTTTTTCTGAATCTGGTTTGAATTCTGGTAGTTCCCTTTTGATATATTGTTGCAGCCATTTAAAAATTATATCCAGAAAATTGTACTAGCTTGTGATATTAATGATATTTTTCTATGGTTTCACATTCCATTGAGTCACCTCTCTTTGGGTTGAGCACAAATACGGATCTCTTCAAATTGGTTGACCAAATAGCTGTCTTCCAAATTCCTTGGCATAGATGAGTGAACACCTCTAGTGCTACATTACTTTGTTGAAATATTTCAATTTGCATTCTATCAATATGTGAAGCCTTGTTTTTTGCCAATGTCTTCAGAGCAGTTTGGAGTTATTCTTTCAATAGGTTCTTCTTCTTCTTCTTCTTCTTTTTTAAATGTTTTATTGTGAATTATGTGATAGTTTACATGGGAGAACATTAGTTTTACATTAATCTTATCATATATCATTTCACTGTCATGGTTACAATCCCCTCCATGTATCATCAACAGGTCTATACCCTGCAAGCCTGTCCCCCCGTCATCAGCACACAGTCCCTCTCCCTTTATGGGTCTAGAGTCTCCAGCCGCTCCATCTCACCACGTCATCATTTCTGTCTCTATCTCTGGTGTCACTGCTTCTTTGGGTAGGGTCTCGCACTCCACTCTTCTCCCTTGATGGTTCCAGGGACCTTGACTCCTGGACTGCATAGTCAATCACGCCCCTCCTTTTGCTGCAAAATGTCCACCTTTACATTTACAACCCTCACAATCAGTCCTGATAATAATTATTTACCATTGTACCACAAGGGACCTATCCCCATCTCCTTTCATTAGCCCCGCCCAGACAGATTGGATACTACTCAGTGGAGATTCTACCTTCATCCATGCCCTCTGGATCTAGGTTCCCTCTTGAAAGCTTGTAAGCCAGTCACTTTTTGAAGTTGTAGCCACCCCCCCACCCCCCCATTTTGGATAGCCAATGTCCAAATTGCCCATTCCTGTCTACTCTGTGTATGGAGGGGGTAGGAATGATCCTTGTTGCAAAGATCTGTTCCCTCTTTTGAGTTACTGCATTCATAGGTGATGAACATCAAGTTCATCAAATTTTATCAGATTACTCTTTTTTTTCCTCTTCTTTCTTCTTCTAGTTGAGCTCTGGTCATCCAGTCATTAAAGCCAGGTCAAGGGGGTATTATCTGCAAGTGTGGATGTTCTTATGCATATGCCCTCTCTTCTTATCAGCTGGACACTTCACTCTCCATTCTAGTCCTCTGTGGCTATGTCACTGATTCGGGGCCCAAGAGTCCCCAGGTCTTGCCACACTGCAGGCCAACCAGGTCTCCACCTGGGTTCACAGAAGTCTATTGAACGTTGTAGGGCTTAGCTCACCACTTCATTGCTGTTTTTCCCTCACTTCTCTTTTTTGGTGATGAACATGGTCTCCAATCAGAGTGCATGTCTGCTCATGTATTCTCATTGAATCTTAGTCTTTAATGGGGTTTGCCCTGAAAGGACCTGACCACTGGCCTTGATGTCTCCTGGGCAAGCAACTTGCTTGTTCTTGTAGTAATAAGGCAGACTGTCTATATTGTTTTGTATTTTTTCTGTCTGTCTTTCTTTCAAGAAGTATCTTCTGTTCTTCTAGTCACTCCAGGCTGGTCTGCTTGTCCTTTCAAGTAGTAATTTTCCACCTCAGAAGATTCTGGGTGAGGTTCAGGATTTCACCTATGCTCTTATGTAATGCAGAGGCTGTGCCAGAAGCCTCCTTCACTGGGCAAGTTGTAGCCCCATTTTAGATATTACAATCAGTTATAGGCAGAAGACGGACTTACAAGCTTTCTATGGTTATATTTCTGGCTATTCTTTTATCTACCCCTCAATTGTCTATTTTGTAATGGTATACAAGGGAAACCAAGATTCAAAAGACAGCCAAGCATCTTAACATTATTTTCCCCCTTTTCCCCATTCCAAATATGTCTCAATCCCTGTATCCTAGAACCCTGTTGTTCCAAGGTCGTGCATACATCCTTATTTACCTCTGTTCCACTTAGCCCATGCAAACCTGCCTAATTGTTTTTCCATCTGCTTTATTCTTCTATTCCCCTCCCCCTTCTTGTGTATTTCCCCTCTCCCTAGCACCCAAACTATCCTGTGTCTATTCCCTACCCTGTGATCCACCTTCCCCATTCTCCCCTCTCTCCATCACCACATTCCGGTAACCAGCAAAGAATCCTCCCTCCCCCTCCCCCATTTAATATGGGTTCTTTTTCTTAGTCTTTTACAGCAGTGGTCCTATGCAGTATTTATCCTTTTGCAAATGATTAATTTCATTTAACATAATGTCCTCCAAGTTCATGCATGTTATGTGGTGGCTTGCAGCTTCCTTGTTGTTCTTCAAGGTAGCATAATATTCCATTGTGTGCATGTACTGCAGTTTATTTATCCATTCTTCAATTGAGGGGACCTTAGGCTGTCTCCATCTTTTTGCTATTGTAAATAGTGCTGCTATGAACATTAGTGTGCATGTATCTACTCATGTTATGACTCATATTTCTTGTGGGTAATATCAAGTAAAGAAATTGCTGGATCATAAGGTATTTCTATATCCAACCTTCTGAGGAAACGCCATATTGCTTTCAAGACAGGTTGGACCATTTTGCAATCCCACCAGCATTGCAGGAGTGTCCCAAGTTCTCCACATCCTCACCAGCATTTATTGTCCTCTACTTTTCTGATCTTTGCTGTTATTGCTGGTGTGAGATGATATTTCATTGGTGTTTTGGTTTGTAAAGGTCTTGTTTCAATCTTTTGCATATTGCTTTCCAGTTGTGCCAGCACCATCTGTTGAAGAGACTGCTCCTCCCAATGTGATATATTTAGAAACTTTGTCAAAAATCAGTTGGCTGTATGTGGATGGGTTAATTTCTGGATTCTTGATTCTGTTCCATTGATCTATGTATCTTTCATTGTATCAGTACCAAGCTGTTTTGAACACTGTTGCATGTAATAAATTTTGAAGTTGGAGTGTGAGAGGTTTCCAGCTTTATTCTTTTTCTTAAGCAGTGCTTTGCTTATCCTGAGTCTCTTTCCTTTCCATATAATATTTGTAATAGTTTTTTTCCATCTCTTTGAAGAATGTTGTTGGAATCTGGATTGGGAATGCAGTTTATGAGTAAATTTCTTTGGACAGTATTGGCATTTTCACAATGTTAAGGCTTCCTATCCAGGAGCATGGTACATTCTTCCATTTTTGTAGGTCTCTTTTGGTTTCTTGTAGTAGTGTTTTGTAGTTTTCTTTGTATAGGTCCTTTGTTTCTCTGATTACATTTATTCCTAGATATTTCAACTTTGAGCAGCTATTGTAAATAGTATTGCTTTCCTAATGTCCTTTTCAGTGTTGTGGTTTTGGTATAGAGGAATCCAACTGATTTTTGTATGTTGATCTTATATCCTTCCACTTTGCTGAATCTTTCAATAAAGTCTAGTAGCTTTTTTACTGAGTCTTTGGGGTTTCCTATGTATGGGATCATATCATCTGCAAATACAGAGAGTTTTACTTCCTCTTTGCAAATTTGGATGCCTTTAATTTCCCTGTCTTGCCGTATAGCTCTTGCTAAGACTTCCAGCACAA
>NW_006408559.1:9924666-9925918 GCF_000296735.1 Chrysochloris asiatica
TTTCTTTGTTCTGTGTGTCTTCCTTTGTTAAGTTCATGCTTTTTGTGTTCTTTCTTGTGAGTTTCCTCATAGTTTTAATGTTTCCATGTCCTTTTTGGATTTTCATTTTCTTGGTATGTTGTGAAGCATTAATTTTCTTTGAGGTTACCTTATAGTCCATTAACTTTTTTCTCCATTTAGTGTAGACTATTTTATCCTGTAATCTACCTGACCTTCTCACCATATTGATCTCTGTTCCTACGTGTTTACCTTCTTTTATCTTGTAATTGTTTTGATTATAGACTGACCTCCCAGATTCTCTGAGTTTGTTCTTATAGTTTTGTTTTTTTCTTGACTCTCCCTTCTGTTGATTTAATTCTGGGAGGTGCTGCCATGTATGTCAATCTCTATATGTTGGCTGTTCTTGTTGGTTCTCAGTCCATAGAACTCCCTTTATGAAGTTATGTAGTGCAGGTTTGGCTTTGGCAAAATCCCTTAGCTTCTGTTTATCCTGGAATGTCTTGATTACATCGTTGTAGTTGTTTGATAGCTTTGAGGGATAAAGGATTCTTGCTTGGCGGTTTCTTTCTTTCAGGGTTTTATATATGCCTCCCCATTGCCTTCTTGTCTGCATGGTTTCTGATGAGAGATCCGAGTTTAATCTGATTTGCTTGCCTTTGTATGTAACACTTCTGTTTTCCCTGGCTGCTTCAGGAGTGTCTCCTAATCTTTGACTTTGGAGAGCTTGAGTATGATATGTCTCGGTGAATTTCTATCCTTCCTGGTGTTCATTGAGCTTCTTGAATGTTTATCTTTTCAATTTTCAGGATGTTAGAGAAATTATCTTCCAGTAGTTCTTCAACTGTTTTCTCTGTGGACTTGTGTGATTCTTCTTGTTCTGGAATGCCAATCATTCTTATGTTACTCCTCTTCATTATATCCAACATGAATCTTAGACATTCTTCAGATTTTTTTATCCTTTTTTTTTTCTGTTTGTTTTTCTATCTTCGTGTATTGAGAGATTTTTCTTCCAGATCACTGGTTCTGTCTTCCAATCTCTTCTATTCTATTCCTTTCCCCTTTCAGAGTATTGTCTATTTCTGATATTCTATCATTGGACCTCTTTCTGTAGGTTTTGAATCATTTCCAGTGCTGTAACTATCTTATTTGATTGTTCCTGTAGCACTTTCCTGACTTCTTCCTTGTTTTTCTCAACTCCATTGTAAAGTGTTTTGAAACATTTTATAATCATTTTTCTGAATTCCTTCTCAGG
>NW_006408559.1:9926260-9949388 GCF_000296735.1 Chrysochloris asiatica
TTGGTATTGGTTCTTGCCTGGGTTTTGGTGTTTTATGGAGTGTGATTGTAGCTTGACTATATGGCAGCAGTTGCTGTCTCTTCTTGGGTAATATAGGGAGAGAAAGAGTCCCCCAAAGGTAGAAGGGGGAGCATCAAACAGAAAAACAATACCTGTAAAAAAAAACACACAAAAAAAGCCCAAATAAAACAACAAAAACCAAAACAACAACCAAAAACCAAAACTAGATTGAATACTGTAGTCTGTAATCGCAGAAAAGGGAGAGGACGGAGAGAAGAAATAAAGAAAAAAACTCTATAACCTATTAGGAGTATGACTTTAATGTCCTCTCTTCAGCTTCTTGCCTTCAAAGCTGCCTGAGAGATTTCAAGATGCCACTGTTGGTTGTTATCCTGTATCTCAGGATTTAATTTAGTTTTTGGCCTGTTTTGTTTTTAAACTCTCTTTCCTTCTCTACACCCCTATCCTGGCCTTTCTGGTATTAAAAAAAAAAAAGTTCAGTGCTGGCTCTTGGGCTAAGAGTATCTGTGCATATGCATGGCAGAAGAACCCACCAGTGGTGAGGGTTGGGGTGTCCACTCACTCAGACACCCCTCTAGTCACCAAAATGGAGGTTCACAAATGGGGGGGGGGACAATGAACAGATATCCCCCAAAAAGAAAATCATCACAAAGCAAAACTGACAAAGTGTATTGCCCACCTTTGCTCCAAGGTTCTCGTGGCATTTTTCCATGGTTTGTCTGTTCCCCCTCTTGGTCTTACCATTTGGTCTCACCCAAGTTGTTGGCTCTAGGCCACTGAGCCCGGCATATTCAAAAGTAAACCATTTCTGACTTAAGCTTGAAGTTCCACTAGCTATAAGCCTTCAAACTTTTTAAATATTCATACCTATGTGGTTCTGAATTTTGAAGCTCTGCACTGGATCTGCTTTGCCTGGTATTCTGTGGTATTGTTAACGGCGAACTTTACTGCACCTCCATCCTAGCCACCATCAAGCCCCATCTCCTTAAATCCTCAGACTTTTAATCTTGTTTCTGGATATGCACTGATATGTTCATCTGCTTTTGCTTCTTGGACATGTTTGGTGTTTATCTGTGGCCTTAATACTTAATTGAGTGTGCCCTTTGGTATTTTTTATACTTTCTGATTGCTTCCAGGAGTATGTGGTCAGGATGTGGGCTTCCTTTTTCACTCTTCTTATCGCCTTACTGGATGTAATTTTTACAGGTGTTGTCTCCCTACCTGGTGTATGGCAGTTGGTATTGGTTCTTGCCTGGATTTTGGTGTTTTATAGAGTGTGATTGTAGCTTAACTATATGGCAACAGTTGCTGTCTCTTCTTGGGTAACATAGGGAGAGAAAGATACCCCTAAAGCTAAAAGGAGGAGTGCAAAACAGCAACAGCAAAAAACCAAGAAAGAAAACAAAAAACAAAACAACAACAACAAAAACAAAGAAAAATTAGATTGTATACTGTAGTCTATTATTGAAGAAAAGGGAGAGGAGGGAGAGAAGAAAAAAAAAAAATCTGTAGCTTAATATGAGTATGACTTTGATGTCGTCTTTCAACTTCTTGCCTCCAAAGCCACCTGATAAATTTCACGATGCTATTGTTGGTTGTTATGGTGTTGTTGTTGTTGAGTACCGTGGAGTGGGTTCTGACTCTTAGTGATCCTGCACAGGGTTTCTGAGGCTGCAAATATTTTCAGGAGCAGAAAGCCTCATCTTTCTCCTGCAGATCACCTGGTAGTTTGAAACTGCCAACCTTGAGGTTAGCAGCTCAATTTGTAACCACTAAGCTACCAGAGCTTTTTGTTATGATGTACCTCATGTTTTAATGTAATTTTCAGCCTCTTTTGTTTTTAAACTCTCTTTCCCTCTCCACACCCCTTGTTCTGGCCTTTTCCCTATTAAAAAACAGTTCAGGGCTGGCTATTGGGCTAAGAGTATCTGTGCACATACATGGCAGAAGAATCCACCAGTGGTGGGAGTGGGTGGTGTTCACTCAGCCTCTAGTCACCAGAATGGAGGTGTACAAATTGTGTGTGGGGGGGCAATGAATAGATATCAAAAAGAAAAAAGAAACAGAAAGTCAGAACAAAGCAAAATTGACAAAGTATATTGTCTACCTTTGCTCGGAGGTTCCCATGGCATTATTCCATGGTGGTTTTTTCCCCTGCTTGGTCTTGCCATTTGGTCTCACCCAAGTTGTCAGCTCTGGGCTACTGAGCCTGGCAGATTAAAAAATACGTGATTTATGATTCCCACTACTAGCTATAAGCCTTCAAACTTTAAAAATATTCCTAGATATGTGATTCAGAGTTTTGGAGCTCTGCCCTGAATCCTCTTCACCTGGTATTCTGTGGTATTGCTGAAGGCTAACTTCACTGAGCTCTGGTAGCGTAGTGGTTACGAATCGGGCTGCAAACCTTAAGGTCAGCGGTTCGAAACTACAAGCGCTCCGCGGGAGAAAGATGAGGCTTTCTACTCCCGTAAGGATTTACACCCTCGGAAACCCTGTACAGAGTCGCTATGGGTCGGAACCGACTCAACAGCACTTAACAACAACAACAACAACTTCACTGAATCTCTACCCTATCCAGCATCAAGCCCTGCCTCCTGTATAGGTTCTTGATCATATGCTACTTCTTGAAATGGCTGAATATTGACCAATTATTTTTGCTAGAGTGACTGTGTATATCTTCCATTTTCTTCTGGCAGTTTATGTATTATTCAGTATTTTTCTCATTGTTGTTGGTAAGTGCTGTTGAGTTGGGTCCAACTCATATAGGGTTTCCAAGGAGCTACTAGCAAGTTTGAACCACCAACCTTGTGGTTCAAACTGACCTTGCAGTTCAGTGCTTTACTCCACAGTGCTGCACCAGGACTCCATTATGCCAATAGTTCTTTCATTATTGAAACTTGAATTTTTTTCTTCAGTTCTTTTAGCTTGAGAAATGCTGAATTTGTCTTTCCATTTTGGTTTTCTAACCCTGGTCTGTGCATATTTCATTATAATACTTTGTTTTGTTTTCCAGAGCTAACTTTTGAAAATTTCTGTTCATCTCTTTATATCTTTATTTCTTCCAGTAAGTTTAGCATATCTACAGTGGAGGGCAGGTTTCAGAGTCTCTTTTGATATCTCTTTTGGTATTTTCATTCTTTTCTTTTTACTGATCTTTAATTTGCTTCCTATTTGATGTTCTTGATAACACCCACAGTTCTTCTTGACTTAGGTCATTAGTGTCTAATGCATCAAATTTGTTCTTGAGATGATCTCTAAATTCAGGTGGAACATGTTCAGGGTCATATTTTGACTCTCCTGCACTTGTGTCCATTTTTCTTCAGCTTCAGCCAGGACTTGCATGTAAGCAATTGATGGTCTTTTCCACAGTCTGCCATGGCCTTGTTTTGGCTGATGATATTGAATTTTTCTACAATCTTTTCCTACAGATATAGTCAATTTAGTTTCTGTATAGTCCATCTGGTGAAGCTCATGTGTATAGTCATCTTTTATGTTGTCTATAAAAGGTATTTGCAATGAAAAATTATTGATCTTGAATAATTCTGTCATAAGATCTCTGGCATCATTTCTAACACCAAAGGCCATATTTTAAAATGATTTTTTCTTTGTTTCCAACGTTCACATTCCAATCACCAGTAATTATCAATGCATCTTGATTGCATATTTGATAATTTCAGTCTGAACAAGTTGATAGAATTCTTCAATTTCATTATTACTGGCTCCAGAAATTGTTGCGTAAATTTTAATAATAGTAGTATTAACTGATCTTCCATGTTGACGTATGGATAATCACCAATCACAGACAGCATTGTGCTTCAAGACAGATCTTGACATGTTCTTTTCCATGATGAATGTGACTTCCTTCCTCTTGAATTTGTAGTTCCTAACATAGTAAATCATATGGTTGTCAGATTAAAAATGTCCACACCAGTCCATTTAGCTCATTAATACCTAGGATATCGATCTTTATGCGTTCCATTTCATTGTCATAGTTGCAGTTAAATTATCTCTCTGCAATTTCATCTTTCTCATACATCAATTTGTTAACAACTTTGTGGGCTCTTGGTTTGGTTTTAGTTATCCATTTCTAAAACAATGTGTTGGGCCACGCTATGCTGGGATTTATTTAGAATTACATTTCTTTTAAGAACTAATTTAAGAAGAATTGACATCTTCAACATACAGCAACTTCTTATCTATGAAAATAGCCCAACCACTGCCATTGTGTTGATTGTGACTCTTGGTGATCCTGTATAGCAGAGCTGGGGAACGTCTGGGACACTGACCTTCCAAGGCCAGTGAAATCATTTGTTCCGGTTCTCTGTCAAAGCAATTGCAGTTCCAGCTATCATATTTGTTGTTCTTGTTAAGGGTCATCGAATTGATTCCAACACATAGCAACCTTGTATAAGATTCTCAAGGAATATTTGGTAGGTTTGAACTGCCGACCCTGTGGTTTGTAGTCCACTGTTGATCCTACAGCACCATATCAGAAGTCAAGCTATCATAGTAAGGATGAGCTAATTAAACATTTAACCAAATATAATGGTGGTCAGGGTGGTGTGCCGTGGAGTCTGTTCCAACTTTTAGTGACCCTGCATAGGATTTTTGAGGCTGTAAATCTTGACAGGAGCAGAAAGCCTCATCTTTCTCCCATGGAATGACTGGTAGTTTCAAATTGCTGACCTCGATGTTCGTAGCCTGACCCATTCCCACTATGCCACAACAACTCCTTTTGACCAAATATAGCATGCTAAATTTTAAGTTGATGATTTTGCATGGCCTGTGAATGATGTTATGAATTTTGGTAGGAAAAAAAGTCTTTCACCTTGCTCTAGGGGGTTTCTAGGACGGTATATCTTACAGGAATAGATAATCTTATCTTTCTCCCATGTAGTGGATGGTGGGTTTGAACTGTTGACCTTGTGATCAGCAGTTCCGTTCTTAACGTACGTTACCACCAGAGTCCTATCTAAGAACAGAGCATCTCTCTTTTTGTTTTAATCAGGATTTTTTAAAAATCACTTCCAGTATACTTGTATAGTTTTCTCCCTAAACATCAGATCCCACTTTTACTGGATAAATCCTTATACATGTTAAACTTTGTTATTATTTAAAATGTTTTCTAACTCTATATTGCCATTATTGAAACACAATCAATTTTTGGACATTATTTTTCATCTAGCAACTCTGCTGAACTTTAATAATAACTGAACTGAACTTTATTATGAATTCAGGTAACTTGTTTGCAGATTTTTTTTGCTTTCTACGTAGGTAGATATTTAATCTGAGACTACCAGATCTGCTCCTTCTTCTGGAACTAACTGCATTGGCTCTGGTATAATATAGAGAAGCAGCTGCAACAGCTGGAATCTTTGCCTCTTTCTGATTTAGGTATTATCCAACTTTTTGGGTTATTGTTCAGCACACATTGACTAAGTAAAGTGAAAGGATATAAGCCTGCCATCATCTTTTCTAATTTTGAACCATTCAGGGCCCTGTTGTTCTGTTTGAACAACTAACTACTTTTAAGTCTGTGTGCAGATTTTACATGAGCACAATTAGGTGTTTTGGAATTCCTATTCTGTGTTATGTTATACAGAATTTGTTGTGATTCATCCAGGGAAATGCCTTCACATAGTTGATAAAACACAGGTAAGCAACTTTCTGAGATTCTCTACTTTTGGCCAAGATCCATCTTACAATAGCAATGATATTTTTCATCCCATGTCTTCTGAATCTGGCTTCAACTTCTAGAAGTTCCTTGTCTATAATCGACTGCAATTATTTTTTAATTATCTTCACACCTATAAGATATTATTGAAAAAAAGAAACAAACCTAAATCTTACCAAGCCTTTAGTTCAAATTATCAATTTACAGTGTTTGCCAGAGTGCTTCTTGTAGGTCAGGATGGCCAAACTTCATCTCGCATACTTTGAACATATTGTAAGGAGGGACCAGTCACTGAAGAATGATACCATGTTTGGTAAGGTGGCGGGTCAGAGAAAAAGAGGAAGACCCCAGGGATATGGATGGCAAAGTGGCAGCATCAATGGGCTCAAGCGTGGCAACAATCTTGAGGTTGACCCAGGATTGGGCAGTGTTTCATTCTGTTATGCATAAGGCCGCTGTGATTTGGGACCAACTCAATAGCACCTAACAACAACAACAACACCAGAGTCCTGCTGACCATGAAGTTGGTGATTCAAATCTACCAGCTGCTATTGGAAACCCTATTTATATATGGTTGTCCTGAGTCCAAAATTATTTCACAACACTTAACAACAATAACATTTAATTTTATTAAAATATTAAGTCTTTTGAGTTTATATTCTGTACTTACTAATTGCAATAAATTTGACATATTGCGATCTGGTCCTACTCTTTTTTGTTTCAATAACTCAGACTCTTGAAGCATTTATTCATAATTTACCAGGTACTCAAAATCTTACTTAAGTAAGGAAAATGTTAAAATGCACCAGTTAATACGAAAATATTGAAGACAAAATAAAATTGCTTCAAGTCAAGAAAAAATGAGGCAAATCTGCTACTAAGGACCTTTTAAAAATGTTAACAAAACAAAACAAAGATGTCACTTTGAGGATGGAATAGAATTTAACAGTATTTCCTTCTTATGTACTATGAGGTTGCTCTGAGTTACAACCTAATCAACTTGAGGGCACTTAACAACAACATAGGTTATAAGTTTGCCATTTATCATTTGACCTTGGATAGGTAGCTTAATTTCTTTTACACCCAAGTTTCCTAACTGATAAGCTCAGAGAGTGATCTGTACTTCACAGAATTGTAAGAATTAAAGGATGCAATGTTCATAGAAAATACTAAGTACAATGTCTGATGTATTTTAAGTACTGGAAAAATGGTAGCTGTATTGTTGTGTTTTATTCACTCTGTATTTTATCGTGCTTTATTGACTAAAGTGCATTATCGACTATGCTAAGGCTTTTGATTGCATGAATCATGACAGACTATGGGTAATATTGTGAAGAATCGGTATTACAGAACATTTAATTGTGCTCATGAGGAACATGTACATAGAACAAGAGCCAGTCTTATAACACAAGGGGACACTAGATGATTTTCCATCAGGAAATGTGTGCACCAGGGCTGTATCTTTTCACCATATTTATTCAATCTGTACACAAATAATCTAAGAAGACAGATTATATGAAGGCGAATGTAGCATTAGGATTGGAGGAAGACATTAACAACCTGTGATATGCCGATGACGTTTTTCCTAAAAACCCCATTATCATGAGTATTGTTATGAGTTCTCTATAGCCATTGCAATGGAGTATCGAACCCAGATGCTAAGTAGAGTGCTGTGGGAGGGACGGTTGGTGTCAGAATAGGGTAAAGGAGATTGTAGGGTGGAAGCATGTCTGACTCCCGCTTCAGAGGAATCGGTCTTGGACTGATTTTGAGTTTGATTCTCTATTCCCCTTGTGATTTCTGGGGAAGTCAGACATGACCCCCACATGGTTTTTCCACTGCAACTAATTTTCTCCTGAATGATGCCTCTGGCTTCTCCTACTTATTTTGAACTTTTAACGGGAGCATGTTTTTATATGATAAAATTAGACTGCAAACTAAGAGTTAATTCTGGATGACTCAGAAATAAACATCTCTCCATTACTGGCCTCACTGCAGCCATTTTCTTGCTGAGTTCAAGGAACAGAAAGCCAGAAGCTGACTATCTGCCTGCAGTTTTCTAGTTAACAAGCTGTTTGGACTAGAAAGCACACCAGCCATGGGACAATGGGTCTGCACCTGACCAAGGACCAATTAGATGAAATATTTCATTGATTTAGGCTGGTGGTAAAATAAGACCTCTCATTCAAAGTCAATGCATGCATTTTCTTTCCTTAAAATATATTATTTTCTCAATGTTTAGATTGATTTGTTTTGGAAGTTCCTGTTTGGAGGCACCGTTTCTTATATTTAAATGAATTCACCATCTGGGAACTGACAATAGATACAAAGAAAAAATTTGAGCAATGAGATCTATTAAATTGGAGCCTATCAAGTTGTTATCACATGCATTAACTGAATAAATGAAGGGAAGAACTACAAAATCCCAGCTCTGGTGCCTCGCTAGCAAAATTGCTTGTCTTTGTTGATCCTGGAAAGTGGGTTCATTGTCCAGCTGCCTTTGATAAACTGTAATCAGCTAAACACACGTCACTAAATCAAATCCCAGATATTAGAATAGCACCAAACAGCCATCAGAGATTTACGCTCTTTGAAGAAGTCAAGTCATAGCATCGTTTTAACAGAAAGTGTGTTGTGGCTGTTGTCTACATGGGAACAATATGCACAATGGAGCAAATGTCTACCAGGTCCTGAGCCATGCCAATAATCGATTGAAGACTGAACTGTTGTGATCTAGAGTTTTCAATGGCTTCAGGTTTGAACAAGGTCAGCAAACCTTTCTTACTAACTCATCTTACATTGGAAGCTTTGCTGAAACCAGCTCAGTATCACAGCAGCATGAACTTCTCCTCTGACAGATGGGCGTTGACTACACTTGAGGGAATTGACCTGAGGTCTCCCACACAGAAGGTAAAAAATCTACCACTTCACCCAACAAAAGTAAGTTTTGTCCCTATATATTTCTTAACTTCTCTTTTCACCATAGTATGTGTGCAAGCAACAAAAAAGTGTAACTGTGCTAAGAATTTTATACATTGTATGCCTTTATTCCCTACTGAGGAGTCCTGGTGTGGCACTGTGGGTTAATGTGCTGGACTGCAAAATCAATTTGAACCTCAAGGTTGGTGGTTCAAGCTCACCAGCTGCTCCTCAGAAACCCTATACAGGGTTGCTATGGGTCTGAACTGACTCCATTGCACTTAACAACAACAATGTTTTCTACTAAACTGGAGAATGCTGGCAAATATATGAAACAATGTGCTTTGCTCTCAAAATGTAAACACTCTTTGAGAAAGTAAAAACAAAATCATGAAGAATTAAGTCACATAAAGGAAGCTATTGCCAAGTTGTAAATGATCTGTATGTTTCAGACAGACCTTGACAGTGGGATGGAACACAGAATCCTAGTGGTGACCCCCATTATTGGTACCTCACAATTTCCTGGTGGAGTCCTTTCTGACTAGGAATACTCTTTCATTGACTTAAAGGTAGCGGAGCTTGATAGAAGACTTGTTTAAAATAACAGGAATTTAGAGTTAGCCTCAATATCCCTCAACAAAGTGATTCATGAAAAACCATGGGACATCTATCTCAAAGACTAGTAGGCAGTTATAAAAATGATTTAGGAGCTATTATGATGCAGTGGTTAAGCATATGGCTATCAACTGAAAGGTCAATGATCCGAACTCACCATCTACTCCACTAAAGAAAGATGTGGCAGTCTGCTTCCATACAGATGGCAGCCTAGAAAACCCCATGGGGCAGCTCTACTCTGATCTATAGGGTCATTGTGAGTTGGAAATGACTTGGCTGCAATGAACATTAAAAAATTTTTGTAGTAATACACTTGTTGAGTCCTGGTGTCATGATGTAAGCTAAGTACTGACTGCCAACCAAAAGGTCAGTGGTTCAAATCCACCAGTGCTCCTTGGAAACACTATGCAAGGTTGCTATGAGTCATCCCACCACTCATCTGTCAGTTTGTGGTACTGTGCTGACTTGCATGTTGCTGTGATTCTGGAAGATGTGTCGTGGGTATTTTAAATAGCAGCAGGGTCAACCACACTGGACATGTTTCAGCTGAACTTCCAGATGAAGACAAACTAGGAAACAGGCGAAATGGATTACTTCTAAATATTAGTCACTGAAACTTTATGAATAACAGTGGAATAACAATAATATATTGAAACATGATGAACACCAGGATATTGTCAGATATAGTGCCAGAAGATGAACCCCTCAGGTTGGGGATTACTCAAAATGTGACTGGGGAGGAGCTGTTTTCTCAAATTAGAGTTGACCATGATGACATAATGGGGGGAAGTCTTTGGGACTTTCATTTGCTTTTGGGGCACAACTCAAAATGAAGTGAAACAGCTGTAAACATCCATTAATAATCAGAACATGGACTTACGAAGTATGAATCTAGGAAAATTAGAAATTGTCAAAAATGAAGTAGAATGCATAAACTTCGATATCCTAGGCATCAGGGAGCTATAATGGACTGGCATTGATCATTGTGAATCTGGCATTCACATTGTTTAGTATGCCAAGAATGACAAATTGAACAGGAATGGCATAGCATTCCTCATCAAAAAGAAGATAATCAAGATCTGTCTTGAAGTACAAGGCTATCTGTGATAGGATAACATCCATATACCTACAAAGAAGACCAGTTAATGCGACTATTATTCAAATTTACACATCAACCACTAAAGCCAGTGTTGATGAAATTGAAGAATTCTATCAACTTCTTCTATCTGAAATTAACCAAACATACAATCAAGATATATTGATAATTACTGGTGATTGGAATCCAATTTTTGTGTCTTAGAGCCTGGTTTCCACAGGGGTTAATGGTTAAATAACACCAATGTCACCGTGCCAATGTAAGAACTATTTTTTAAATGTACCATCTAGTTATCTAACAAATATTTTGTATAAGTTTTAAAGGTACAAAAAGGAGCTCTGGTAGCATAGTGGTTACAAGTCAGACTGCTAAGCTCAAGGTCAGCAGTTTGAAACTACCAACCATTTCTTGGGAGAAAGATGAGGGTTTCTGCTCCCATAAAGATTTACAGCCTAGGAAACCCTATACAGGGTCGCTATGAGTTGGAACCGACTCCATGGCACACTACCACCACCACCACCAAGAGCTTAAACCACTCCCATTTACCATCTCTCAGGTTTTTAAGTCAGGAAGTTGACTGAGTTGAGCACTATTCCTGGTCTCACTGGGCCAAAATCAAGGCTTTGTATACAACCTGTCCTTGGGCTTATTCCAGTTGTTGACAGAGTTTACTTCCTGTAGTACTGTAGGACTGATGTCCACGTATACTGGTTGGTTGTCATCCTGATGTTTCGAAGACCACTGAACTTTTAAATCTCTTTGATGTATTTCTTCTGCTTCACCTTTTCACTGACTCTAGCCAGAGAATCATCTTTGCTTTTAAAGGCTCAAGTGATTATCTTGGGAGTCCCTGGTGGCAAACATAGTTAAGCAATTGACTACTGGATGAAAAATTGGTGGTTCAAACCCACCCAGAGGAGTATTAGAACACAGATCTGGGGATCTGCTTTTGAAAACCCTTGAGAACCCTGTAGAGCACAGTCTACTGTACAGATGTGGGGCTGCCCAGGGCACATGGGGTTGGTCACTGTGAATCAGAAATTACTAGATAGCAACTAGTACTGGTGATTAGCATGGTCCCACCTGGAAATTGCAGAATAGTTCTCTTTGTTTTAAAGTCCATAACCTTCATTGCATCTGCAAAATTCCTTCATGGCTGCATTTGTTATTGCTGTTGTGAAGTGCCATCAAGTTGGTTCCAACTCATAGCAACCCTGCATAGGGTTTCTGAGGAGAGGCTGGTGGGTTTGAACCACAGACCTGGTGGTTAACAGTCCATTGCTTATCCTACAGTGCTGCACCAGGATTCCGTGGCTCTCTAGAGTAGCAAAGGCATTGAATGACCTGCCTAAGAGGATGTTAAATGTTGTTAGGTGCAATTGAGTCTGTCCCAACTCACAGTGACCCCGTGTACAACAGAACAAAACACTGCTCAACCCAGTGCCATCCTCACAATCATTGCTATGCTTGAACCTACATTGCAGTCACTGTATTAGGACATCTAGTTGAGGGTCTTCCTCTTGTTCACTGACCCTCTACTTTACCAAGCATGATGTTCTTCTTCAGGGATAATATGTCCAGAATACATGAGCTGAAGTCTCACCCCCACCCTTGTTTCTAGGGAGCATTCTCGTTGTACTTCTTCCATGACAGATTTGTCCGTTCTTCTGGCCTTCCATGAAATATTTAATATACTTCAACAACACCATCGTTCAAAGGCATCAATTCTACTTTGTTTTTACTTATTAATGTGGGTCCACCTGGAAATTCCAGGATAGTGACCCTATCTTAAAGTCCAAAACCTTATTTGCATCTACAGAATTCCTTTATGACTTTACTTAGTTAGCAAGTAAGTGATTGGCCTGTCTACAAGACAGAGCTAAATAGCAGAGATGAAACTTAAAATCAGGTCTTGAAATTTAAAGCTCATATGTTTACACTGTATTGGTCTGCCATTCACATTCCATGGACACTATTGGAAAACTCTATCTCCTTGATCTATCTGGCAATCCATGGAGTAGTTCTAAGCATCATAGCAAAAAACAAACAAAACCAACAAACAGCAGGACCATCATATATGTGCAGATATGAATCATAACTAAATTAATGTGATCAATGGAAATTGAAATGTTCAAATTAAATATTTTAAGAGCTTGATTATTTTGTACTCACCTTTAACTGTTAGCTGAAAACATGATCTATTTCAACATTGTCAGAAGGTTCTTAGCAAATGCATATAAATCACATCACTGCCAACATTGCTTGAATAGATACAGATATTCTACATAGATGTTTGTAGCAAAGGACCTGTCACAACAGCAAAACCGATTGTCTCTTGTGTTGGCACATCTAATTGATACCTCAGTTCAGGGATGGCCAGGCTAATGTCTACTGTACGTGGGATTGCTATGAGTTGGCATAGATGCAATGACACCTAACAACAGCAGGCTAATATCTTGCTGAAATTCTATTCAAGTCAATGCTGTATTGTCTTCCCCTCTGAGTTTACAGGCCAGGAGCATGTGACCATTCCCAAGGAACAGAATCTGAGTAGTTTTATAATTTATTTGTTCATTTCATCTATTTGTGAAAAGAAACAAGAGCAGCAGCCATTTGGGGGAAGATTTACATAATTTAATTAAATGTGATTGCTGCCTCCCTACCCCAGCTTGCTGATACAGCTGATAGCATCCCAATTGTTTTTAGTCACTGACTTCTATCTGCTTTGAAGTCCCCAGGCACACATTGGTGGAAGGGTAGCTTTAGTTGAATATAAGGAAACCCGTAACCTTTGAGTGAATTACGACTCATAGTAACCCTATAGGACAGAATAGAACTTGCTCCTCAGAAATCCTATACAGGGTACTATGGGTCAGTCCTGACTCGACGGCACTTAACAACAACAACAAATCATTAAGGAAACAGACTACCACATCTTTCTTCCACAGAGTGGCTGGTGAGTTTCAACAGCCAACCTTCCAGTTAGCAGCAGAGCATTTAACCACTGTGCCCCTGGGCTCCTTTGAATATGAGAGGGTTGTGGTTGTGTGCCATCAAGTCGATTCCAATTCATAGTAACCTTGTATAGGGTTTCTGAGGCTGTAAATCTTTACAGAAGCAGAAAGCCTCATCTTTTTCCTGTAGAACTGCTGGTGGATTTGAACAGCTGATCTTGCAGTGAGCAGCCCAACAGGTAACCCACTATGCTACCAGAGCTCCTTTGAATATGAGGAGTGAACCTATATTCTACCATGAAGAACATATGCTTGCATCATCCATCAACTCTGATTGCCAACAGATTCTGCTGCTTACTAATCCAATAGGCTATCCCCCTTCCTTGCTTGTTGAGTCCTGAGTCTCCAAAGTAACTCATGTGCAAAACTTGAGTACCTATGTGGATCCTGTTAAGAAGGGGAACTTGTCTCAATCCTGGCTTCTGAAATGTAAGGAAGTCATCTTGGGAACTTTGAGTGAAGGATTTCTTTTTCTTAACAAAGGACCCTCAGGAAGTGAGGCTTCCTTTTCTTCTGATGAATCTTGTCATGTCTCCAAGGATGGATACTTGGAGCAGGAGTAAGCACATGCATGTGACCATGAAGGAAGCTACTTTGAGTAGTTGACACATTGTTGATAGCAGACTAATAAGGCTCCTGAATTCTTGATGCTCTAAATAAACCATGGATGAATCTACCCTGAAAATGTCTCCCTCTATCTCATTATTTGAGATATAAATGGTCTCTCATTTTGAGAGCCTATTGAGTCAATTCTTCTTGTGACTTTTGACTGAACGAATCCTCCTCACAGATATGGTTGACCCTCTGAACCTCCCCTCTGTATCTTCTCCCTGAAGGATGTGTGCCTTGTTTACTCGTGACCTTACCCTTGAATACTGGTGAGTCATGCACAATCACTCACTTCCAAAGAAGCATGTGTTGTGGAGGATGTGTTTTATGAAAGGCAGGTTCGTGCTACACTGTGGGATTGCTGCCTATGAGTGTCTGGGGTGTGTGATGCAGCTTCATGGGTGTGGATTTACTTACGGATGAACCTATAGGGGCACACAGAGCATCAGCCATGTGCTCCATCTAAGGCATGCATTTTACTTCTTTGAGGGAATTTTCTCTTCTCTATAAGGTGTTTGTGCATGTGTTGGAGGGAGAATTTGTGGTAGTGGTAAATAAGGATACTCTTCCATTATAAATCTCATGCTTACAAAACCAAATTAATAGGATATCCTTTTTCTTCTTTAAATTCAGAAGATTTGTTTTGAAATAACATTAATATTTTGGTCTTTCTTCTCTGTGACCTGCAGCTTTATGATGGATTCTGGGATTGATCTTTTCTTTTTCATCTTTTTATCTTCAGTATCTCATCCTTTGAACCCAATCATATAAATGATGGTCTTTGGTAGTATGTTTCATTGAAATTCCAGATCATTATTCTATGTAAATTTTCCATCCAATTCCCAGGGTTAGTGTAGATTCTATTTTTAACACATTTTTCTTACCTATATCCACTTCTCCTTTGTAGTTTTGGCAGCATAGTTTTTGCACTCTTAAATTAGAAGAGTTTTATTCAACATATCAACCCTTTCCTTGTCCTTCCCTTTTTCAGGATGACATATAGATATCTTCAAACAGTCTGTTTCTGTGACTTTTATTCTCTTATGAATAGCTGTTGAAATTTATGCCTTAGAAGCAGGGATGGCAATACTTTGATTCACTTAGTTTGGATAAGTCATCAGGGAAGACCAATCTCTAGAAAAATGTTATGTTTGGTAAAGTAGAAGGTTAGTAACAATGAGAGAACGCCCCATTGAAAAAGACTGACATAGTAGCTGAGACAATGGTGTTAAATATGCTCATGATTATAACGGCGTAGAACCAGGCAATGTTTTATGCGGCCGTAGCGTAGTGGCTACGAATCGGGCTGCGAACCTTAAGGTCAGCGGTTCGAAACTACCAGCCGCTCCGCGGGAGAAAGATGAGGCTTTCTACTCCCGTAAAGATTTACACCCTCGGAAACCCTGTACAGGGTCGCTATGGGTCGGAACCGACTCGATGGCAATTAACAACAACAACAACAACATACGGCCGCTATGAGTTGGAGCAGACGCCATAACAACTAAAAACAGCATATTGAAGAACAGTAATTTGGCCCTTTTTTCTCTGTGAGCACAGACCTGATAGACTGCTTAGAAATTTTTAAAAAATGTAATAATATACATCTTAGAGCCAGAGACTAAGGTAAATTCCGTTGACTCTGTTCTGACTCATGTTGTTGTTGTTGTTGTTAAGTGCCGTCGAGTCGTTTCCGACCCATAGCGACCCTGTACAGGGTTTCCGAGGCTGTAAATCTTTACGGGAGGAGAACGCCTCATCTTTCTCTTGCGGAACAGCTGGTAGTTTCGAACTGCTGGCCTTAGGTTCGCAGCCCAATTCGTAACCACTACGCTACCAGAGCTCCTTGTTCTGACTCATAGTGACCTGTGACCCCATATAAGGTTTACAAGGGGCAGCTGATGTGTTGGAACTGCTGACCTTGTTGTTCTCAGTCTGGTACTAATCCTACAATGCCATATCAAAGAGACTAAAGGGTACTACATTTTGAAAGCCTGTTGAGTCAATGTCTTCTTTTGAATTTTGACTGAATGCCTTCTTACAGATGCTGTTGACCCTTCTGAATCTCCCCACCTTCAATCAAACATGTTGACCATTTGAAGAAAAGGAAGGAAAATATTTAATCTCTGTCATTAAGTGTCATTGAGTCAGTTCTGGCTTATAGAGACCCTGTGTGGGGTTTCCACAGAGAAGCTGGTGAGTTTGAACCGTAGACCTTGTGGTTCAAACTAACCTTATGAACCAGTGCTTATCCTAGAGTCATACCAAGACTTAAGGAACACCTTAAATGGTCTAATTCTGCTAGATGCTTTGCAATGAATGCATTATTTAATCATCAAATAATCAAATAAGGTAGATATGTTAAATCATTTGCTCACAGTGATAAAGCTAGCAGGTTGGATTAAAACCGAATATGAGCAACTTTCCTTTTTGTCATGCATAAAGGACACAGATGCACACATCCTGATACCAAGCAGGCAGACAGCAGCAGGGTAGACCTTTTTGGAGCTTTCTATCTCACAGAGAGATGGGATGGTTCAGTGTGTCATGGAGAGGGCTCCAATAAAGGGTCCTGTCCTTGTAATCCTTTGCATACCTGTAAGACAGGAGCCACCTAAAGGTCTATATAACATTGGAGCTGCAAGGAAGTAGCTTTGTTAGAAACGGGGAATCTTGGAGGCTCAGAGGCTATAATTAGCCTAGTCTTCCATTGGGCTAACTCAGACCTGCTAACCAGCTTCTTGTAAACTGGTGGAGGCTGGGGGTGGAGAGGAACAAGCTTTCAAGACCATCCTTGTTTGTCTATTTTCACATCCCAATACAGATGCTTCCTTCTCCAATGTCCTAGAGAAGTGACAATTTCTATGAGAATCTAGAAAAATGTACTTTAACTTGACCACATCCTATCTGTCAGTGTGTTGTACTGTGGTGACTTGTGTGTTGCTATAATGCTGGAAGCTATGACTCTGGTCAACAATGGTGGACAGATTTCAGTGGAGCTTCCAGATTAAGGTAGATTATGAAGAAAGGCTTGGAAATCTACTTTCAAAGATTGGTCAATGAACACCCTATGAATCACAGCAAGGATGTCTTATACAGTACTGGAAGATGGGTCCCCTAGGTTAGAAGCCACCACAAGAGGGTGGCCATAACTATTGATTGTTGTTGTGGTTGTTAAGTGCTGTCAAGTCGATTCCGACCCATAGCAACCCTGTATAGTGTTTCCGAGGAGCAGCTAGTGAGCTTGAACTGCCGAACTTGCAGTTCAAATGGCTTTGCAGTCTGGCGAAGCGCCACACCAGGACTCCATAACTATTGATTAGAACATATAAATGATCATGAGGATGGCTTGGTGTAGTTGTTAAGTGCCTTTGAGTTGGTTCCAACTCATAGAGACCCAAAACAGGGTTTCCAAAGGACAGATGGTGAATTTGAACTGCCAATCTTGTGGCTCGCAGTCCTGTGCTTATCCTATAGCACTACACCAGGAGTCCAAGGATGGCTTCTTGTTGTTATTAAGTGCCATCAGGTCATTTCTGACTCATAGAGACCCTGCATAGGGCTTCTACCTTCCTTGAAGTTCAAACCAACCTTGCAGTCCAGTGCTTTATCATAGTGCCATACCAGGACTTCTGTTGTACATAGGGTCACCATGAGTCAGAGCCAACTGAATGACTACTAATAAAAATTCTGTCTTAGAGTTTGAGGTCACCTCAGAGAAAAAGAGGAAGACCCCCAGTGAGATGGATTGGCCAAGTGGCAGCATCGGTGGGCTCAAGCATGGAAACGGTAGTGAGGCTGTCCCAGGATCGGACAGTGTATTGTTCTGCTGTGCATAAGGTTGCTATGAGTTAACACTGACTCGATGGCACTTAACAACAACAACAACAATAAATGATAACAACCTGGTTTCTGAATAAGTTGATAAATAAGACAAAAGATGTTCATATGCTCAGTTGTTATTGTTAAATGCTGTTGAGTTGGTTCTGACTCACAGAAATTTTGTATAGGGTTCCTGAGGAGTGACTGGTGGGTTTGAACTGCTAGCCTTGTGGTTAATAGTCCAGCGTTTATCCTACAGCACCACACCAGGATTCCAATAAGCCTAGTATATTACCATTATTGTAGATAAAGATGAGGATAGAAGATTTGCTTTAGGTTTGTGGGCCAAATGGCACTGTTTACACAAACTCAGTAATGATGCAGATTTTCCCCACTGGCTCATTGAGAATTGTAGGGTGAACAAAAAAGGGGACTCATGCTTTGGTTACGCTCAAATTATTCGTGTTCTTCATTATGATCTTTCACTCCAACATCATGAGTTGAGCATAACCAATTATTCCTGCCAAATTTATCAAACATATAATGATCTCCCTAATGAAAGGAAGTTCTGGTGTCTTACTGTAGGATAAGCACTGAACTGCTAATCACAAGGTCAGTGATTCAAACCTACTAGGCACTCCTTGAAACCCTATAAAACATGCCATGAGTAGGAACCGACTTGATGTCACTTAACAACAAACACAAGTAAAAGAATCCTTGGTTGGTGAAGATGGTTAATAAACTCAGTTGCTAACTGAAATATGGTGATTGAAGTCCACCTAGAGGTTCCTTGGAAGAAAAGCCTGATGATCTACTTCTGGAAAATAAAAAGCAGTCATTGACAACCTGATGGAGCACAGTTCTACATGAACAAAATGAGGTCAATCATGAGTCAGGATTGACAGAAACTGTTCATTTGTTTGTTTTAAATGACTAGATGTGTGGAGAGTGATCAGATGCTATATAAATTTAACTTTCCTCTCCCCTGTCCACCCATCAAAAAACAGGATAATCAGAAGTGGAAAAGAAGTCTCTCTGTTAAAATGGCATTTCTTGTCTTACTCTAGCTGTGGAATTGATGGAGCCCACACATCTGGTTGTGGTACTGGGTGGATAAGGAGCTTTGATTTCCCTCCACAGCTCAGGTATCCTGCAACAGGTTCTTCTCTTGGAAGTAGTTGTCTTCCTGTCCTGGAGAAGAGGGCCAATTTGTATAAAAGAGCAGGCAACGATGGTCATTGGGTGTCCTCCTAAATCAGAAGAGAGCTGTATGCTGTTGCTGACACACAAGTGTCATTCTAGGTACATGGGATTTTGTAGAGGTAAGAGGGACTTTAGACACCATGAACTCCAACTCTATGACTTTGCACTCAGAGAGCTGATACTTGGAGAGGTGAATGATGGTGTCCTGGGCCTGGTTATTTCAGGCAGCACTGGGGCTTCCTGGTATCCCACTTCCAGGAGTCAAAAATGATCCCTTCAATATCCACCTAACATCTTCAATCTTCCATGATTACATTTTGAACTCTTTGAACTTGCCAAGGACAAGGACAAAATTTACTAAGCATGAAATCTCTTGTTCCTTCCATCATGAATTTATTGCTAACTGTTCTAAAGCCTTTAGTTAATGAATTAGTATGAAACTTTTTTTTTTGTTTGCAGATTAATATATAGGAGCACTTTATATCTTTGGGTTCTAATATTTCAAGGTTTCTTATTAAAATGTTAACAAGATTCGAAGACAATATGTTTGGAGTTGACTGTGGTAAAAAAGATAACCATATTTGTTTTATCTTAAAAATTATAAGAAGTATAAATAGGATTTTCCAACAGTATTTACTTCTAGGTAAGAGATATGGTGTTAACTGGAAATAGGATGATTTATGATTGACTGCTAACATAAAGGTTGGCATTTCAAAGTCACACAGCAGTGCTGTGAGACAAAGACCTAGTGATCTTATTTCATAACGATTGTTGTTGTTAAATCATTTATTTTCAGGAAAAGAGAGATATATAGGCACTAAACAACAACAACACACTTCTGGGGGCAAGATGGCAGAGTAGGCAGATGTACTGAACAGACTTTCTGCAACCAAGGTACTGGGGACCCAGAGAAACATATACAGTGGGTGACCCTGGAGCTCTGAGCCCCAGGGGATAGGGCAGAGAAGTAGAACTGAGCATCAGCTGCAAGGGGAACTGCAACAGAGAAGCAATGAGTGAGAGAGAAGAAAAATGGTAGTTATCTGCTGGAGTGGAGTGGTGCTGCCATCTTGTTTTTTTTGTTGTTGTTATTGTTGTTTTTTTTAATCATCTGTTAATGATTAATGTTAATATGCAGGAACAGGATGAGTCGGAGATTGGCAGTTAGAGGGTGAAGTTCTCCCTTGTCCTGTGCCCTTCTGGGAGCCAGGGGTGTGTCTAGTCCTTGCTCTCACCAATCCAGCAGCCAGTGTCACCCCATCTTTTCAGGCTAGGGTCTGCCTGAGATGAGGGCCCGGGAATGACTGGAGGTTTGTGAACCCACCTGGAACTACACTTCACGGACAGTGAACATAGAACTGAATTCACACTTTAAGTGTGTTCCACATCCACCAGGAGACAGGTGGTAAGAACACAACATTTATAAAAATAAGTACAAAAACACCATAATGTGCCAGAGAAAACAGACAATTTCAGCTTAAAGAAAGAAACAACACAAAGTGCCTCAAAGAAGTGACCAAAATACAGAATTAGAAACTATAATACCAGAAATGGTATGAAAAACTACTTGATGAAGAATTTAAAAGAATGATATTTAGGTACCTTGAATGGACTGAGAGACAGATCAAAGAAAGAAAGTAGAACAAAGCAAAAACTTCAGAAAAATTCAGGAAACACTACAAGAACAAACTGACAAAAGAAATAAAAAATTGGAAGCCATACAACAGCAATTAGAAAGCCAGAAGATTATCACTAAGAATTCAGAAATAGATAATACACAGAAAGAGTAAAGTAAAATTGAATCAATGGAAGGCTGAATTATGAGCTTAAAGGAAAATCTCTCTCTATTCATGTTCTAGAGGAGCACTCAGAAAAAGAATAAAAAGTTCCAAAGAAAAACTAAGATTTATGTGAGACACTATCAAGAGGAATAACTTACATGTGATTGGAATTCTGGAACAGGAAGAGACAAAACACACACACACAGAGAAAATTGTCTAAGAACTGTTGGAAGGAAATTTTTCTAATAACCATGAGAGATGAGAAGATAGCCATTCAAGAAGTTAAACGAATTCCAAGCAGGATAAACCCTAAAAGAAAATCACCAAGATATATTACAAGCAGGCTTTTCAAAACCAAAGATAAAGGGAAAATCCTGAGAGCATTTGGGGAAAAACATAGTGCCCAAAAAGGAGAACGAATAAGACTGAACTCTGATTTCTCAGCAGAAACTATTCAGGCAAAAAGACAATAGGATAACATATATGAAATTCTGAAAACAAACAAACAAACAAACAAAAATCATACATCCAGCAAAATTATCCATCAAATATGATGGTGAAAATAGGAAATTTCCAAATAAACAGAAATGAGAAGAATTTGCAAAAATCACAACAACACTACAAAACAACAACAACAACAACAACAACAACAACAAAAAACAAACTAAAGACAGTTCTTTAGACAGAAAATTAACAGCAGCAGACATCAACCTGGAACTAGCATACATGACAAGATCACCTTGAACTCAACCCAGATATGTTACCATTGTTGTTAGGTGCCAACAAGTCAGTTCCAACTGTGACCCTATGCACAACAGAACAAAACACTGCTCATCCTTCTTGAGAGCTGCTTGAACATTTTCCTTCAATACGATCAGTTCTTGGTCATATGGTACCTCTTGAAATGATTTAACATCACCAATTCTATTTGGTGCAGTAACTGTATATTCCTCCCATCTTCTTTTGATGTTTCTGGCTTCATTCAATATTGTGCCCAGAAAATATCTCAGATTGCAATCTGAGGCTTGAGTTATCAAACAGATCTTTCTGTTTGATAAAGGCTGAGAGTATTTTTCCCTTTTGGTTTTCAACTCCAGGTCTTTGGACACTTCATTATAATAGTTCACTTGGTCTTTTTGAACTGCCCTCTGAAATTTTCTGCTTAACTCTTACTTCCTCATTTCTACCATTTTCTCACTCAAAAGCAAGTTTCTTATTGTCTTCTGACATCCACTTTGTTTTTTTTCTTTCTTTGCTGTCTTTTAAATGACTTTTTGCTTTGTTTATAAAGTTCTTGATGTCATCCCACAACTCTTCTGTTCTTCGGTCTCTAGTGTCTAATGCATCCAATTTTTTCTTGAGATGGTGTCTAAATTCAGGTAGGATGTATTCAAGGTCATATTTTGGCTCTTGAGTGATTTTAATTTTCTTCAGCTTCAGCCTGACCTTGAAAATGTGTATTTGATGGTCTGGTCTACATTAGGCAAATTGGCCTTGTTTTCACTGACTGTATTGAACCATTGTCTTTTCCCAAAGATGTAGTGAATTTAATTCCTGTGCATTCCATCTGGTGAGGTCCAGGTGTATAGTCACTGGCTTTTCTTTTTTAAGTTTTTATTGTGAGGTTTACATGGCAGAAAACAGCTTTACACCCATCCTTTCATATTTCATTTCATTGCAATGATTACAATCCTCTCCATGCATCATCAAATAACCAAAGGGTACACCACTCAGGCCCACACCCCGGCCATCAGCATACAACCCTTCTCCCTCCCTGAGCCCAGTGTCCCCAGTTGCTCCATCTGTCCACATCATCATCTCTGTCTCCATCCCTGGCATTGTTGCCTCTATGGGTAGGGTCCCACTCTCCGTTCTTCTCACTTGATGGTCCCAGGGACCTCTGCTCCTGGGCTGCAAAACCAATCACTCTCTTCCTTTTGTCAAAAAGCATCTACCTTTATATTTCCTACCTTCACAGTCAGTCCTGATGGCAATTATCCACTATTGTACCACAAGAGTCTTATCCCCGTTTCCTTTTGCCAGCAGTTCCAACAGATTGGAAATCATTCCGTGATGATTCTACTTTCCCCTGTCCCGTCTGGAACTAGGCCCCCTCTTGAAAGCTTGTAACTCAGTCACTTCTTGCCTTTATAGTGCCCCCCACTGACCATTTTCAGTAGCCAATGCCTAAGTTGCCCATCCCTGTCAACCCTGTGTACCGAGGGGATGGGAATGATCCTTGCTGTAAAGATTTGTTCCCTTTTTTGAGCTCCTACATCCGTAAGTGTTTCTCTGCTATTCATGAAACACTTATGGATGTAGGAGTTCATAAAAGGGAACAAACCTTTACAGCAAGGATCACTCCCATCCCCTC
>NW_006408559.1:9953698-9955672 GCF_000296735.1 Chrysochloris asiatica
ACTTCGTACATTCCATGTTCCAATTTTCAATGGATGTTTACAGCTGTTTCTCTTCATTTTAAGTTGTTGCCCATCAGCAAATGCAGGTTCTGTGCGCTTTTCTCCCCTGAGCTTAACTCTATTCATGTCATTATGGTCAACTTTACTTTGAGGAGGCATTTTTTTTCCCCAGTCTCATTCTGAGTGCCTTCCCACCTTCCAGTTCTGTATCTGACAATGTTTCTCTGCTATTCATAGAGTTTTCAGAGTATGTCCTACTCACTTATTTTGTCTGCTTTTGTTTGTGTACATTTCAAAATGTTGGGTAGTCTGTGTATTCCCTGAATTAGTGCCCTCACATTTTTCCCTGTTTTTTTTTTTTTTTTTTTCATTGATGACTTTCATAATTTTGGGATTCACATTTAGGTCTTTAATCCATGCTGAGTTGGTTTTTTATAGATCATGAATTAAAGGTCTTGTTTCAATCTTTTGCATATCACTTTCCAGTTCTGCCAGCACCATCTGTTAAAGAGATTATCTCCTCCCCGTGTAACATACTTAGGCAGTTTGTCGAAAATCAGTTGGCTGTATTAGATGGATGAATTTCTGGAATCTATTGTATCCTGTAATCTACTTTACATCCTCACCACCTAGATCTCTGTTCCTACATTTTCCCCTTCTTTGACATTGATATTATTTTGATCTTCGGTTGACCTCCAAGCTCCTTTTAATTCGTTGTTGTAGTTTTGTTCTGTTCTGTACTCTGCTATCTGTCATCTGAGTTTCAGGTGGTGGTGCCATGCCTGTCATTCTCTGGTTGTTGTCTGCTCTTGTTGGTTTTTGGTCCAAAGAACTCCCTTTAAGATGTTTTGAAGTGCTGGGTTGGTTTTTACAAAATTTCTTAGCTTCTGTTTATCCTGGAATGTTTTGATTGCGCCATCATATTTAATTGACACTTTTGTTGGATAGATGATTCTTGGTTGTCAGTTGTTTTTTTTAGGATTTTGTATGTCTCCCCATTGCCTTCTTGCCTGTCTGAGAAGTCAGAGCTTAATCTGATTTGCTTGCCTTTGTAAGTAACATTTCTCTTTTCTCTGGCTGCTTTTAGGATTCTCGTCTTATCTTTGATTTTGGAGAACTTGTGTCTTGGTGACTTTCTTTTGGGGTCTATCCTTCCTGAGGTATGTTCACCTTCTTGAATGTTTATCTTCTCATCTTTCAAGATGTTAGGTAATTTTTCTTCCAGAAGCTCTTCAACTATCTCTTCTGTGGACTTCTGTGATTCTTCCTGTTCTGGAATGCCAATAATTCTTAAGTTGTTTCTCTTCATGTTATCCAGCATGAGTTTTATGCTCTCTTCAGATTTTTTTCTCCTTTTTTCTGCTTGCTCTTCTATCTTAGCAGTATTGAGAGATATGTCTTCTAGCTCACTGGTTCTGGCTTCCATCGTTTAAATTCTGCTCATTTCCTCTTTCAGTGAATTGTCCATTTCTTATATTTTATTATTAATCATCTGGGCCTCTTTTTGCAAGTTTTGAATTGTTTCCAATGCTCTATCAATCTTGTTTGATTGTTCTTGTAGTATGTTCCTGACTTCTTCCTTGTTTTCCTCCACCCCTCTTCAGATCCTTTGAATTTATTTTCATAAAATTCTTGTGGACTCCTTCTCAGGCAATTCCAAAACCTACTCTTTCTCTTCTGGGGAGACTTTGTCTGTATCCAGCTCATTCATCTCAGTTACTCTCTTCTGTTTTTGGATGTGTTTTGAGCTCTTTTGTTGTGTTTTGTGTGTGTGTGTTTCATTTCCAGTAGTTATGTGGTTTTTAATGCTTAAATGGATATTTGTTGTTGTGTTATTAAACTCACTGGGTTACTCCTGGTGGATATGATCAGGAGACAAGCTTCTCTTTTTGCATGTAATGCTTAACAACTGTTATTGGCTCTTGTCTCAATGGTAGACTCTTATGGGGTATGCTTGTTGCTTGGTTATATGGT
>NW_006408559.1:9956707-9958281 GCF_000296735.1 Chrysochloris asiatica
GCAATTAATTATGAAAACAATTACTCATTATTGAATTTATAGTCACCTTTTATGTTGTTGAATAAAGTTATTTGCAATTAATAGTCACTGGTCATTTAAAATTCGATCATACAATCTCCAGCATCCTTTCTATCACATGACCATATTTTCCAGCTACGGATCCTTCCTCTTTGTTTCCACATTTTACATTGCAATAACGAGTAATTATCAACGCATCTTTATTGCATAATCAATCAATTTCAGGTTGAAGCAATTGGTAGCATTCTACAGTTTCATCATCACTGGCTTTAGTGTTGTGGTGTGTAAACTTGAATAATCATAGTATTAACTGGTCTTCGTTGCAAGTGTATGAATATTACCCTATAACAAACAGCATTGTACTTCAAAATAGATCTTGAAATGTTCTTTTTGAAGACAAGTGTGACATCATTCCTTTTATTGTATTTTATTTTATTTGTTCTTGGCATAGTAAGGTATATGAAACCCAGATATAAAATTATTCAAATAAGTGAGCCTATAAGGCTGAAAATAAGGAACAAGAAAAAACCTAAGATGCCAAAAGAAATGGTAATGTAGTTACAGTACTTCCAAATAAAGAGAAAATTAAGCTGATGGATTCTAAGAAAATATATATATATATAAATAAATAAACATAAACCTAACTGTAACACTAAAACCAGACCAAGCCTTACTCTTAGTTCTAGCCAAACCCTTACTCTAACACTAACCCTAGCCTAATCATAACCTTAACACTAAATGAAGTCTGAGGCCCAACCTAGTCCTAGCTATAATCCTAACCTTAACTCCTTACTCCTACCCACCCAGAAAATAAGAGAAAATAAAACAGTGGATTTTAGTATATGTTGATATTTGTGCAATTCCCCGTTCTATTTTAGACAGCTTCTAGTTGTTAAGGAAACACATTTCCATTCATAGCACATCCCATGGAGTAAAAATTTAGGTATAAATCAAGATATGACTCTAAATTCTGGTGCTTTCTATTTGTAGAAATCTCTAGAAACTACCTAGTTTCTTTGAGCTTCCTCATCTGTAAGACAAGGATAGTAATTCCAATACTGAAAAGTTTTATAGTAGTTAGGAATATACATAAAGCCTGTAACAATCTAGAATTAGCAAAGACTAGCCTTGAAGGGGCTGCCTACATACTAGGGGCCAGGTCAGGAATGACCATTTATGGAGGAAGACTGATAACTTTATTGAATAGGGAAAATCTTGACTTACCGGTTGTTGTTGTTTGCTACCTGCCATTTCCCGATTCATGGGGGTCTTGGGGCTCCATAGGGTTTTCTTGGCTGTAATCTTTATGAAAGAAGATTGCTAGGCCTTTAATCTATGGGTGTGTTGCTGTGGGTTAATGTGTCAGACTGGAAAGTTGTTTGAACTGCAAGGTTGTTGGTTTAAGCTTACCAGCTGCTCCTTGGAAACCCTATGTTGTTGTCAGGTGCCATCAAGTCAGAACCGACTCGTAGAGACCCCATGCACAGCAGAATGAAACAATGTCTGATCCTGGGCCAACCTCACTACCACTGCCACACTTGAGTCCATCAATGCTG
>NW_006408559.1:9959733-9961473 GCF_000296735.1 Chrysochloris asiatica
CCCAGAAAGTCTTTCAATAATGAAAGTCAAGGCTTGAATTTTTCTTCAGTTCCTCCAGCTTGAGAAATGCCAAGTGTGTTCTTCCTTTTTGGTTTTCTGATTCCAAATCTTTGCATATTTTATTATAATATTTGGCTTTACCTTCTTGAGCTGATCTTTGAAATTTTCTGTTCAGCTCTTGGACCTCCTTGTTTCTTCCATTTGCTTTAGCATCTCTACACTGGAGAGCAAGTTTCAGAGTCTCTTCTGACATCCATTTTGACCTTTTCATTCTTTTTTGTCTTCTTAATGATTTTTTGCTCTCTTTATGGTCACTCTGTGTCGGAACTGTGTAGACAGCACTTAACAACAACAACAGCTTCATGGCTTCTCACCATCACCTTTTGATTAGCAGCTGATCTCAAATTTCTTTGGTCCCATAGAATCCTGTCAAGAACCAGTTGCCCAAGTAGCTTCTGACTCATAGGACACCTGCTTATCCCACTCTAATTATTAATTGCACCCTTTTCATTTTCAAATCATTTGAAGTAGATAAGAAATTAAACAGTTTCCATATTATGAGTCATATTAAGGCATTTGGAGCTTATGCTAAAACATTTGGGGAAATATTGCAGAAGAAGAATAGTCCCAGAGGTGGTACCACTGCTGAAACGTACACCAACCCACAGGGAAAGTCTGCATGAGTAGTGAGGTGTCTCAGGATCAGAGGGAGATGTAAGCCTAGGAGGAAAGGAAGAGCCTCAGATGGTCTGGGGAGGCCCTGAGAGATGAACCTGGTGATGGGAGGAGACAGGCACGAAATGAGTCCACTCTAGAGCATCGCTTCGCACAGCTGCCTGCTTCTCTTGTGTTGCTGGTTTGTTTGCTTTTGGAATTTAAGAACTGACAAGTATAAAAGTGTTTGAATATTCCCACGAATTCAAATTAAATTGGATCCACTAGCTAATACAGTGATATTATTAGCAGCTGAATCATTCCCTCTGAAATGATTATCTGATACAATGCCGAAATAAACAGTTGGTAGGTGTGTCACTTTTCCTGTTTTTATTTACTGGATGGAAAAGTCATACAGGGTACAGATTAGAGGGAAGAACCACTCCTAGGTACATTAAAATAATATTGCTGTCAAGTTGATTCCATTTCATCATGACCCGATGACTGTGGAAGGAAAGGTGTGCTTCACAGGGTCTTCAATATGAAAGAACATCTTTAAGTAATTCACTCACAGACATCTCAGAGGCAGGTGTTATCAAGTGTATCTTCCAGAAGGAGAATTTTCCTGGACTAGGGAATGTCTTGTGTGCAAGGCAACTGTTGTTGTTGTTGTTAGGTGCTGTTGAGTCAGTTCTCACTCATAGCAACTCTATACACAAAAGAATGAAACACTACCTGGTCCTGCGCCAGCCTCACAGTTGTTGCTACGCTTGAGTTGTTGTTTTTGTCAATGTGTCAATCCATCTTGTTGGGGGTCTTCTTCTTTTTCCCTGACCCTCCACTTTCCCAAGCATTATTTCCTCCTCCAGGGATTGGTTCCTCTGTCCAAGTATGAGAGACTGAGGCAGCAGGTACCTGTTTATGAAGAAGTTGTTGTTGTTAGGTGTCATTAAATTGGTTCTGAATCCTGGCAATCCTAGGTACAACACAAAGAAACACTTCCTGGTCCTTCACCATTCTCATGATCATTATGTTTGGACCCATTGTTGCAGTCTCGGTGTCAGTCCCTCTCATTGAGGGTTTTCC
>NW_006408559.1:9961973-9966644 GCF_000296735.1 Chrysochloris asiatica
ACTTTGCAGTCACCACATTAACCTACAGCACCACACCACACCAGTACTTCTTAATCTTGCAATCACAGTGATCTATGGGTAGATATATTAACAGAGACACAGACTGAATAGGTATGGGAGGGAGAGTGGGAGTATACACACACACATGCAAAGGTTTGACAGGATAGTTATACATGGGTATTTACTTTTGTTGCAATCATTTCCATGAAGGTAGTGGAGTACTGTTGTTGATAAGTGCCATTGAGTCAATTCTGATTCATAGTGACCTTATATAGGGTTTCATAGAAGTGGTTGGTGGGTTTGAACTGCCTACCTTGTAGCTCAAACTGACCTTGTGGTCCACTGCATCATCCTGCAGTGCCACACCAGGTCTCCATGGTGGAGTATGCAGGGGGAAAAATTATGAAAAATTCTTAGACATTATCAAATACCTTAAGAGAAAGAGTTGCTAGGCCTGGGGCACAGGACCATGGTCTCAGGGGATACCATGGTCAATTAGCACAACATAATCCACAAAGACAATGTTCTACAGCCTACGTTTGTAAGTAGCAACTGGGATTTTAAAAACACATGAAAAGTGACCTAAGGTAAAATTACTGGTGTATACTTGTGTGGGAGAAATGGGAGTGATAAAAAATTGAAGACGCTTAGAAACAATTAGTCCAGTGGACTAATGGATCATGTGGGCCTCAATCCCCACAACGATGAGACCAGAAAAACTAAATGATGCCCAGTTACCACTAACAACTATTCAGAATGGTATCACATTGGAAGGTCCTAGATGGAGTGGAAGAATATGTAGAACAAAATTCAAAATTATATAAAAGACCAGGCTTACTGGTCATAAAGATATTGGAGGAATCTGAGACTCTGGCCCTAGGTCACCCTCAAGGTCTGAAAATGAACTGACCCAGATGACACAATTGCCAGCCATGCACTTGATAGGTATGTTGGGGAACAACACTAGTGAGGTAGGCACACCATGGAATGGTTAACCATTCAACATCAAAAGGGCAGTACTTACCTAAGGGCAAAATTCAGAAGGGTTGCAAAAGAAGGAGAAATTGAAACAAGGAGGAAGTAGATGACAGATGTTACATGGAGAGGACTACAATCATTGAAATGAAATGAAGTCTTTGATTTGTTGAATGTAAATGATCTGCTTTTTAAACTGTCACCAAATTCATAAAGACATGTATTATTAACCAAAAACATCAAAATGTGAAGCTATTCTTTTTCAATATACCTCCCATCCAAGTCTATACGCTTCTGAACATGAGGTTTCCATATCACTAGCCTTTCCCTGAAGAATTCTGCAATCTTCAATTTGCACCATGTCAAAGAGCAGTTTTGGCATACCTTGATGGACTCAAATCCTATTCCTTTACATGTTCTATGAGTTTGGGGAACAAAAAGTAGTCTGAAGGGATACAATCAGGATTGTGAAATGTATGGGGTAAGGTTTCCCGTGAAACTCTCACAGGACAGTTCTTGCTGCCTTTGAAGAATGAGCAGGTGTACTGTGCTGAAAAAAAAAAAAAAAAAAAAATTTCCTTTGCTCAACTCTCCTGACCTTTTTTCTAACCAATGCAGTTTTCAATTTTCTTAAAACTTCTTCCTAGTAAACCCCTATGATTATCTTGTGTTCTTCAAGGAAATCTATCAAAATACTATTAACTGATAGTACATGGAGGGGATTATAATCATTATAATGAAATAAAGTATATGATTTGTTGAGTGTAAAACTGATGATCTGCCCTGTAAACTTTCACTCAATTCACAATAACAACATTTTTGTTTTGTTTTTTTAAAGAAAATCTATCAAGATTACACCTTTGAAATACCAAAAACTGTCACTATAACTTTCTGAGCTGGTCGCTCTGCCTTGAATTTAACTGGCCCAGCAGATCCACTCAAAAGCCACTGTTTCAATTTGACCTTGCCTTAGTGAATCCAACACTCATCTTCATAAAATTCATTCCATAAAATTGTTTTCATTACCTTTGATATTGCTTAACGGACTGATAGAAAGATCAGCTCTTTGACCTAGTTGATCTTCGAGCAACACTTTGGGAACCCATCCTGTTTTTGAAGGCACCCTAGCAAGACTAAGACAAATGCATTGTTGCAAGAACTTATCTGTGGTCATCTACTGATCATGGTGACGTATTTAAACAAGTTTTGTTCAGAATAAACCCTTATATGTATGAACTGTAACCCTAGATGCAGTACTTTTTGACTAACCCTCATATATGTGTGAGTGTTTTAATTTTCAATATTCAAGTATACACACATGTTGTTAAGCACTGTTGAGGCAGTTCTGACTCATTGTGACCCTGCACAGGGTTTCTAAGGAGCAGCCGGTGAGTTTGAACCATCAACCTTGTGGCTAGCTGTCCTGTTCTTATTCTATAGTGCCACACCAGGATCTCACTCCATCAATTAGTATAGAAACAATCTTAGCCTTAGTTGCAGTTAGTTAAGTCAATGACTAACTATTGTCTTGAGAAAACAGGTGTGGGTTTTCCTTATAAAATTAAGTAGAATGGAGCAGTACCATAATTGTTGGGACACAATGTGGCAGACAGATCAGCAGGGGAGCCCCCAAAGACTATCACTGCCTGACATCTCTACGTTTATATAACACAACTTCCTTGAGTGAGGGCAGGACCTGAGGCTTGATTTTAACCAATCAATGTAACAGAGCAAAAGTGGATGTCCCTTTTTTGATTAGATTACATTATGGGATAAAAAAGGGATGTCCCTTTTTGACTAGATTACATTATGGGACAAAGCCCTGGTGATAATGTTACACTGTATAAGACTGTCTTAGCAGACTACAGCAAGAGTTTCAGCTTGCTCTAGTGATTAAATGAGCAGATATATTGAGAGAGTACACATGGCTAGGAACTGCAAAGGTCTCTGGGATTCCAGTCCAGCTTCCAGCTGGCATTGCGACACTGTAACAGTCAATTATACAAGTGCAGTAAATGAATTCTACAACAATGTGAATAGGCTTGGAAGTAGATTTCTCACCATTTGAACTTTCAGATGAGAACACAAGCTAGTCAACACCTTGATAGCATCCGTGTGAGACCCTTGAACAGATGATCCACCTCAGGTGTTCCCAGGCTTCTGACTCATGAAGATCGGCAATGCATGTTATTATTTTAAGATGCTCACTGTGTGGTATTTCATTATGCAGTAATAAAAGCAAATGCATGTAGAGGATACATATGTTCAGAGTCCCTGGGTAGTGTAAATGGTTAATGTGCTTGGCTGCAAATCAAAATATTGGAGATTAAAGTCCACTTAGAGATACCTTGGAAGAAATACCTGGCAATCTATATCTGAAAAAGCAACCATTGAAAACCCTATGGAACACAGTTCTTCACTGACATATGTAGAGACCTACTCAACAGCAACTTTATTTTTTGTTTGTTTTGCACATATGTGCAACATTAACAAAAACACAAACCAAATACATTGTCATCAAGTCACTTCTGATTCATAGTGGTTCTATATAGGGCTTCCAAGAGTGAAAAATGGGACCTCATTTTTCAGTTGCATCATATGCATATGAAAGTTGAACAATGAATAAGAAAAATTCGAGAAGAATTGTTACCTTTGAATTATGGTACTGGAGAAGAATATTGATTATACCAGAAGAACACTAGAATATTCCTCTCATGGACTTTAGGACACGTTATCAGGAAGGACCAGACCCTGGAGCAGGACATCATGCTTGGTCAAGTAGAGGGTCATCGAAAAAGAGGAGGACTTCCCGTGAGTGGCTGCAACAATGGGCTCAAGCGTAATAATTGTGCAGATGGAGCAGGACATGGCAGAATTTCCTTCACTATGAGTCAAAATCTACCTGATGCACCTAAAAATGTTTTTGAATATGTTATCAGAAGGAACTAGTTCCTGGAGAAGGTTATCATGCTAAGAAAAGTGGAGGGTCACTGAAAAACAGGAAAACTCTCAAGGAAATTGATTCACACATTGGCAAAAGCAATGGGCTCAAACATAACAACAATTGTGAGGATGGCATAGGACTGGGCAGTGTTTTGTTTTGTTGTGCATAGGTAGCTATTTGGAGCAGACTCGACAGTACCTACCAACAACAACAACTATTAATGTAAGTTGTTTACTTTTGTTAATCTTTAACCAAATTATCTTAAAAATTCTTGACTCTTTCTATATCCAAATTTCATAATGACTTTGTCAATTTGTGTGCAAATACATATCAAAACAATCATCGGTGCTGTTAGTAGATTTTGTTATGATCTTTTGCATTTTGGAAAATGGTTTTGCCAATTATCATTAAGTAAATTGTCAAATAAAGCTATATATTCACTATTCACTTACTGCCAATCCTTGTTAGGGCTCTTCCGAGTGCTGTGCCTCAAAATCTGGATATGGATTTTAGGAGGGTCTGGGATTAAATGATAGTGCTATGAATTGAAAAAAATTATTCAACTTTGCTTTATATCAATTTTCTCACCTGTCCATTATAATAACATTTTTCAATGTCCTTAATAATATCCAAAACCAAACCAAACCCACTGCCCTCATGTTGATTCTGTCTCATAGTAACCTTTTAGTTTTCAAGATTTAAAAAATTTTCAGAAGCATGCAGCTTCATCTTTCTCCCTGGGAGAGGCTGGT
>NW_006408559.1:9967587-9973032 GCF_000296735.1 Chrysochloris asiatica
GAATGATCCTTGCTGTAAAGATTTGTTCCCTCTTTTAAGCTACTACATCAATAAGTATAGGTCAAGTTCATCAAATTGTAGCAGATTACACTGTTTTTCCTCTTCTTTCTTCCTCTAGTCAAGTTCTGATCATCCAGCCACTGAAGCCAGGTCAAACAGGTACTATCTGCAAGTATGGGTGTTCTTGTGCATCTCCTCTCATTTCATATCAGCTGGACACTTCACTATCTGCTCTAGTCCAACGTTGAATAAATTTTAAGCCATCATTGTTTTACTTCCTAGAAGCTGGGTGAGTAGTGTAAGTGATGTCAAAAACCACCTGGCTGTTTTCATGCACCAATCTTATCCTTACCACTTCAGCCCCTTCAGACAGTTTTAATTAGGAAAACCACAGATTAAAAGAATGTGTTTGAATGGGTTATCATGGTCCTAATAGACAAAGCTGCTGCTTCTTCATGAGGGTGGATTATGGATTCTTGCCAATTATATTGGAGTCTAGGTGTGACACTGTGGACTCACAGCACCTTGAACCACAAGGTTGGCAGTTCAAGCTCACCAGCCACTCTTCAAAAACGCTATACAGGGTCAGAACGGACTCAATGTCACTTAACAACAACAATAACAACCATTTATGTTACTTACCACTGCTGCATACCAAAATACTGCTAGATAGTGGCTGAAAGCAACCAGAACTAATATTTACAGTTTCTGTGGGTGAGGAATCAGGGCACGGTGTTGGGTGCTGTGGATTTGGGTGTCTCACAAAGTTGCATCAAAGGTATAGATGGGAGCTAAGTCCTCTCTGGGTTCTGGAGGAATGGTTCCCATTCAAGCGCACTAACACAGCTTGCTGTTTTGTATTGTCAGTGATGTTTCAGTGATATCTGTTCCTTGAAACACTGACCTCTCAAAATTTAATCTTAACATGACCTTCTCTCTCTTCCAGAAACAGAAATAGTGGTAGAGGTGGGGAAAGATTGAAAGAGAGAAATGGCAGTCATCCCTTTACGTGTACTGTTGTTGTTGTTAAGTGCTGTCAAGTCAATTCTGACTCATAGTGTTTCCAAGGAGCAGCTAATAGGTTTGAACCATTGACATTGAAGCAAGCAGTCCAATTCTTATTCTACAGCACCACACTGAAATCCTTACTTGTACTATGTCCTATTGATTAGAAAAGGAGCACTGGTACTGCAATGGTTAAGAGCTCAGCTGATAACCACAAAGTTGGCAGCTTGAACACACACAGCAACTCACAGGAGAAAGACCTAATGATCTGCTTCCTTAAAGATTTCAAAACCAACCAAATCCACTGGGATTGAGTCAATGTGAAGTCACAGCACCCCTGTAAGATAGGGTAAACTGCCCCACAGGGTTTATAAGGCTATAAGTCTTTACAGAAACAGACTGCTCCATCTTTCTTCCATGGAGTGACTAGTGGGTTTGAATTAATGACCTTGCAGTTAGCAGTTCAACAGTAAGCCAACAGGGCTACCAGGGATCATGACCTAGAAAACTCATTGGACAGTTCTACTTTGTCATGTGAGATGGTTAAGAGTTGAAAATGGACTCCATGGCACCTAACAACAATATTAATTAAAAGGAAGTCACTAGACTCAACCCACATTTAAATGGTGGATGCCAGGAGATGGGAACCAGTGGCAGGCATTGTAGCAGCCATCTAACACAGCATTGGAAGGAAATTTGAATCATCCAGAATGTTTAGTCTTCTCCTTGAATTTAGTAACGAAAGAGAAGTAACACTGAGTACCTACCAATTGGAAATCATTTTGCATATGTTTTCATGTAATATTCCCCAACTCTTATGAATCTGATATTTACCATATTGAAGAATATGGACAAGGCAATAACATCTTAGTATTTTTGATATGTCCCTTCCTCAACCTCCTCCCAAATCTACCCACACTTAACTACAAAGTCTTACATAACAGGTTATATGTCAATGGGACTATGAGTTTTTAAAAAACCAAAGAGCTTTTCCTGTTGTTGTTGTTTATTTTTCTAGATGATTGCAAATGTTAGAAAGGAAGTAAATACTGTTTTGGGCTCTAAGCTTCCCAAGGTTAGAAGGGCAGGGCAGTATGTTGCCACACCTGGGCAATTCAACAGGGAACAGAATTGTCTCTCAAAAACAGAAGAACTGATTAAAATTTCTGTCTCCATGATTACTTCCAACATCTGCTTTTTGCCCTGGGGTCCTTCTTTATCCTTAATCTGTCTGGAGTTTCAAAGATTTCTTTCTGCACCTGGTATCAGATAGATCTGTGACTCTCATCAGAGATGTTAGAGGGAATTTATTCCTCAGAAAAGCAAGGACACCTATGCTCCCCAGAGGCAACTAACACTGAACAGGGAGCCCAGACCGTCCTGTTCTTTTGTCCTCTGTTTGTATAATGCAAATTGCATGGGGAGGTTAGAACTCAGGCATACTTAATTCAAATTAGTCAAAGTATGCCTAATTATAAAGAACTGACATGCAGACAAATAAGGCCATTTAACAAGAGTTTAAGCTCTAAGCCTGGTGCTCTGTTAACATTTCTAGGCACCCATAAAGGACTTGTTGAGGACAAATTAGTATTTCTGGATGGGCATTCTCTAATGTTGCAACTCCAAGAAAGGTTTAGGGTACAGGATGCTGTGGAAATGTGGAAATCTCAGGTCCCATGTTCTACATAGATGCACATATACAGAGACATGCACAGTTTGGGAGATTTCACAGACCAGTATGAGTCTATACAGAGGCTCTAAATTGAGAAATGTTGCTTTGGGAAAAGGAAATGGAATTGTATAAAATCAGATATATGATGAAAGTGGTGTGTAAAATTTGAGTTGGGCCTTGGAAACCCTCCTGAGTCATCTTTGTAAATGCTCTTCTGTGCAACAGTGTTAGACTGCATGGACAAGTAAGGAACATACTTTCATTGTGTTGTTGTTAAGTGCCATGGAGTCTGTTCCACTCATATTGACCCTGTATAGGGTGTCTGAGGAACAGCTGATAGGTTTGAATTGCTGACCTCATGGTTCACAGTCCAGTGCTGATCCTACAGTGCCACACCTGGAGTCCTCTTTCATTGTAGTCATTCTTAAACTTCTGAATTTAAGGGATGAGCTGAGGAACTTGTGAAAATGTCTATCCTTGGGATCCACTACAAGTATGGATTCAGCAAGCAAGTACCTGGGTGGTATGAATGGTCTGTGCTCATCTATAATCTTAAAGAAGAATGTATTTCATACATTCCATAAAGAAGAAAGCCCTGGTGATCAGCTTCTGTAAGATGATAGCCAAGGAAACCCTGGGGAGCAGCTCCACTTTACAACACATGGGGTCACTTGGAGTTGTAATCAATTCAATAGTAGTGAGTTTGGTTTTACACCTTAGGCTCTGGTGGAGGGATTTGACTTAAAAGAAGCACTCAGGAGATATTGAGGCAGGTGGTCCAGGTTCCAAGCTTGGAGAGATGTCTTTGGTATGAGCAGTTCCCACTAACCCAAGTTACAGGGTATTTCCCTCTCAACCACCCAGATGAGCTGGGAGCTGGGAGCCACTGATCTTTCTCTAACATATACTTCCCAGAGATTTTCTAAAGTCTATATGAGATTTGGAAGGAGCTCTGGTAGTGTAGTGGTTACGGATCAGGCTGCTAACCTCAGGGTCAGCAATTTGAAACTACCGGCTATTCTGCAGGAGAAAGATGAGGCTTTCTGCTCCTGTAAAGATTTACAGCCTCAGAAACCCTGTACATGGTCGCTATGAGTTGGAATCAACTCCATGGCACATAACAACAACAACAACAACAACATATGAGATGTGGAGTCCAGGAGTTGTACTGTAGGATAAGCGCTGGACAGCAAACCACAAGGCTGGCAGTTCAAACCCACCAGTTGCTCTTTGGAAACCCTATATAGAGTCACTGTGAGCCTGAACCAACTTGACAGCACTTAACAGTAACAACAACAACAAACATGTGAAACATGAGGACTCTGGCTGGGTAGTGGATTACAAGCCGGGCTGCTAACTGCAGCATCAGCAGTTGGAAAGATGAGGCTTTCTGTTTCTGTCAAGATTTACAGTCTTGGAAATCCTATACGCAGGGTTTCTATGAGTCAGAACCGACTGGACAGCACCATCCCCACTATATGAAACACAGAACGAGCCCTGTTGGTGCTTTGGGGTACGCACTGGGCTGCTTACTAAAGTCATCAGTTCAAACCCAACAGCTACTCTGCAGGTGAAATATGAGACTCTCCTCATCTATAAAGACATACAGTCTCCGAAACCCAACATAGGGTCACTATGAGTCAAAATCAACTTGATGGCAATGGGTTTGGGTTTTGAGTTTCTAGAAAACATATTTCAAGAAAACCCACTGTCATTAGAATACATAAACTCAAACTGAACTCACTGCCAATGAGTCAACTCAGACTGATAGCAACCCTGTAGAGTTTCCTAGGCGGTAAATCTTTATGAAAGCAAAAAGTCTCCTCCTCCTCCTAAGGAGTAGTTGGTGGGTTTGAACTGCAGACCATGTGGTTAATAGTCCAGCATTTATCCCACAGTACCACCAGGGCTCCTGGAATACATAAAAAAAGAACAAATTAAAAATAACAGCTACCTGTTGTTATGGGTGGATGAGCAAGATTTTCTGTTTGTGTCAGTTCTCGGGGGAAGTCCTTTCCTCCTTTGAACATCTGTGGACTTGGCATACCTTGGAGATGTCAACATATCTTGGCATCAGTCTTCCCCTGAATCTAAGAGGTTCCCAGCAGAGGGACTTTGAATCTAAAGGGTGTACTTTGCTCCTGGATCTCCTTTCTTGTTGGAAGTAGATTCTTTTCTTTCTGCTTGCTTCTTTCTCCTTGTATCTCCAATAAAATAAAACCTGATGCTGGTCACATCCCAGGGAACCATCTCTTACATTAGATCAAAACTGTGAATTAATGAAGAGTGTAGCATCCACCCTAATCCCCTTACAACTCATTGAGCACATCCAATTACATTTTGTGGAATGACTACATCATTATACAACTGCCAAATACTGAGACTCATGGATAACCCAATCAAGTTGGCACATATTTTGGGGGGACACAGTTCAATACATGGCAACAGCCAAGGCATGCAGCTTTGAATAATATTTGTTTTATTTTATTGTCTTTTATTTCTCTAAATTTTTTTTTTTTTAGACAAATGTTTCTCATGAAAGTTTATTGAGTGTGAATATAACTCTGCTTGACAGGTGAGGTAACCACACTTTTGGTGAGCAAAATGTTAGATTTGAAACTAGGTAGTGAGTTTCTCTGCTATTCATAAGGTTTTTCAGTGACTAAATATTCAGAAGTAGTTCATCACTCCTTCTTCTTAGTCTGTCTTCATCTGGAAGCTCATCTGAAACCTGTCCACCATGGGTAACCCTGCTGGTATTTAAAATA
>NW_006408559.1:9974297-9976520 GCF_000296735.1 Chrysochloris asiatica
TGGAGGCCAGGATGGCCAAACTTTGTCTCTCATACTTCAGACATATTGTCACAAGGGACCAGTCTCTGGAGAAGGATATCATGTTTGGTAAGGTGGAAGGTCTACAGTATTTAACAATAACAATGACACTATGGTTTCTTTAAGGAGCCCTGGTGGTGCTGTGGCTTAAGCATTAGATTGCTAACTACAGATTGGCAGTTCGAGCCCATCAGTTGTCCCTCGGGAGAAACATAAGGATTTACTCCCATAAAGATTTAGTCTTGGAAACCCTTAAAAGGGTTGCTATTAGTTGCTATTAGTTAGGATTGATTCAGTGGTAGGGAGTTTTTCTGGGTGTCTTCAGGTCTTTATGGTAGCTTTGATTAGAGGGAGCCCAACAAGGCAGTCTGGCTATAGTCCCAGGAGAATCAGGTTCATCCAAGAATCAATAATCTTCAGGATTCTACTCACCCCCTCTACTACCACCACCACCACCACACACACAAACCATCACCGCCATGGAAAAAGACCTTGATTAGATCCTAAAAGTGTCACTAAGTGAGCTTTGGTCAAGAGCATACACTTGCTTTGCTTTTCTGACCTATAAATACAAATTATCTCAAGGTCCCGTCTCATTTTATAATCAAAGACTAGTTCATGTGCAGCACTTTTGGTTTAAATTCCTGAATTTCTTAAAAAGAATTCTAAGAATTCTCTCCTAGAGAGAAGTCCAAGAGTCCCCAAATTTCAATGGCTTCTTCCAGTTTGGAAGTATCCTGAATCCAGTCCTCACTGGTGAAAATTCTAGTGCCCCTTAGTGAACATCTCAGCTGCACAAGCTTTGCCTTTTTCCTTGTGTATATAACACACTCAAGAGTTCCTTTTGTTCACAGATTCTTGGTTTACCAGGTAGACCCTGGCATAGAGGTATTGGAAGTATATGATTAGATGGATGGAGGTATTTGAAAAGAGTGAAAGGAAATAGTATTGGAGAAAAAGATGGAGAAGTGAGAGCAGAGATGGTGGTATTCAAAAGTATCTTACTCATCAAACACTTCAGGTACCAAGTAAAAGCAGAGATTCTGAGGCCTGAACCAGACATATAGAAGCAAAGATGGGTGTTGAGGTTGGGGGAGATCTGTACTTTAAATAATTTTGTGTACTGCATCTTATGATATTGATATTTAATCAGTGCTACATTAGGGGTTCAAGATTCATGGAGCTGAAACAGTGAAAGCAGGAAAAAATTGCCAAAGGGAATAAAAAGTGAAGAAAACCCACTGTCATGGAGTTAATTCTGATGCATGCTATACAAGGTTTCCTAGGCTCTAAGTGTTAGAGGGCTAGACAGCCTCATCTTTTCTGCTGTGCATAAGTTCACTACGAGTCAGTACCGTAGTGGTTATGAATCGGGCTGCGAGCCGCAAGGTCAGCAGTTCGAAACTACCAGTGGTTCCGCGGGAGAAAGATGAGGTGGTCTGCTACTGTAAACATTTACAGCCTCAGAAACCCTGTGTATAGGGTCGCTATGAGTCGGAACCGGCTCCATGGCACATAACACAACACACAAAAACAACAATGAGTTTCTAGATCATCCTGAGACTGAACACATGGGGTGATTTTGAGAATTTCAAGCCCATATTTATACCTCTGTTTTTAATGCTAAAACTAAAACCTTATAGCAGCTAAGCTAATGCCCATCCCTGCTGTTACGTCAATTCTGACTCATAGTGACTCTATGGGACAGAGTAGGGCTCCCAGGGCTGTAGAGCTTGTTGGAAGTATACGGATTCACATTTGTCTCAGAACAGCTAGTGGGTTCTAACTGTCAACCTTTTGATTAGCAGCCCAGTACTTTACCCACTGCATCACCAGGGCTCCTTTCTGTTTTTCATGTTAGGTAGAAATATCACATCTTTCAGGAAATCAGCTTTATTGGCACAATGCTCTCCAGAACTCCTGATTCACCTTTCTCAAGACTTTGACAGCTAGTCCTGGTATAGTGCTGTAGGAGAATTCACTGGCCCACAGGTTGGTGCAAACCGCAGGTTGGTGGTGCAGACTCACCAGCCACTCTTCAAAAACCCTATACAGTTGAGTTATGGTGTTGGAGGAATATATTGAAAGTGCCATGGGCTGCCAAAAGAACCAATAGATCCGTGTTGGAAGAAGTGCAGCCAGAGTGCTCCTTGGAGGCCAGGATGGCCAAACTTTGTCTCTCATACTTCAGACATATTGTCACAA
>NW_006408559.1:9976650-9980877 GCF_000296735.1 Chrysochloris asiatica
ATTGAAGTTGTCAAGGACTTCATTCTTCTTGGATCAACTATCAACATTCGTGGAAGCAGCAGTCAAGAGAACAGACAACATATTGCATTAGGCAAATCTGCTGCACAGGATGTTACATTAAGGGTATTGCAATCAGTGAGCTGAATCAGTGTATGAATTATTGAATGTAAAACTGATGGCTTGCTCTGTAAACATTTGCAATAAAATTCACAATAAAATAAAATTAATTTAATTTGCAATAGAATTTTTTTAAAAAGAGAAAAGTTAGTACTGAAGTTAGCAGAACCTATAAGGAGAGTCTGCTAGGCTTTGCCCATTTGGGCCAGTGTTTCTCACCCTCTAGAACTCCATGCTTTCTTCTGCTGGCCCCTTCTATCTGGTAGCCCACATGGCTGGTGAATAGAGGAGACACGGTGGTGCTGTGGGTGAGGCGTTGGATTGTTAACTGAAAGTGTGGCTGTTCAAACTCACCAGACACCCCATGGAGAAAGATGAGACTGTCAACTCCATAAATATTTACAGTCTCTGAAGTACTATATAGGGTCGCTATGAGTAAGCATAGACCTGTTGGAAGTGGGATTGGGTGGTAATTTTTTTGGTGGGTAGAGAGCCCTTTGTGGCCTGCTACATTGGTACCCTACTCTGTTTCCCTTTATACTTTAACTCAATCCTTGTTTCAAAGCATCTCTCTCCTGTGAGTTTGAAAAACTTGGCAGGGAAAAAAAAAATCATCACAGCTGCCTGTTAGCTTCAGTAGGCCAAGAATAGTTCCTAATTAAACTCTTATGTCTTTCATTTAAAACCCCATTTAATCAAATTATTCACCAACTTAAGGCAGTTGTTGATTGCAGGAAAGTATACCTTGAATCTTTGTAAGTTAAAACCCCCTTCTGGGCCTCATCAGCTTTCCTCAAGGAATATAGCACATGCGTGCCTTCTTAAGGAAAACGGAAAATCTTTCAGCATTTGACTCCTTCCTCCTTGAGGGCTCTTTCCTAAATCATGGAAACTGGCTGAATTCCAGGTGGAGACCACAGTTGTTGCCTCCATCATTTCTCACCTGTCTTTGGGACCTACAAGAACTGATGACTGATTTGGGGATAGATAGAAAGGCTGTGGGGTTCTGCTGTGATGTTGTAGTCCATACTGGACTGCTAACCACAACATTGGTTAGTATGAAGAGTGGCTATGGTTCAGAACAAACGCGATGGAGCTTAACACAATAAAGGCCTCAATAGCCTTGGTGGCTCAGAGGTTAAAGTGTTTGGCTGCTAACTGAAAGGTCAGTGGTTCAAACTAACTAGATGATCAGTGGAAGAAAGATGAGAATGTCTGCTCCTGGAAATATTTAGTCTTGGAAACCCTAGGAAGCAGTTCCATTGTCATATGATTGGTCATAGGAAGCAGGTAACATGGGTCAAGAAACTGGGCTGGGCTGCCATTAGTCTGTTTGGCTCATGATGCTTTGGGGTCCATTGCACTTTGGGCTTTTCCAGCCTTGGGTTCTGCTCCTACCAAATTGCTAACTGTAGACAAGACTATGACTGTGTCTTTTCCTGTCTCCCCTCTACCTAGGATTTCTTCCTCTTGCTTGTCTTCAAAGTACACTGCCAGGAAAAGGTGGTACTGACTATTCAAAGATAGATAGCATTGGTGGTGCAGTGGATCACTTGTTGGACTGCTAAGGTCAGTAGTTCAAATCCACTAGCCACTCCATGGGAGAAAAATGAGACTTTCAGCTCCTATAAAGATTGACGGCCTTGAGAACACTATAGAGGGAAACTATGAGTTGGAACTAACTCCATGGTTCACAAAAACAATTCAGATAGTTGTTTAGGAATGGGCAACTGAAAACCCATCACATCTGAGTTGTGGTCAGATGGATTGCCCATACAATTATTTAGACTCAGCAAATAGTTGAGCTGGCTTTGAAGTTGGACTTTATGAATGTGTAAGTACAATGCAGATGAGACCATTAATTGGGTGTTGGTCCATATGCCACTGTTTGACTAGGATACTAAACAGAAAGGACAGTGTGGTGTCATGGGAAGCATATGGTGGTTTGTTCAAACTATCTAACGGACTTATTCTCATTACATATCAAATTGATGTGCTTTTTGGGGGTGGGGGGTGGGGTGGTTCTTTTGCAATAGATCAGAGGCCTGGTGGCATTATAGGATAAGCACTGGACTGCTAACGATAGGGTTGGCTGTTCAAACCCATGAGGCTTTCTGCTCCCTTAAAGGCTTATAGTCTTAGGAAACCTACACAGGATCACTAAGATTCAGAATCAACTGAAAGACAGTGGGTTTGGTTTTAGTTTTGGTTGTGCAACAAATATAGTAAAATATGTGATCCTTATAACAGTTGCATTTTTGTGTATTTTCAGTCAAGAGTGCTTGGGCTCTTGAAACAAATGATAAGATGATGAAATCACCTCATGAGACTAAGGGACCCTTTTATGCTATCAAGGTGGTGTGGTCATACAGAACTTATTTAAGAATTGAGGCTAGATATGGCAAGCATAAGTCATTTTTATGTAGAAAGAACAGTGATGTAATTTTGACCTATTCTGATGATACAGCAAAGCAAATCAAAACCAATTCTGTTGTCTTTAAATTCATTCCAAATCATGATGACTCCATGTATTACAGAGTGGAACTGTTTCATAGGATTTTCAATGGGTATGATATTATGGAAGCAATTTGCCAGGCTTTCCTTCTGCAGAGCTGCAGCTACTATTGTTGCTAGTGGAGTGGAGTTGATTTGGACTTATAACAACCCTATGCATATGTTGTTGTTAGGTGCCATCAAGTTGGTACAAACCCATAGTGACCTTATGCACACCAGAACAAAACACTGCCCGAACCTGGGACAACCTCACTATTGTTGCCACGCTTGAGTCCATCAATGCTGCCACTTGGCCAATCCATCTTGTTGGGGTCTTCCTCATTTTCTCTTACCCTCAACCTTACCAAACATGATATCCTTCTCCAGACACTGGTACCTCCTGACAATATGTCCAAAGTATGAGAAATGACGTTTGGCCATCCTGGCCTCCAAGGAGCACTCTGGCTGTAATTATTCCAAAATGGATCTATTGGTTCATTTGGCATCACATGGCACTTTCAATATTCTCCTCCAACACCATAACTCAAATGCATCAATTATTCTATGATCTCCCTTATTCACTGTCCAGCTTTCACATGAATATGAGGTTATTGAAAATACCATGGCTTGGGTGAGGCGCACCTTAGTCTTCAAGCTGACATCCTTGTTCTTCAACACCTGAAAAAGGTCTTGTGCAGCTGATTTGCCTAATGCAATATATTGTTTGATTTCTTGACTGCTACTTCTATGAGTGTTGCTAGTTGATCCAAGAAGAATGAAGTCCTTGACAACTTCAATCTTTCCTCCAATGATAAGAATGTTGTTTATTGGTCCAGTGTTGAGGATTTTTGTTTTCTTGACATTGAGATGTAATCCATATCAAAGGCTGTACTCTTTGATCTTCATCAGTAAATGTCTTAAGTCCTCTTCACTTTCAGCAAGCAAGGTTGTATCATATGCATATCACAGGTTGTTAATGAGTTTTCCTCCAATCCTGATTTATGACAACAAGATGGTGGATCAGGTAGAAGTGCAGACAGGAGATCTGTCAGCAACAACACAGAATACTGGACCAAGAAGACTCAGGGAATGGTGCCAGAACTCTGAACCACATATAAAAGAATATTCAGAAGCTTGGAAGGCTTACAGCTAGGGGAATTTGTAGCAGAATCAAGAAGTCCATTGCTTTCTAATTCAAGACACTCAGCTGCTCCAGGAGCCACCAAGTGGGGGAAAGATCAGAACAGCCACAAATGCCTGACAGAACCACAGAGATACAGGTATGGACTCTTTTTTTTTTTTTTAATTGTATCTGTTCATTGGTCTCTCGCTGTCTGTGTACCTCCATTCTGGTGACTAGAGGGGATGCCTGAGTAAATGGACACCCCATCCCCACCCCTGTAGGGTTCTACTATGCATGTGCACAGATCGCCTCAAAATTTAAAGTGACAGTTTCCCTTAAAACCAAATGGCCACCACTCATCTGTCAGTTTGTCATACTGTGGTGGCTTGTGAGTTGCTGTGATTCTGAAAGCTATGCCACTGATATTTTAAATACCAGCAGGGTAACCCATGTTGGACAGGTTTCAGATGAGCTTCCAGACGAAGACAGACTAG
>NW_006408559.1:9985317-10000097 GCF_000296735.1 Chrysochloris asiatica
TATAACGAAATGTTAAAAAACCTGGAGTTATAAAACCAAAATGAAAGAACACACTCAGCATTTATCAAACTGAGGGCACTGAAGAAAAAATTCAGGGCTTGGCTTGAAATATTGAAGGAATCTATGGACAAGATACTGAATGATGCAGAAAGCATCAAAAGAAGATGGAAGGAATAAAAAGACTCACTGTACCATAAAGAAATAGTTCATTTTCAGCTGTTTCAGGTATGGATCATGACAAGTTATGGAAAACATTGCTGAGAATGAGTATTCTGGAACACTTAATTGTGCTCATGAGGAACCTGTACATATACCATAGGAAAGATGTGTGTCAGGGTTATATTCTTTCACTATACTTACTCAATCTGTATGCTGAGCATATAATCCAAGGAACTGGATTATATGAAGGAAAACATGGCATCAGTATTGGAGGAAGACTCATTAACAACCTGTGATATGCAGATGATACAATTTTGCTTTCTGAAAGCAAAGAGGACTTAAAATACTTATTGATGAAGATCAAAGACCACAGTCTTCTGTATGAGGTACACACCAGTATAAAGAAAACAAATACCCTCATTACTGGACCAATAAATAACATCCATATGAATGAAGAAAATATTGTAGTTGTTAAAAACTTCAATGTGTTGAGATCAACCATTAACACTCATGGAAGCAGTTGTCAGGAAATCAAATGTTGTATTGCATTAGGCAAAGCTGCTGCACAAGACCTCTTAAAAGAAAAGTGTTCAAGAGCAAAGATGCCAGTTTGAGGATTATGGTGGGCTTGATCCAACCCATGGTATTTTCAGTAGCCTCATATATATGTGAAAATTGGACAGTGAATAAGGAAGACAGTGAATAATAAGAAGAATTGAGGAATTTGAATTATGGTGCTGGAGAAGAAAATTTAAAGTACCATGGACTGCCAAAGAACAAACAGATCTGTGTTGGAAGAAGGACAGCCAGAACGCTTCTTGAAAGCCAGGATAGCCAGACTTTATCTCTCATACTTTGCACATATTATCAGGAGGGACCAGTCTCTGAAGAAGGATATCATGTTTGGTAAAGTTGAGGGTCATGAAAAAGAGGAAGACCCTCAACGAGATGGATTGGCACAGTGGGAGCAGCAATGGGCTCAGGGGTAGCAAAAATTGTGAGGTTTGCTCAGGACTTGGCAATGTTTTGTTCTGTGTGCATACGGTTGTATGAGTCAGTATTGACCTGATGGCACCTAACAACAACAATATACAGCATAATGAAACATTGTCTGGTCTGTACTATCCTCACAATTGTTTTGTTTGAGCCCAATGCTGCTGACACTGTGTAAATCCATCTTCGTAGGTGTCTTCTTTTTTCTCACTGACTTTCCACTTTATCAACATTGATGTCTTGGCTTCTAAGGAGCATTCTGGCTCTACTTCTTCCAACACAGATTTGTTTATTCTTCTGGAAGTCCGTGGTACTTTTAATATTACTCTCTAACACCATTATTCAAATGCATTAATTATTCTGTGGTCTTCCTTATTCATTGTCCAACTGGACAGTACATGCATATGAGGTGATTCAAAATATCTTATTCCTCAGACTGATATCTTTGCTCTTGAACATTTTAAAGAGCAGCTAGGGGGACTTAAACCACCAACTTTTATACTAACAGTCAATCACTTATACCATCCAGGCTGCGTCCCCACCCAGACTACAACAAAAGGGAAGAACTGAATTCTTGTCCTGTTTCTGCTGAATTTATTTAGGTGGTCTGAGAAATGTCTAGCTCTTTTAAATTTGTCTTTTAAAGGTTGAGGGTGTTGTGGATAACATTTAAGCTGCTTCATTTTTAAGTATCTTTTCTTGGAACAATTATTTAACTATGATAGGCCAACCTACATGAAATGGTACTATCTGTAAGCCGAATGACCTAGGATGAGGATAAATATCCCACAGAGTAAGTGTCCCAACAATTTTCACTCAGCTTTTGGAGGTAAATACTATTAACTAAGACAGAAACTTACAGAGAGGAAGTAATTTGGCTAAAATGTTAGTACTAGTTATCAACTGCATGGTTTAGTGATAACTGTTGTTTAGTGCTGTTGAGTTGATTCTGAGTTATAGTGACTCTGTGTAGCGTTTGTGAGGAGCGGCTGGTGGATTTGAACTACTGACCTTGCAATTCACACCTTTTGGTCCAGTGCTTATCCTACAGCATCACATCTGGACTCCTGATCTTAATTCATTTCCTAACCTTTAATCTCTGCCACAGTTCTTTTCTATGAGTCTTTGGACAAAGTTTGGAGTGTCAGTTCCATAACTTACAGATGCCATTTAGCAATATGTAAAGCTTCTTGTGTCTTAAGCTGTTAGGTGCCATGGAGTTGGCTCTGTTTACGTGCTGTCAATCAGTTCTCATTCATAGTGACCCTGTATAGGGTTTCCAAGGAGTGGTTGGTGAGCTTTTGAACTGGAGAATGCCACAACAAGCTGTCCTTTATAGAAGTCATGTTAGGAAAGTGGCAAATCTTCATCTGATTGCTTCCAGATGACTCCTGACACATTGATTTCTGACATAATTGTCTACTAGAATCCACTGCCTGCCAACACCTCTGCTATTCTGAGAGCCAATCAGACTGCCAGTCAATAAAATGTTCTTATCCCAGGTGAATTTCTGGCAATTTCCTGTCAATATACTCCTTCAACCAAGTTTGAATTACCTTCAACAAAACTTACTTGCACTGTATTGCAACGATAGTGATGTTGTTTGATAATTTCTAAAGCCTATCAAATGCCTTCTCTGGAATGGGAACAGATACGGATATATTCCAGTTGGCTGACCAGGTAACTCTCTTCCAAGAAGTACTTCTAGTGTTGTATCTATTTGTGGAACATCTCAATTGGTATTCCATCAATCCCTGGAGTCTTGCTTTTCACCAGTGCCTTCAGTGCAGCTTGAACCTCTTCCTTCAATATCATCTTCTTGATCATAAGCTACTTTGTGAAATTGACCAATGGTTGTATCTATTTCTTCCACTTTTCTCTCCCCCCTCCCCTCTTTTTTTTTTTTTTTGCCGTTTCCTGTGTTATTTAATATTTTAGCTCCAGAATTCTTAATGCTGAACATGTTCTTCTCTTTTGATTTTCTAACTCCAGTTCTTTGTGTACATTTCATTATTATGCTTTATTTTGTCTTCTAAAGTTGCCTTTGGAATCTTTTGTTCAGCTCTTTTACTTCATTTCTTCAATTTACTTTAGCTAATTTTCAGTCATAAGCAGGAGCCAAGTTTCAAACTCTCTTCTGACATTCATTGTAGTCTTTTGCTTCTTGCCTGTCTTTTAAACAACATTTTGCTTTCTTTATGTGATGTATCTGACTTAGGCTGGGTTTTCTAGTGAAGCAAAACCAGTGAAGCTTATATATGTATATATAAAAAGAAGGCTGTATCAAGGAAAGGAGCTCTGGTAGTATAGTGGTTATGAGTTGGGCTGCTAACCTCACAGTCAGCAGTTCAATCCTACCAGCCGTTCTGCAGAAGAAAGATGAAGCTTTCTGTTCTCATAAAGATTTGCAGCCTCAGAAACCCTATTCAGGGTCACTGAGTCAGAACAGACTCCATGGCATATAACCACCCTCACCATATCAAGGAAATGGCTCACAAATTTGTAGAAGTGGGCAAGTCCCAAGTTTGTGGGTCAGATGAACCAAGATTGGCAGGTCACATGTCAGGCAGGTAGATCAATCAGGTAAGATGACAGGCTGCTGATGACTCTCAAGATCAGCAGGCAACAGAGCAGGCCCCTGGCTCAAGTCCAAAGAATTGAAGATTGGATGAAGAGCCAGATGGAGGATCCAGATCCAGCAGCCTCCACTTAAACTTGCATATGAGCAACTGATAATCTGTTTCACAGTTCTGACTGATAATGTTAACTTTCTCCATCATTTGTTCGCACAGATGTGATCAGTTTAAATCCTGGTTATTCTATCTGGCCAGGTGCATGTGCATAGTCACAGTGTATGTTGTTGGGGGGAAAAATGTATTTCCAAAGATTAAGCTGTTGGTCTTGCAAAATTCTATCATGTCATGTTTAGTGTTGTTTTTGTGACCAAGACTGTACTTTCCAACTCTCATCTTCAAGCATTCTGTTTCTTTTTTGACAGTTTCCAATTTTACTAGCTTTATTCTGTATACACTCCAAATTCCAATTATTAGTGGATGTTTGTAGCTGCTTTTTCTAGTTTTTAGTCATGCTAAATCAGCAAATGAAAGTCTTAAAATCCTATTCCATTCATATCATTAAGATTGACTTTATATGAGAAGGCAGCTGAGGGGTTCATCTTCTGGCATGACATCAGGCCATTATCTGCAGCTATTCATAAAGTTTTCACTGTTTTTTTTTTTTTTCTTTTCAGAAGTAGTTTTCCAGGCACTCCTTTCTTATCTGTCTTAGTCTGGAAGCTCCAATGAAACCTGTCCACCATAGGTATCCAAAGTACTGGTGGCATGACTTCTGGAATCACAGCATCACACAAGGCATCATAGAATAACAAGACTGGAACTCTAGTACTCTCACCCCTGGAAATCACTAATAATTTTTGGTTCCCATATATTTGCTTATTTCCTATAAGTGAGATCATATACTGTGTAGATTACACCTCAATATAAAGAAAATGATAAATTGATTCACCATGAATCTGATGACTGGTGGCTGGAGCCATAAGAAAGCTAGAGACTTTTCCTTCCTTCCAATCATAATATGGTGACATCTTAATAGATTCCTGGAGTTTACAGAATAATTATTCCAGTTTCCAACTTGGTAATGTTACTTTCATCTGAGACTACTCTGGGAGTCATGCTGCTCTAAGACTTTTCATTGATATTTGTGTGGTCAGAGTAGCTCCAAATACAGTCTCTAATCCTAGATATGTTCTTATTGGTTTCAATGAGTAAGTTACACAGGCTTTCTTTTCAGTTTTTCAACTAAGATGTAATTCACTAACTTTGAGTACCCAATTGTCTGGTAGATGGTCAAGCAGAAGATGTTGCTTCTACTATTATGTCACTGAGACTCAAATCAGACCCTTTTTTTTTTTTCTCTAAGTTTTTATTGTGAATTGAGTGATAGTTTACATGGGAGAACATCGGCTTTACACCATTACTTCCTTGCAATGATTATAATCTCCTCTATTCATTATCATTCAACAGTATCTGCTTCTATTCCCTCTGTTTATTTGTTTATTATTTTTTGGGGAGGGGGATGTACACAAAAACACTAAGGAATATATAATAATTTAAACAGCCAAAGGGCACATTCTGCAAGCCTGCCTCCTGGCAAGCAGCACACAGCCTTTCTCTTTCCATGAGTCTAGAGTCCTCAGATGCTCTATTTCTCCATGTCCTCACCTCTGCCTCCATCTATGGTGTCACTGCTTCTCTGGATAGAAGAATTCAGCTCATACTCTTCTCCCTTGATGATCTTACGGTCCTCTGTTTCTGGACTATAAGATTAACTACATCCTCATTATTATTATACGACTTCAACTTAACAGTTGTGAAAGTCACAATTAATCATGATAACAATTACTCAATATTGAATCATAAGAATCTTATCTCCATCTCTTTTCACCAGACCTGTCTAGACAAGATAAAAACTATTCAGAGGGGACTCTACCTTCCCCCGCACACTCTTAAACTAAACTCACTCTTGAAAACTTGTAAGTCAGTCACTTCGTGCCCTTTATTGCCCCTTTATTTTAGGTAGCCAATGTCTAAGTTGCCTGTCCCTATATACCCTGTGTACAGAGGGGATAGCATTGATACTTGATGTGAAGACTTCTTCCCTCTCAGTTGGTATTTTGAGCTACTACATCCATAATTATAGTTCAAGTTCATCAAATTGTAGCAATTTACACTTGTTTCCTTTATCAAAATTTTTTTTATCTTCCTGTAGTCTAGTTCTGATCATCAAGCCATCGATGCTAGGTCAAATGAGTACTATCTGTAAGTTTGGGTGTTCTTGTTAATCTGCCCTCACTTCATATCAGCTGGGTGCTTCACACTCAGCTCTAGTCCTCCATGACTATGCCAAATCAGACATTCTTAAGTTGAGAACTGATCCTTTTATATTTCTTTGGTGATATTAGAAAAGTGGTGGCCTGCTTCCCTTGATTCTCTATGGTCATTTAGCATTAGCATTGATACTAGTGTACAAGGACTGCTGTAAAAAAAAGACCACAAACTTGGAGGCTTATGACAACAGAAATGTATTTGTCACATTTCTGAAGGCTTATTGTTGTTTTTTTAGAACCGATTCGATGGCACTTAACAACAACAACAATTGCGGTTTTTAAGTACTACTGAGTAGGTTCAGACTCATTGAGACCCTGTATAGGGTTTCCAAGGAGCAGCTAGTGAGTTTGAACTACCTACGTTGTGGTTCAAACCCACCTCGCAGTCCAGTGCTTATCCTACAGCATCACACAAGGACTGAAGTCTAGGAGTCCAAAATTAGGATGTTGGCAGAGCCATATTCTTTCTGAATGTTCTAGAGGAAGATCCATCCTTGTATCTTCTACCTTCTTATGTCTCCAGACTTGCAGATGTTTCTTCATATTCATATGGTCATCTTTTCTCCGTCTCTATGTCTTATTCTCTTTTATATGGAATTACTCCTGTATGACCTTATGTTAACTTAACTGATAACACTTTCAAAGACCCTATTCTCAAACTGGGTCACATTTACAGGCTAGGAAGTCAACATACAGTTTGTGGAGGATACAATACAGTCCATACAGTATTCTAAACAACTGCATCCAGTCAAACTTAAACTACACATTATCCCTTTGATCTGTATATCACATTTCATCTGAAGGATAGTGAACCGTTCACTCAGATATTCTTCAAACACAACTTATTCTTTCAATGAATAATTAATGCATGAAGATAGTTGCTGCTGAATCTGTAGGTTTTGACCTGAATATCATTGGTGCTAGATCACTTTAGGGTATACACTACTATGGAAAATACTTAATTCACTAGAAGTTAATTCAGAGAGTAATTTGGAAGGAAGCAGCACCCTTTTGAGGCACAGATATATAGAACAAGTTAGATTATTCCCAGATACTAAAACCATAACTTTTTTTGTTGTTGTTCTGAAGAGAAGACTGGAGAGTTTTATTGGTTGTTGCATGTTCAAAGTACTTGGGGGAACTGTTAAAAACACTAAGACCAGGCAGTAATCCAGAACAATTAAATTAGGAATGCTAAGTGTGAGACAGATATTAGTCTTTCTTAAAGTTCCCAGGTGATTCCAATGTGCAGCTAAGGTTGAGAAACTCTGTTCTAATAATAAATACCATTTACTAGTTCAAGAAAAGGCTAAACTATTGTGTCCACTAAATCAGAATTTATTTACTTTACTCATAAAGTTTTACAATCACAATCAAAGCTAGTTAGCCCATTTTCTCAATGATTAGCAATTGGTTTCAATACTTTTGGGCAACTCCAACTAAGCCTTTTTGTTGGTAATTGCCTTGAGTAGATTCAGTGACCCTGTAGAGGGTTTCCAAGGAGCAGCTTTTGGGTTTGAACTACTGACCTTTTGGTTCAAACCGACCTTGTCTAGTGCTTATCCTATGGTGCCACACCAAGACTTACTGTTGTTGTTGTTGTATGTGCTGTCGAGTTGGTTCTGACCTATAGCGACCCTGTACAGGGTGTCCAAGGAATGGCTGATGAACTTGAATGGCCGACCTTGTTGTTCAAGCCAACCTTGCAGTCCAGTGCATTAACCCACAGCACCACATCAGGACTCACAAGACTTACTACTTATTATCAGAGCCTTTGTTTAGGCACTAACGTCCAACAAAAGCAAACAAAATCCATTGCTGTGGAGTCCATTCTGACTCATATTGATCCATAGGCCAGAACAGAGCTGCCCCATAGGGTTTCCAAGGCTGTAATCTTGATGGAAGCAGAGTGTCACATCTTTGTCCTGTAGTGTTTGAAGAGTTTGAACAGCTGGCCTCTCAGTTAGCAGCTGAGGGTTTTAACCATTGCACTGAAGTGCCTCTAAGAAAGTTGCTTCTAGATGAAAAAAACAAAAAACAAAAAACAAAACTCACATAATGTCGCAATTATGAAGTGACTTTGATAAGAAACAGAACCTTGGGTGTGCTTTCTCAAATTTACTTTTTATCAGAGGGGATATTTGCCTATTGAAACTTATTCAGGACCACAAACCATTGTAATATCTAAGGGTCTTGCCTTAAAGAATCATAGTTTGCTCTTTGGAATGGAAAAAGGGAGAAGTACTAATCATTCCTTCCATAACACCCTCTACTGTACTGGGTTCAATAATCATTGCAGTGACCACACTGAACATAGACAACATACTCACAGTTATGGGGTTTATTAAGGAAGTTAAGGTACAATACAGGATCAGAAAATGCTCAGGACACAATTATTCCAGTCAGCTGCTGATAAATGCCCACAGGACACACCACTCCACCGTAAGTCTCAGTCTGAAGGTACTCAGCTCTAGCTTTGTGGGTCATCAAACCTTATGCCCCCGCTTATGTGCATGTAGGCATCCCACTCTACAAGCAAGCCTTCTGCCCAAAGTCACTCAAGTCTACTTGATCTGTGGGCTGGAAAGCCGCTGTTGTGTCTTATACTCTGGCTCTTGGTTCTGTTGCGGCTGCTTCTCTGTCACTTCTCTGGTGTCATAGCTTTCTGTCCCTGAGTTGAGGAGTTTCAAATGTGCAGGGACCTCAGGGTCTAAAGGACACATTCCACTCCTTACTCTTCATTGATGGTAGTGAGATCTTCCCTCCTGGTTCTGATATGACTCATTTAAGGCCAATGTTAGAGTTGCAAGTTTTCACAATTACAATGAATGCTTCTAATATCCCCAGCTGAAATATGTCATTCTATCAGTATTTTCTGCTCCCTACTTCTTGCCCAGGAGCTCTGGTAGCATAGTGGTTACGAATTGGGTTGCAAACCTTAAGGTCAGAAGTTCGAAACTACCAGCTGTTCCGTCGGAGAAAAGATGAGGCTTTCTGCTCCCATAAAGATTTACAGCCTCAGAAACCCTGTACAGGGTCGCTGTGAGTCAGAACTGACTCCACAGCACATAACAACAACAACTTCTTACCCAGAACTATCAGGAAAAGAGTGTTTTTTGTGGAATTACAAAGACAAGGCTAAAAGAGACATATAAATAATTTACTACACTCCAGGTGCAATATTGGCTCCGTTGAAAACTCATGCAATAAGTTGAGAAAAACATGAGTTCTGTTTATTAAGAGGGGCCACCTGAACTGTCTTATGATAAGTTCAGGAAGCTCTCAGGGGAGAGATGGAGGCTGATATGGTAGTTGGAGCCCTTTTCTTCACTGGACAATGCAACCCAATTCGTCCCAATGTATGCTGAGCCATAGAGTGTGAACAACAAATATTTTATTCATTTTGGCATTGACTTTAATTTTGAATTTTTTTTTTTCTTAAATGAGGAACCAGAAACTACATTCCCATTGACTTTAAAAGTTGGGATGGTAGTTGTTACTACTTTATCTATAGCATTACTCTCTATAAGCTTAAAGAAATAATGCTTATAAGTTTTCCCACCATCTTAAAAATATCCAGTGCACATAGTCAGTAGTTGTAACTCTGTGTTTTGCTTTTGTTTTAGAATTCTTTAAAAGTTGAAGAGAAACAGAATGATAACAGATCATAAGAGCTTGGAACTCTAGGGCAATCCCAGTATGCTTTACCATAGCTTCAACAGCTCACACTTTAATGTCTCCTGGTGGTCTACTTCTTATCTCCTCAATTCTTCTAGCCAATCAATTTGTTTTCAATTGTGGTCTGAAATGTAGATTCTGATCCAGTCCATCTGAGAGGGAAATATAAATTATCAGCAGGGGTTAAACTGGAATTAACCACTTACAAGCCCTGCCAGTAATTCAGCTTAACTCTCTGATTCTGGTCCACGACACCACTAGGGCTCCTTGACCGTAAGGGAAAGGGGAGGTTATTTCAGAGATGCTCTTTCAAAGTCCTGATGTTGCTGGGCCACTAAACTAGCTGACATAGTGCCTAATTTAGGATTTCTCTGAGAAAATATATTTTCCTTAAGCCACTCTTAGTAGACTATCTTGATAACCCAATCTGAATGAATTCTACTCAGTCATTAATGATGTCTTTGTCAATAGTCCTAGCCAGTATTTTCTGAGTCTGTTTTGAAGTATGGCCTCTGCTTCCCCAGAGGAGTAAAACTAGACCTTATGTTTTGATGAAGAAGCAGATGGAGTGACTCTTGGTTCAAATTCACCAAGGATGATGAGAACAGTCTGGCTTTCTTAAGTCCTAATTAGTTTCACCTGGTTCACAGCCTTCAGCAAAATTGGCTAATTGATTTTTTTTTTTTTTAATTGCTGTGCTGTGGCAATTACTGTAATATTATGACAATGCTAATACAATGCAGTCCATGTGAAATGGAAAGCACTCTCCCTAGAGATGAGTAGAGGGGCTTTGGGTTGAGCAGGTTCTGGACTTCCTGTTGTACCTGGCAACAGAAGAATGGGAGGGGACAGGGAGGACAGAGGGAGGCTAGACATGCTGTTATTTTCCAAATCCTGAACTGGCTGCTTTAGAGCAAACACAGTGGCACCCTGGTTGCACAGGGATTACAGTACTTGGCTGCTAAGTGAAAAACTGGTAGTTTGAACCCACCAAACACTCCACAGAAGGTGTGATAATATGCTTTCACAAAGATTACACAGTTTGGGGATGTCTATGGGACAAGTCTACATTGTTCTATTGGGTCACTGTGAATTTTATTGTATAAATAAATATGGTTTGTTTTCTCCTCAGAGGTCATGTTAAATAGTCTCTAGATCTTTCATGCTCCTTCATGATGTCTTATTAAGGTCTCCATGTTGTTTTTTTTTCACCATTTTTGGCTATTTGAACAGCCCCATTTGGGTTCTTAAAATTGTTTCACATTCTAATGTTCAGTCCTCTGCACCTTCAAACTTGAATTTCACATTCAGATCACACTTCCTATTGTTCACCTGTTCTGATCCTCACGTGTCTCCTGGGGGAGGAGTCTCATCTATCCCCCTTATTTTCTGATCTTTTACACTTTCTCTCACTTTCTTAGCCCCAATTTTCCCAAATAATCCAGTGTGGGGGTATAAGGAATGTTGGATGAGAGAAAGAGGAGTAATCATTTTGCCTCACTGCTGTTTTGTGTAGTTAGACACCCAAATCGTAGCTGTTTTTGTAGCATTAATATTATTTTTATGTTCTGTGACTAGCTGCTGTCAAAGATCTCACCTGTGAATAGTTTGAGACATGGGAAACACATTCTCTGGTGACCACAGTGCATACCTCAGACAGGGGTATGCCTCAACAAAGCAGTTTTATTTTATTCTCTTACCGTTGTCTTCTGCCAACCACTATCATTTACTGAATCTCTGATCACCAGATGCTTGCAGCTCTAGATACTGAAGACCACAGAGCAGGTCTCTGCTTTCATTGGGCTTGCATTCCTTTTTGGGGTTGGAGAAGCAATAGGAAATAAACAAATATCAAAATTTATTATCTGTATTAATTACGCAGAATTGATACAAGGGATATTCCAGGTGACTAGATGAATTCCTGTGTCCATATTCACTTGCTATCTTGAGAACTCCAGGATATTGGACCAAGGGTAGCAAACTAAAAAAAAAGCAAATCAATCAATCAATCAAACCCAGTGCTATGGGACAAGAGTAGAAGTGCTACTTTTGTTTTCCGGTTTCCTAGACTACAACTCTTTATGGGAGTAGATAGTCTTGTTTTTCTCTCTTCTAGTGGCTGGTGGATTTGAACTGTGGACATGGTTGTTAGTGGTTCAATGATTAACCCACTGGGCCACAAGCTTTATTGTTGTTAAGTGCCATTGAGTATGTTCCACCATAGGGTTTCCATAATGGTTTCCAAGGGGCAACTGGTGAGCTTGAATCACTGACCTTGCAGTTCAAATAGACTTTGCAGTCTAGTGCATTAACCCACAGCACCATACCAGGACTCCTAAAGAAGGCCAAATTGAACCTTTTGCCTGTTTGTGTAAATACAGTTATGTTGCGGCACAGCCACACCCATTGGTTACCTACTGCCTTTGGATGCATTTGAGTTACAACCACAGAATTGAGTAGATATGACAGAGACTATATGGCCTGCAAGTCTAAAGTATGAGGAGGCTTCAAAACCTATGGAAGAATGATACTAAAAGATAATGGAGTTTTCTCCATGACTATTTGGAGTCCCCTCATATTTATGTTATGGTCCTGTGCCCTAGGATTAGAATATGCTGCTGCATGTGTGAGAATACTCTAAGTGTTTGAATAAACTACCTACATGGAAGTTATTTTTACTATTAAATAAATTGCAGAGTGATACTTATTCCTATTCTGCCATCAGTCCATTCTTTGCTGTTAGGTGTCAATAGCTGAGACTCATAGTGACCTCATGTGCAACAAAGCAAAATGATTTGTTATTAAATGCTGCTGAGTTGTTTTGACTCATAGTAACCCTCTGTAGGGTTTCTTAAGAGCAGCTGGTGGGTTTGAACCACAGACCTTGTGGTTCAAACCGATCTTGCTGTCCAGTGCATTATCCTGCAGTGCTACACCAGGACTCACAACAATAGGTATGTTTAAACCCATTGTTGAACCTAGTGTGTCAATCCACGCTTGTTATATCATTGGTTCTGACTCATAGCAATCCATGTACAATAAAAAAGACATTGCTTGGTCTTGTACCATCCTCAAAATTGGTCTTAAGTTTGAGTCCATTATTGCATTCATTGTGTCAGTCCACCTCATCAGGGTCTTCCTCTTTTTCACTGACCCTTTATTTTACCAAGCATGATGACCTCTCCAGGCATTAATTAGTCCCTCCTTATACCAAAGTAAGTGAGACCAAGTCTTAAACATCCTTACATACAAGTAACATTCTTCCTGTATTCTTCCAAGAGACACATGTTTGTTCTTGCCCAAGAAATCAAAACCAAATACACTGCCATTAGATCCATTCTGACTCACAGCGACCCTGAGAGATAGAGTAGAACTGCTCCCTGTTATTGTGGTTAGGTACCACTGAGTTGGTTCTGACTCATCACAACCCAAGCACAACAGAATGAAACACTGCCCAATCCGGCACTATTGTCACAATTGTTGTTATGCTCAAGTAACAAAATGTTGCATACATTTCATTAAAGGTCTTTCTCTTTTTCATGGATTCTCTACTTTACCAATCATGATGTCCCTTTCCAGGGATTGATCCCTCCTTGACAACATGTTCAAACTCTGAGAGACAAAGTCTCATTATCCTCACTTCTAAGGAGTATTCGGACTGTCCTTCTTCCAGGGCAGATTTGCTTGCTCTTCTGGAAGTCCATGGTATTTTCAATATTCTTAGCCATCACCATAATTCAAATGCATCAGTTCTTCTCCAGATTTCCTTATTCATTGACCAGATTTCACACGTATATGAGGCAATTGAATATACCATGGTTTGGGTCAGCTACACTTTAGTTCTTAAAGTGACATCTTTGTTCTAGAACAGTATTTTCTTTCTTTCAAGTTTTAAATGTGAATTGAGAAAAGGTTTATACACAGGATCATTAGTTTTATATTCAACAGATAATTCACTTTGTTTCATCTCAATGATTGCAATCCCCTCTGTGGTACAATAATTATTCATGTACTCTTTGTGACTCCTTTTTCGCTTCCACCCACCTTCTCATTCTTTCTAGCCATTGTCCTTAGGTACATGCTGCCCTTAAAGAGGTCTTGTGCAGCAGATTTATCTAATGCAGTAAGTCATTTGCTTTCCTGACTGCTACTACCAAGAGCACTGATTGTGGATCTAACTGAAATTAGATACTTTACAACTTCAATTTTTTCTCTATTTATCATGATGTTGTTTATTGTTCCAGTTGTGAGGACTTTTATTTTCTTTACATTGAATTGCAACCTATGCTGAAAGCTGAAGTCTTTGATCTTCATGAGCAAGTGCTTTCAACAAGCAAAGTTATGTCATCTGCAATACTGCAACTTGTTAATAAGTATTCCTCTACCCTGATGCCATGTTTGTCTTCATATAGTCCAGTTTTTCAGATTATTTGCTCAGCAGACTGAATAAGTATGATGGAAGGAGCACAAATATGAATTTCTTCCAGTTGATTGGACAGGTAGCTCTTTCAAATGTCCTAACATAGACTAGTAAGTACTTCTAACAGAACATCAATTTGTTGAGACACCTCAGTTTTTATTCTATCAATTCCTGGAGACTTGTTAGTTTTTTGTTGTTGTTTTGTTTTTTGCTAATGCTTTCAGTGCAGCTTGGAATTCTTTATTCAATACTATCAGTCCTTAATGTGTTATGCTGGACTGTGAACCACAAAGCCAGTGGTTCAAATCCACAAACTGCCTTTCAGAGTCACTATGAGTTGGAACTGACTTGATGGCATTTAAGAATCACAACAACCTCTTGAAATGGTTGAACATTAACTGATGATTTTTGGTATAGTGACTCTGCATATTCTTTCTATCTTCTTTTGTTGCTTCCTTGATCATTCAATATTTTGGTCATAGAATCATTCAATATTTCCAGTCGAGGCATGAATTTTTTTCTTTAGTTCTTTCAATTTGAGAAATGCTGAGCACGTTCTTCCCTTTTGGTTTTCTAACTTCATGTCTTTGTGCATTTCATTATAATACTTTACTCCATCTCCTG
>NW_006408559.1:10001598-10019001 GCF_000296735.1 Chrysochloris asiatica
TTGTCATACCTAGTTGGCCTCTTCTAGACTTCTGTCATTAGTGTTCAATGTGCCACATCTATTCTTGGGATCTTCTCTAAATTCAGGTGGGTATAGGGTTGCTATGAGTCAGAACAGACTCAATGGCACTTAACAACAACAACAAATATTGAAGATTGTCTTTGGCTCTCATGGATTTGCTTTAATTTTCTTTAGCTTTAGCCTGAATTTACATATGATCAACTGATGGTCTGTTCCACAGTCCACTCTAGGCCTTTATTTGGCTAATCTTATTGACCTCCTCCATTGTCTCTTCCTACAAATGTAGTCAATTTGATCCCTGTGTATTTCATCTGGTGAGCTTTATGTGTATAGATGTCCTTCATGATATTGAAAAAAAAATGTATTTGCAGTGAAAAGGTCATTGGTCCAGCAAAATTCTATAAAGTGATCTCCAGCATACTTTTTATCACAAGGTCATATTTTTCAACTACCGATTCCTCTTCTTTATTTCAAAATTTCCTATTCCAATCACGTAATTATTAGTACATATTGATTGCATTCTTGATCAATTTAACACTGAAAAAGTTGGTTGAATTCCTCAATTTCCTCAGCACTGGCTCTGGTGGTTGGTACATAAATTTGAATAATGGTTGTATTAAATGGTCTTCCTTGTATGTGTATGGCTATTATCCTATCACAGAGAGTATTATATTTCAAGATAGATCTTGAATTTTTTTTTTTTTTTAATGATGAATGCAACAACATTCTTCTTCAATTTGTCACTCATGGCATAGTAAACTTTATGATTATCTGATTCAAAATGGCCAATTCTTGTCCATTTAAGCTCACTAATGCCTAGGATGTGATCTTCATGCATTCCACTTCATTTTTGTCTACTTCCAATTTTACTAGATTCATACTTTGTACATCTCATGTTATGATTACCAATTTATCTTTTCAGGTGTTTCTTTCTACTTTAGAGTTGTGCCTCATTAACAATTGAAGGTCCTGAAAGATTGTTTCCATCCACATCAATAAGGTCAACTTGATCTTGAGGAGGCAGCTCTTTATCAATTGCATTTTTAGTGCCTTCAAATCTGGCACGATATCAGACAATGTTATGCACAATTAATAAGGTTTTCATCAATTAATCCTTCATAAATGGACATCTTATTCTTAGTCTGGAAGCTCCACTGAAACTTGCCCACCATGGGGGACCCTGCTGGTATTTGAAGTGCTGTTGGCATAGCTTCCAATGTCACAGCAAAATGCAAGCCACCACAGAGGACAAAGTGACAGACATGTGGGTGGGGGTTGCTCTCTAGAGACTGTAAACCTTACAGAAGCAGAAAGTATCTTCTTTATCACAGAGTGATCGGTGGGATTGTACTGCTGACACTATGGTTAGCAGCCCAATGCTTACCTCACAGTGCCACCAGGGTTTCTTGCTCTTCAGGCAGCCCGTGGCATATTCAATATTCTTTCCCAATATCATAAGTGCATCAATTCATCTTCAGTCTTCCTTAGTCAACAGATGCCAGAATCATTGCATTCCTATGTGTGTTGCTTCATGCTGATTAGACTCATGCTGATTCAAACTCTAGTCACCCTAAGAATTTGCCTGGTCTACCTATTGGATCTCAATGTAAAGAAAACAAAAATCCTCATCACTGGACCAATAAACAACGTGCTTAACAACAGAGAAAAGATTGAAGGTGTCAAGGACTTCATTCTTCTTAGATCAACTACCAACACTCATGGAAGCAGCAGTCAAGAAATCAAACAACGTATTGCATTAGGCAAATCTGCACAAGACCATTTTAAAGTGTTGAAGAGCAAAGATGTCAGCTTGAGGACTAAGGTGCCCCTGACTCAAGTCATGGTATTTTCAATAACCTCATATGCGTGCAAAAGCTGGACAGTGAATAAGGAAGACCATAGAATAATTGATGCTTTTGAGTTATGGTGTTGGAGGAGAATATTGAAAATGTTGTGGGCTGCCAGAAGAACCAATAGTTCTGTTTTGGATGAAGTGCAACCAGAGTGCTCCTTAGAGGCCAATATGGCCAAACTGTGTCTGTCATATTTTGGACATATTGTCAGGAGGAACTAGTCACTGGAGAAGGACATCATGTTTGGTAAGGTGGAGGGTCAGAGAAAAAGAGGAAGACCCCCAGAAAGATGGATTGGACAAGTGGCAGCATTAATGGGCTCAAGCATGGCAACAATTGTGAGGTTGAACTAGGATCGGGCAGTGTTTCATTCTGCTGTTCACAGGGTTGCTATGAGTCACTACTGACTTGACAACAACAAACAACAACAACAACAACATATTGGATATCATTTGCTCTTTATCAGGTTAGAGTGTGTATTAGATGATCCAGAATTGATTATAAGTATCAGATCACTGTCATAGCAACACTGATGTTCTCACTTCTCATGTGTGCATGTACCTGTGACCATACATTTGTGCCAGGAAATGCCTTCAGAAATGCTTAGAATAGCTCTTTGCACATTTATTTCTTGCTGTCTGCTCATTCCTATGAACAAAATTTTAAATATTTTTGTTTTATAATGTATGTTCTTTTTAAAAAATGTTTGTCCAACATTGATTCCTTTCCACAATGGGACCGGGAGACAGCTGACTGCCGTTTTGTTTCATAACTTTGATTCATGCTGCCCCTGCTGCTGCCAAAGTCTTCCTTTGTGCACCAGTCTCATACACTGACCTCAGTTTGGCACTGAGGCTGGGCCTATTGAATGGCTGCAGCTGGGGGACCGCACATCCTCTCTTGATAGTGTCAGTTGTACAGCCAACAAGTTCCTCATCTCTGATCCCCATGCCATTGGCCAGTGTTCTAATTAAGGTAGCACAACAAGCACTGCTGTAGATGAGGTAATTATGCTAATTCTTTTTGCACAGAAGCAAACGACAAGGTAAAGGGATTTGCTCAAATTCATGTGGAGAGTTCTTTATCATCCCCAAATCAGAACATACGGTGCTATTCTATCTCCTTCTGAGTTCTGTGATCACAATCGCCCCCCTCCCGTTTTCTTTCTGATTTCCACCCCTTCCATCTCTAGTTACCTCTAGATAACACCTTTCCTATTTCTAATTACCAATTCCTCTTGTAGTTTTTTGGACCCTTTCGCCTGACATGACCCCAGATTCTGTTGTTTATACAAATTCCTGTTTATTATTTAATTTTCTCCTTGGGGGTTCCTGTTGTGAGTTACTGTTGAGGTTGTTCCGACTCATGTCAATCTTAAAGAAATATTAAAATATTTACAGATATAAAACAGACATCTTTGCTTTTTAAAACTTTAAAGAGATCTTTTGCTACGTATTTGCCTAATACAAGACATCATTATATTTATTTATTTATTTTTTTGGCTACTGCTTCCATGAATCTCGATCATTGGTCCAAGTGGGAGTAAATCTTGGACAACTTTAATTTTATCTTCATTTATGATGATGATGTATATCACTCCAGTCATGAGAATTTTTATTTTCTTCATGTTAATGTGGAATCCATACCAAAGGCTGTAGTACTTGACCTTCATCAGTAAAATGTTACAAGTTATCTTCATTTTTCAGCAACAAGGTTGTGCCATCTGCGTATCCCAGAATTATAACGAGTTTTCCTGCAAGGCTTATGCCACATTCTTCTTCATATTATCCAGCTTCTGAAATGGTTTGTTTAACATGCATATTGGGTAAGCTAACAAAAAAAAAAAAAAAAGATCCAACCTGCCACATATCTTTTTTGATTTCCGAGGAGCCATTGATGGGTTGAAGCTGCCGACCCTGTGGCTCACAGTCCAGTGCTGATCCTACAGCACTACAACATGAGTCCATCTTTTGATCTAGACACATTCAAACAGATATACATTTCTCAACATGCTCTGAAACTGAGCCCTCAGGACCCATCTCTTTGCTACTGATTTTCAATATTCCAAACTCACTCAATGTGGCATTTCTTTCTAGCATTCATGGTTTTCCCTCTGGAAACATATGTGTTCCATGAGTTTTTCGGTTTCCCGCACCTTTTTGATTTTGCTTTTGATTGACTCCATTATTGTCCCTTGCATCTATCTGTTCAAGCGACCTAGTTCTTTCCTGTCACCTTGGCTTGCCTATCATGGATGCTTTATTTCTGCTCCACAGACTAAAAGAGACTCTGCCTGAACTTCTGACTTATCTTTATTCCAATAGACTTTCCTAATTGTGATATTCATTCTTGAGTCAAAAGGAAACAGATCAGGAAAGTGTTCCACAATGAACTTTGTTAATGTTGTCATAATCTCTTGACACCTTTTCTCAAAGAAAACTGATTCCAGCATGGAATGATGATGTCAATTGGGTATATCCTGGAAGTTTGGCAAGATATAAGAAAATATTTATTATACATTTTTCACTGTGTTTTCTCTTTTAGTTTTGCAGTATATACTGTTAAAGTGATTCTCCAGTTTATTTATTTTGGAAACTTCACATTGATTTTCTATTAAATTCTTCCCCTACTCTCTATACTGTTTATTACATTAATTTTTTAATAAAATATGAATATGAATCTGTCCTTGTCTGAGAAGTATCTTCTCTGGATCTGTGGCACTGCAGGATAATGCACTGAACCACAAGGTTGGTTTAAACCATAATGTCGATGGTTCAAACTCACCAGCTGCTTCTCAGAAGCCCTATAGAGGGTCACTATGAGTCAGAACTGGCTTGACAACACTTAACAACAACATATTACTTGGTTATTGACAGAAACTCTTCATAATTTGACCATTATTATCTTTCTTTCTACTTTGGACTGATGAGACCATCTCAGCCTTGCCCTGCCCCTGCTTTTGACCCTACCATTTGAGGTTAGAAGCAACACCACTTACCTGCCAGAACTCAGTCTAACATAAGTTCCCCAGTCACCTATTTCATGACCCATTTCTATGCCAGAAGCACTGATAATTTTTCATTCCATATTTAATGGGCAATCTGAAAATAGGTCCGTGATCTAATGTATGGCCATGTTGTTGCTGTTAAGTGCCACCGTGCACTAAACTACAGACCTTGTGGTTTGCAGTCTAGTGCTGATCCTACAGCACCATACCAGAAGTCCATATGAACACAGAAAATGCCAAGTGGTAAAAATGAATAACATCATACTCAACCAAGCCTTATGATGAGGTTTGGTGTGTGGTATATAGACAGTTATGTTACCAGGCAAAGTTTTTCTATAAATTATGAGTCAGTGACAACACTTATCAACAAAAACAATTGATTATAAGTAGCCCGATGACACCATGGGTATCCTGGGCCTGATTCAGCTGATGCTGCACCCCTCTTTTTGGACCCTTATCCCAATAAAGGAACAGACAGGAAGGACATTTTACATTCTTAGTTGACTTTTGATGTCCTGGAGTGCACTTTCAGATAAGCATTGGACTGCTAACTGCAAGGCCAGTGCCTCAAACCTACCAGCTGCTTCTTAAAAACCCTATATAGAGTCGCACTTTACAACTGCAACTGTAAGAAAAAGCAGTGGCCTGAGATAAATAATGCTTCTTAAATGTTGAAAATATATCTACACTGAGTGTTATATAGTTGATTCTGACTCATAGTGACTTGGAGGAAAGAGTAGAACTGCCTCATGAGGTTTCTAAGGCAATCGCTTCAGAAGCAGACTGCCAAATCTTTCTCCTGACCTTTATTTAGTAGTCAAATGCTTACCTACTGCACCATTGGGGCTTTGGAAAAAGTACCCATTTTCCCCAATTATGCATCCATTTATAGATACATTATGTTTTATAGACATCTTGGAAATTATGGCAAAATAGATGGAACAAAAGTAAATTATCAGTGATCTATATCATGGATACTTTAACCCCCACAAAATGGGCATTAAGTTCGGGTCTGTTTTCTTCTAATACTTTTCACATATTGACTTTTTGTTTTAAGCTTTTATTGTGACTTGAGTGATAGTTTACATGGAAGAAAATCAGTTTAGATTCATCCTATCATATTTTGTTTCACTGCAATGATTACAATCCTTTCCATGCATCATCATTCAACAGTATTTGCTTCTATTTCCTGTTTTTTGTTTTTGTTTTGATGTACACAAAAACACTCAGGAATACATAATCATTTAAGTAACCAAATGGCACATTCTGCAAGCCTGCCTTCTGGCGGCCAGCACATAGCCTTTCTCTCTCCATGAGTCTAGAGTCCTCAGCTGCTCTCTCTGTCCATGTCATCATCTCTGCCTCCATCTCTGGTGTCGCTGCTTCTCTGGATAGGGTCCCACATTTCACTCATCCTCTTCTCCCTTGGTGGTCTTAGGGTCCTTTGTTCCTGGCATGTTAGATTAACTACTCCCTCCTTTATTCAAATATTAACTTTTTCTAAGTTGTTTGTTTTTTAAAATATAAGGTACCCATCTATTTTAGGTCTGATTCTTTAATTCAGACTTAAAGACTACTGAGACAAGAAGAAATCAGAAGGAATGATGATCTCATTCCAAATGTCTCATTTCACTGATAGGGGAGCTGAGAATTCACAAATGTCACATAGCTAATAAAGTGTGGAGCCAGACCGTGGATTTGGTGTGTATATATAAAGCTAATTCCTGCCGTGAAATATAAGTACATTTATAAAACTCAAGCATTGTTTGTATTATCCATTCTGGGTTATTTTAGCATTAGTGATGGCATGATTAAAGAAATACCTTTACACTGACAAATAAGTAGAAGTCTAATATTGTTTTTCTTCAGTGTACATAAGGTTTCATTAGACCTAATCATGGCAGGCATCAATAAAATCTGGCTAAATCTCCAGGGTAATCTAGACCCAATATCCTTCCTGATTGGGAGGAAAGTTCGTTAAACTTACGATTTCACAAAATCACTCGATGTATTGTGGTAAGGACAATTTATTTGTGATGCTGAACACTTTAAAACCAAACTCAAAGGACTTAGCAGGGTAAGAACTCAATCACCTCAGAATAATGTCAGCATTAGTCATTATATTTCTTGGCTTTTAAAGTACTGGTGGTAGTCTCAGCTTATTTTTAGGGCAGAGTGACAAGGGAGTAACACATGATGTTGGAACAGACATAGACACTGGCTCAAAGTCCTTGACATTCTTCTGTAAATTAGAAGTCTAAATCAACAGAGCAGTTTCCATTTAGACATACTGCAATGTAAGCCTTTTATTTCCACTCAAAAACTTTTAAAGTAATGATTACAATTTTCTTGCCACGTTCTTTATCTGGCTTCTTCCCTTCCCCATCATTTATGCTTACATGTGTGTATATATAGAAGCTGTTTTTCTTTCTAGTCACCTATTTGCTTCTTGCTGAGCTCAAACTAGGTAACCATCGCCTGTGATCAAATGCTATACGCTGAACCACACATCATGACAATGGTAGAGACATAAGGCAGGAGGAGGAAAGGGGGATAATTTTAAAGAGCGGAAGCTGTGATTTAGACACAAATAGGTTGGTAATAATCCCTGAAAGTGAACTTCCATTTAGAATACAGGGAGTGGGGATGGGCGAGCAGAGTGGTTATGATACAGCACAGTTCTGATTTCAGACTTTCAGGGTTGTATGGAGATAGAAAGTATGGTGTCCATTCAACATTTGAATCCTTTATGACATAACAGCTATAAAGTTCTTCCATGTGTCTTTGTGTACAGCTGGGAGGCAAGGCACTGACTTGTTCAGGAACTCAATCTATAGTTGAAAGAGTTTCCTCGTGACTGGACTTTGCTCTCTGGTAATCATCTCCCATTGAGTCTAGTAGATATGGATGACAGAGTCTCAGTCTGATAGACAGAGGAGATGGTCACAATCTAGTAGACATGGAGAAAGAGTCACCATCTAGTCTCATAGACAAGGAGGACAGAGTCATCACGTCTGATAGACACAGAGGATGGAGTCCCAGTCTGATATGTAGAAATGATAACAATCCTACTGCATGCCTTTCCTGATTTTAAACAATTTATTATCCCCTTATCCTGTTTGAATGACTGCCTATTGGTCTATGTACAGGTTCCTCATGAGCAAAGTTAAATGTTCTGGAATATCTGTTCTTCACAATGTTCTTCATACTTTGTTATGATCCACAGAATTGAATGTCTTTGCATAGTCATAAAGTCCAAGTAAACATCTTTCTGGTATTCTAAGCAGTTAGCCAAGATCCATCTGGTGTCAGCAATGACATCCCTTGTTCAATATCCTCTTCTGAAACCTAATTGCATTTCTGGCAACTTTCTGTTCATGTACTGCTACAACTATTTTTGAATTATCTTCAGCAAAATTTTACTTGTATGTGATATTAATTATATTGTTTTTTTATTATACCTTTGCATTCCATTGGGTCACCTTCCTTTGGAATGGGTACAAATATGTATCTCTTTCAATGGTTTGGCCAAATGTCTTTCCATGTCCTCATCTCTGCCTCCATCTCTGGTGTTGCTGCTTCTCTGGAAGCACACATTCCACTCATGCTCTTCTTCCTTGATGATCCTAGGGTTCTCTGTTTCTGGACTGTATGATTAACTACTCTTCCTTTTATGTTACAAAACTTCTACCTTTACAGTTGTGACAATCACAATTAGTCATGATAACAATTACTCACTTTTGAATCATAAGAATCTTATCCCTATCTCCTTTCACCAAACCAGTCTAGACAAGATGAATACTATTCAGTGCAGATTCTATCTACTCTTGCACACTCTAAAACTAAACTCCTTGGTGAAAACTTGTAAGCCAGTCACTTCGTGCCTTTATAGCCCCCTGAGTTAGGTAACTAATGTCTTAGTTGCCCCTACTTATCAACCCTGTATAATGAGGATATAGGCTTCATCCTTGCTGTGATGATGCCTTCCCTGTCAGTTGGTATTTTGAGCTACAACATCTATAAGTCTAGGTCAAGTTCATCAAACTGTACCAATTTACACTGGTTTCCTTTACTACATTTTTTAATCTTCTTCTAGTTGAGTTGTGATCATCGAGCTCTTGAGGCTAAGTCAAATAGGTACTGTCTGCAAGTTTGGGCATTCTTGTACATCTATCCTCACTTATATCAGCTGGATGCTTCACTCTCAGCTTTAACCCTCCATGGGTATGTCCTTGTCCATGGTGAAACCTTATTTTTTGCCAGTGCCTTCAGTGCAGCTTGGATTTCTTTTTTTAGTACCATGACATCTTGATATTATGCTACCTCTTGAAATAGGTGAGCACTGACCATCTCGTTTTGAATACTATTTTTATAATTTCCATTGTCTATGGGTGCTTTCTGCATCATTCAATATTTTGCCCATGGAGTCCTTCAATATTGAAAGTTGAGACTTGTATTTTTTCTTGCATTTCTTGAGAAATGCTGAGTACATACTTCTCTTTTGGTTTTCTAACTCCAGGTCTTTGCACATTTCATTATAATACTTTACTTTTTCTACTAGAGCTGCCCTTTGAAAACTTCTGTTCTGCTCTTTTACTTCTTTATTTCTTCCATTTGCTGTAGCATCTCTGTGCTGGAGAACAAGTCTCAGGGTCTCTTATGACATCTATTATTGTCTTTTCTTTCATTTCTGTCTTTTTAATAATCTCTTGCTCTCTTCCTCTATAATTTTCTTGATGTCCTCCCACAACTCTTCTCATCTTCAGTCATTATTGCCTAATACATTGAGCCTTTTCTTGAGATGATCTCTAGATTCAGGTGGGATTTGCTCAAGGTCATATTGTCACTCTTGTTTTAATTTTCTTCAGCTTCAGTAAGAATTTGCATATGAGAAATTGATGGTGTGTTCCACAGTGGGCTCTTAATTTTGTTTTGATTGATTATATTGAGCTTTTCCACCGTCTCTTCCCACAGATGTAGTCAACTTGATTTGTGTGTTTTCCATCTGGTGAGGTCCATGTGTAAAGTCACTTTTTATGTTGCTTAAAAAAGGTATTTGCAATGAAGAAGTCATTGGTCTTGCAAAATTCTTTCTTATGATCTCTGGCATCATTTCTATCATTAAGGCCCTATTTTACAAATATCAACCTTTACTCTTTGTTTCCAACCTTTACATTCCAATCTCCATTAATTTTCAATACATCTTGATTGCACATTTGATCAGTTTCAGACTGAAGAAATTGGTAGGATTCTTCAGTTTTATTATCATTGATATGCAAATTTGAATAATATTGGAATAAACTTGTCTTCTCTGTAGATGTATGGATATTGTCCTATCACAGATATCATTGTATTTCAAGATACATTTTTTTTTTTTATTGCTCAGTGTTTTATTAGTTGAGAATGTTTTCTCTGCTATGGCTTAATGAATACTTTATCTTTATGAGTCAAGTGGAGAAGTTTCTACAACAGTGCAGCTAAAACAGGACCACAAACCTTTACCTAACAATTATTGTTTGTTGGCATGTTAAAGTCAAGTCTCTCAAGCAAGCAAGAAAACAACTACCATAAAAATGATCTGTATGCTCACACAAATCACAACCTCTTATATCCTGAGACCAGAAGAACTAGATGGTACCCAGCTCCCAGTACTGACGGTTCTGACCAGGGACACAATAGAAGGTCCTGGATAGAATGGAATGCAGAACAAAACTCAAATTCATAAAAGAAAGGTTAGACCTACTGAATCAACAGAGACTGGAGGAACTCTGGAGACTATCATCCACAGACACTCTTTGAACTTGAAATTGAAGCTATTTCTGCAGGTCACCTGTTAGCCAAATAATAGTTGGACTTATAAAATAAACTGCATCACCCAGGATTATTGTACTCCATTAAACTATCGTACAAGCCTGTATTTCTACCTGTGGGACATGGTTTTTCTTAAAAGTCACATTCAGATTTTTTTTTCTCTTTCATTTCAGCCAGATTATCTCCAGACCTTGTTTTACTTAACATTTTTACTTTTTCTTCATAAAAGTAACATGTTGTTGTTATTAGGTACCATCAAGTTGGCACTGGTTCATAGGCACCCTGTACACAACAGAACAAATCACTGCATGGTTCCACACAAGTCTCATAACTGTTGCTAAACCTGAGCCCCATTGCTGCCAAAATCCATCCCATTGGGTGTCTTCCTCTTTATCTACGACTCCCATTTTACCAAACTTGATATCCTTCTCCAGGGATTTGTCCCTCCTGATAATATGTCTGAAGTATGAGAAACGAAGTCTGGCCATTCGGGCTTCTAAGGAGCACTCTGGCTTTACTTCTTTCAACACAGATTAGTTTGTTCTTTTGGAAGTCCATGATACTTTCAGTATTCTCCTCCAACACCATAACTCAAATGCATAAATTCTTCTATGGTTTTCCTTATTCATGGTTCAACTTAATAAATCCTTAGCACTGGGACCAATAAACAGCATCCATATAAATGGAGAAAAGATTGAAGTTGTCAAAGAGTTCACGTTGCTGGAATCAGCCATGGCAGGATGCTCCTTGGAAGAGATGATGAGGGTCAGAGAAAAAGAGGGAGACCCTAAATGAGATGGATTAGCCAAGTGGCAGCATTGATGGCCTCAAGCATGGCAACAGTAGTGAAGTTGGCCCAGGATCGGGCAGTGTTTCGTTCTGCTGTGCAACTATGGGTCGGTATAGACTTGATGGCACCTAATAACAACAACAATTAACTGAAGTCTGCATGTGATCCAGTATCCTTTACTTTTCCAACAGTTACAGTTTTACATGGTGAAGCATTTCAGATGTAGACCTATCTCTAGATTCATTGTAGAATATTGAGGGAAAAGTAAGCTTCTACTTCTTCAATAGCAGTTTTTAGGCACCTGCTATTTCTTTGATCAGCATACATACACATATATTCCAACACACACACATGCACATGTATGCACACACACACATGCAAGTATATCCATTCCTAAATCTCTTCTTTGCTGTCTTCTTTCTAATTTTACTTGTAGCTGAATGAATGCTTCTGAACTTCTGTTTCAATTTATGCTCTGGATTTCACAGAAATGGTTTCTTGTCCATGTGAATACGAGTCAAATGCAAATTGGGACTTACTTAGATACAGACCTCAGCCCATCTGGGCTATGATGGAGTTGGATTAACAATGTATCTCCACAATGTTCTCTTCTAACTTCCTTGTCATAAGGAAAAGTATGGATAGAGAGAAATTTTCTGATTCTTATAGTCAGATTCCTGGATACCTGAGACTATCTTTATTATACTCACTATGACACTTGGTTGAATATCACTCAAGGTTGTTGTTGTTGTTAAGTGCCGTCGAGTCGGTTCCGACCCATAGCGACCCTGTACAGGGTTTCCGAGGGTGTAAATCTTTACGGGAGTAGAAAGCCTCGTCTTTCTCCCGCGGAGCGGCTGGTAGTTTCGAACCGCTGACCTTAAGGTTCGCAGCCCGATTCGTAACCACTACGCTACCAGATCACTCAAGGTAGAATATAGAATTCTTGGTAGAAATAATTTGTCCACAGAGTTCTGATGGCATTGCTACATTGTCTTCTAGGATTCAGTGTGGCCGATGGGAAGAATGATGTCAGTTTGATTAGTGCTTCTTTATGGATAACTAAAGCCATGATATGTTCAGTCATCTTATATGCAAGTCAAAGCTGGGCAACGAATAAAGGAGACCAGAGAAGAGCTGAAGCAGTTGAATGATGGTATTTGTGAAGAATGTTGACTATACTGTGGACTGACAGAACACTGTCTGGGAGGAAGTGCACCCAGAATGCTCCTAGTAAGAATGGAGAGACTTCATCTCTCATACATTGGACATGCTATCAAAAAGGCTCAATCTCTGGAGAAATACATCATGTTGGGAAAAGTAGAAGGTCAGTGAAAAAGAGGAAGATCCTCAACGTGATAGATTGATACAGCGACTACACAACGGGCTGTGAGGATGGAGGAGGACCAGGCACGGTTTCATTCTGCTGTATTAGGGACATTGAGTTGGAACTGACTTGAAAGCACCTCACAACAACAACATTTTTCTGTGTGTACATTTTTAGGATCTTTCTTTATCTGCGATGTCATGAAATATCACAGTAATATTCCTAGAGACAGGTTTTCTTTTATTCATTGGCGTGGCCTTTTCAATCTGAAGTCTCAGGGAAAATGTCAGTTATTTGTGTTTAATAAATTTCCTATCATTTTCTCTTTCCTCTATTAGGCAGATGTCTTCCTGGATTGGGTCTGTGTGCTTTTCTTTTTCCCATTTCTTTGTGTTTTTATTTATATATTGCAGACAATTTCCTCCACATTATTTCCTAAAGCATCGATTTATTTTTCTTTAGCAGCCATGCTTTAAATTCTTGAAAGTGTCCTTCTTATACTTGGATCTTTTTTTCCTAGCCTTCTGATTTTAAAGACGAGCTAAGTTTTTCAAGTCATTTGAAAATACTCATTGGAGACATTTAAAAAATATGTCTTCTTTTGAGTCATCTTTTCTTTAGAATATTTCTTTTCCTCTGTATTTTCTTCTTAGTCTTTCAGTTTTCACATTTTCTTCAAAGGTGTTTGTTCATATGTAAGCACAAGGAAATTAAAGCTAAACTTCAGTGCATTTGTGCTAGCTGTTTAAATGGATGGATTATTTTATTAGGAAGGCAGGAATAATATACCTTGAGACTTCTAATCACCAGGCAGCAGGAGATTTGATCTGGACTGCCAAGTCATCATTAACATCATAGCTTACTTTCATCACCCCTCCATCTTACTTGGTGTTTCTCAATTCCAAGTCTCCCTGGGGTTTTGCTGAGCAGATTAACTCTCTCCTCAACCATATGTATGCTTACAGCTATGTACCTCTGCTCTGCATCATCAATTTTTGCATCTCTGTCACTTTTCATTTCCTATTCTTGTTGAAATCTCTCATTCTTAGATTATGTATCTATCATTAATTTTTATTCTTTTACTATTAATGTGGTAGTGGTCATAGGATGAGATTCCTGGGTAGTACAAATGGTCAACATACTCTACTTCTAATAGAAAGACTAAAGGTTCAAGCACACCCAGAGAGACCATGGACTGGTGAGCTACTTTTAAAACATCAGTCATTGCAGATCCCATGGAGCACAGTACTGCTCTGACACAAACAGGAGCAGTATGAGCCAGGGCCCATTCTGGATCAACTGGCTAGTCTTAGGATGGAGAGAAATTAGTGCCTGATCAGTCAATTTTGTACTTTCCTCTTTATTAATCTGACCATGATTTGAATCATCTCTCAAACTTTAATGAAAGGTCTATATACTTAGGCTTGGTGCTCTTGATTCTGTCATTCAGTCATCTGAAGGGCTGTGGGAAGGAAAGGGCTCCCTTTGTGTGTCATCTGTAGTCACAGTTGGGTGGTATTTTTTTCTGGATATTTTCCCTTTATCCAAACCCTGGTAGTGGTTGGTTGGATAAATACTTACTACATTATTTTGTCATAAACAAATGAGTAATGTATTAGTACATGAATTGAGATACCTTTTAAGTTTATAAAGCTCAGGTCAAGCATATCCTTTCCTATGGATGTTTTTCTACTGCTTCTGGCGATAGTGATCTTGCTCGTTTGGGCATTCCTATGACACTACTGCAAAGCCGTTTGACTGCAAGGTTGGTGGTTCAAGCTCACCAGCCACTCCTTGAAAACCCTATACAGGGTCACTATGGTTTGTAACCAACTCGACAACAACTTAACAACAACAACAATATGACACTACAGTAAAGATGTAGTACCATAAACAAGCACTTCAGTGTAGAGTTCTCTGTTGTTTTACTTGGCAAGCAAGGACTTTCCACCCTCTTGTAGGCTTCCTGATGACAGTGAAGGTGACTTTCATTTGACCCTTCTGTGACCCCCACTACATTGCAGGACACGCTGTAAGCACAAGTAATGCTTCTTAGTTAGTTTATTGAGTAAGTTGTTGCCTTTTCTTCTATTGTGGTGAATGTATACATACCAAATCTTTTCCAGTTCAATATCTTCACATGTATAATTCAGTAACATTTTAAATTATGTTCAGCAAAATGGTACTTGTGTGTAATCTTAATGATATTGTCTGATGATTTATGCATTCCCCTGGGTAACCTCTTTTTGGAAGAAGCCCAAATCTGGATCCCTTCTTCCAATCATTTGGCTAGGAAATTTCTTGATGTAGATGAGCGAGTGCCTCCAGTGCTGCATCAGTTTGTTGAAAGATTTCAGTTTTTATTCCATCCATTCTCAGAACCTTTTTCTTTTTCTTTTTTGCCAATGCCTTCAGTGCTGTTGGACTTCCTCCTTTAATACTTTTGGCTCTTGATCACATGCTACCTTTTGAAATGGTTGAACACTGACCATTTCTTTTTGGTACAGTGACTGTGTGTATTCCTTCCATCTTCTTTTGATGTTTTTGTATCATTCAATATTTTGCCCATAGAATTCTTCAATACTGCAAGTTGAAGCTTGAATTTTTTTCTTCAGGTCCCTCAGCTTGAGAAATGCTGAGTATAGTCTTCCTTTTTTGTTTTCTAATTCCACATCTTTGCACATTTCATTATATTTGATTTTGTCTTCTTGAGCTGTCCTTTGAACTATTCTGTTCAGCTCTTTTAGCTCCTCATTTCTTCCATTTATTTTAGAATGTCTATGCTAGAAAGCAATTTTCAGAATCTCTTCTGACATCCAATTTAGCCTTTTTTTTTCTTTCCCTTCTTGTCTTCCTAATGACCTTTTGCTTTCTTCCTGAATGGTGTTCTTGATTCTACTCCATAACTTTTCTGATCTTTGGTAATTAGTGTCAAATTCATCAAATCTATTCTTGAGATGATCTATGAATTCGGGTAAGATATGTTCAAGGTCATATTTTGACTCTTGTGGAGCTGTTTTAATTTTCCTCAGCTTCAGCCTGAACTGACATATGAGCAATTGATCATTTATCTGTTCCACAGTCGTCCCCTAGCCTTGTTTTGGCTGATGATATGGAGCTTCTCCACTGTCTCTGTCCACAAATATACTCAATTTGATTTTTATGTAATACATCTGGTGAGGTCCATGTGTATAGTTGTCTTTTATGTTATTTTAAAAAAGGTATTTGCAATGAAGAAGTCATTGGCCTTGCAAAATTCTATCACCAAGGCCATATTTCCCAAAGACTGCTCCTTTGTTTTCATTCTGTGCATTCCAGGACTTAGTGTCTATTGATGGCTGACTAAAATTCCATTGTATGTATGAGGAACTTTCAAAAGTTCATGGAATAGTGGCATGAAAAGATAATGGAAGAGGCGGGGCTTGATGGCAGCTAGGGTGGAGGTGCAGTGAAGTTTGTCATCAGCAATACCATAGAATACCAGGCAAAGCAGATCCAGGGCAGAGCTCCAAAACTTGGAACCATAGAGATAAGAATATTTAAAAGGTTTGAATGCTTATAGCTAGTGAACTTGCAGCAAAAGTAAGAAGTGGTGTACTTTTGAATCTGCCGGACTCAGAGGCCCAGAGTCAACAACTTGGGCATAACCAAACAACAAGACCAAGCAGGGGAGCAAACACACCACGGAAAAATGCCACAGGAACCTCGGAGCAAAGGTGGACAATACACTTTGTTGGTTTTGCTTTATTCTGATTTACTTTATTTTGGGTATCTGTTCATTGTCCCCGCCAACCCTGTTTGTGAACCTCCATTCTGGTGACTAGAGGGGGAGCCTGAGCGAGTGGACATCCCCCACCCTCACCACTGGTGGGTTCTTCTGCCACTCATGCGCACAGATACTCTCACTCCAAGAGCTGGTCCTCTACTGTTTTTTGTTTTTGTTTGTTTGTTTGTTTTTTAATATGGGAAAGGCTAGGACAGAGCTATAGAGAGGGAAAGAGAGTTTAAAAACCAAACAGGCCAAAAATTAAATTAAAACCTGAGGTATAGCATAACAACCAACAGTGGTATCTTCAAATCTCTCAGGCAGCTTTGAAAGCAAGAAGCTGAAAAGAGGACATTAAAATCATACTCATATTAGGCTACAGATTTTTTTTGTTTTCTTCTCTCCTTCCTCTCCCTTTTCTGTAATTATAGACTGCAGTATTGAGTCTATTTTTGTTTTTTGTTTTTTTTTTTTTCTTTGTTTTTTTTGGCTGGTGCTGTTTTGCAGTTTTATGCTCCCCCTTCTACCTTTGAGGGACTCTCTCTCACTCCCTATATTACCCAAGAAAAGACAGCAACTGCTGCCATATAGTCAAGCTACAACCACACTCTATAAAACACCAAAACCCAGGCAAGAACCAATAGCAACTGCCATATACCAGGGAGGCAGACAACACCTGTTGTTAAGCAGTAGGAAAAGTGAAAAGGGAAGCCCACATCCTGATCACATCTACCTGGAAGCAATCAGAAAGCATAAAAAATACCAAAAAAAAGAAAAACGATAATGGAATTTTTTCATGGATTTTTTGAAGTAGCTTCATAAGCCACA
>NW_006408559.1:10021875-10048818 GCF_000296735.1 Chrysochloris asiatica
TTTTGGTAACTAAATATTCGGAAGTAGTTCATCACCCTTTCTTCCTAGTCTGTCTTTGTCTGGAAGCTCATCTGAAACCTGTCCACCATGGGTGATCCTGCTATTATTTTAAATACTGGTGGCATAGCTTTTGGAATCACAGCAACTCACAATCCACCACTGTATGACAAACTGACAGACGAGTGGTGGTCTTCTTTGTATACTTTTGTGTAATTCAAAATAAAAACATAAAAATAAAAAAGACTCTCTGTAATCTGCCCTGATTACAAGGTCTTTGTTGTATTTGATCTGTAGACTACTCAGGGTCCATTGTTTAAGCCTCCTACCTGTACTTGTTCTGTTTCATTTCTTTTATTACTGAGCTTACAAATTCATAGGATAAGAGTGAAACACTTTCCTGGAAAATTCAATCTAAGATATATCATTCTAAATCATTCTTGATTCATCTTTCCCTGATGTCTCTAAAATAATTCTCCCCAAATTGATCTGTAAATTTCATTTAAAATAAATGTTTCATTATAATATCATTTTGATGCTACTCTGAATATTTCTTATTTCTCATAATGAGACTTGTCTCTGAAATGTTTCTGAAGTACATACATGCTTGTTGCATACATGCTGTCTCATGTGTGTATTCACGCACCTTCCCTCTCAAATGCTCTTTCATATTCTCTCTCATACACACACTTATATGCACGCTCTCTCAAACTTTCATATACACACATACTCACTCTCATACACACACTCATGTGTACTCTTACATGCTCTCTCTCACACACATATTTTCACACACCTTCTTTGTCTCACACACAATCATACACACTCTTTCTCATACACACACTCACTATTAATAGTACTCTTAGTCAACTCCAAAACATAAGCACTAGACTGTGAATCACAAGGTCTGTAATTAGAGCCAAAGAGTGCTGTATGGGAGCAAGGAGGAGGCTTTCTGCTCCCTTGAAGGTTTAAAACCTCAGAAACCCTATATAGAGTCGCTATGAGTCGGAACAACAACAATCTATTGCAAGTGACAGAAAATTCAAGAGCACAGAAGTTTAACTAGGAAAGAAGTGTTTGCTCTTTTGCATATGTAGCAAGTCCATGGTGATAGAGAACCCAGGCTTCTTCCCTCTGGACCCTGACACATCTAGGGTCTGAATCCATCCTCCTTGCTCAACATGGCTGCTACAGTCTCAGTGATCACTTCTATGATACAGGCCTCAAGGTGGAGGAGGGGTTAGGGTGAATGCTATTGAAATCACCTGTCTATTCCTTGTTGCTGTTTGAGAAGCACTTGTGGCAGAAAGGTTAACAGAACTGCTAATAGAAAGGGTGGAAGTTGAAACCCATCAGCTGCTCCATGGCAAGAAGATGTGCCTGTCTGGTTCCTCGAGATTGCAGCCTTGGAAACCCTATGGGGAAGTTCTCCTGTGTCCTAAAGTGTTGCTGAGTTGGAATCGATCTGATGACAATGGAGTTGCTGTTTAAATGATCATTTTTCATGGTTCATAGTGACTTTGAAGAGTGGATAGAGGTAGCAGATGACAATTAGGGCTTGACAGATGTTCTTACAAACATCACTGCAGCCTGGGAGAACTAATGATCAATTCCATGACTGTGAGCAAGATCAAAGTATAGCAAGTGCAGCCCAGGGATTCAGAGGACATGAAAGAGAATGGAAGTGATGGGCACTGTTTGATGCAAAAAATGCATCTTTGAAGGGCTATGACAAAATGACCCTGTATGACAGGGGGCCCACTTCCAAGAATCTCCTGAACTCAGTGAGGGGAGATGAACTTCAGGTTTCTCTATGTTTACTCATGCATTTATTTATTCATATTTTCACCAACTATTAAAAAAAAAGCAAAACCCTTTATTGTATTATAGTTGTTATTGATAATATACACAGCTAACCATACACTAATTCAACAATTTCCACATGTACAGTTTAGTGATGCTGATTGCATTCAAGTTGGGCAACCATTCTCACATTACTGTTCCAAATTTTTCCTCTCCCACTAACAAAAAAACACTGCCTCTTAGGCTTCCTATCTAACCTTTCTAATTGTTGTTGTCAATTTGATTTCATATTAGTTCTTTAAAAGAGTACAATGGTCAACCAACCTGGAGCAGCTGGAGGAACAAAGATACTTCTCAAAAGAAAGACCAGCAGGAAAAAAATCAAAATCAAAAACAAAAATGGCAGTCTGATTGGCTACTACAAGGACTAGTAAGTTGTTCACCAGAAAGCCATCAAGTGAAGCAACCAAGTTCCTTCAGGACAAACCCCCCTCCAAGACTGAAACACAAAGAGAACACATGAGCAAGCATGTAAGCTTGTTGATGACCATGCTGGACTACTGGTGAGTGGAAAAGGGGGAAAGTCAGCAACAAAGATACAGGCTGAGTTTGACCATGTCCCATAGACCCTTGTCGACCTAGAGATAAGAGAGAGAAGAGAAAGGGCTGGTTGGTCCGAAGTATGGTGAGTCCATGGAACTCTTGAACCCATGGACAAGGACATAGCCACGGAGGGCTAGAGCTGAGAGTGAAGTGGCCAGATGATATGAAGTGAGGGGAGATGCACAAGAACTCCCAAACCTGTAGATAGTACCCATTTGACCTAGCTTTGATGGTTTGCTGATCACAACTTGACTAGAAGAAGATAATAAAATTTGATAAAGGAAACAAGTGTAAATTGATACAATTTGATGAACTTGACCTATATTTTTGGATGTAGTAGCTCAAAATGCCAACTGAGAGGGAAGATGTCGTCATCCTGTCTCTTCTGTATGCAGGATTGATAGGAACAGGTAACTTAGACATTGGCTACCTAAATGGGGCAGCTTTAAAGGCATGAAGTGACTGGCTTACAAGTTTTCAAGAGGAAGTTTAATTTCAGAGTGTGTATGTTAGAATCCCCACTGAATAGTTTTCATTTTGTCTAGATGGATCTGGTGAAAGGAGATGGAAATAAGATTCTTATGATCAGTAGTGAGTAATTGTTATTGCCACAATTGTAAAGGTAGAAGTTTTGTAACATACAGGGGGAGTAGTTAATGCTACATGCCAGGAACAGAGGATCACAAGACCATCAAGGGAGAAGAGCACAAGTGGACTGTGGGATCCTATCTAGAGAAGCAACAACACCAGAGATGAAGACATGGAAAGATAGAGCAACTGAAGACTCCAGACTCATGGAAAGAGAAAGGCTGTATGCTGGTGGCCAGGAGCATACCAGTCTTGCAGAATGTATCCTTTGGTTGATTAAATGATTATATACTTCTGAGCATTTTTGTGTACATACCCTCCACCCCAAAAAAAGAAAAACAACAACAACAACAAAAAACAAACTAATTAACTAAAACCCCAGAGGGTTTTTATGATGCAAGAAGGGATTGTAATCATTGCAATTAAATGAAATATGATAGAATGAGTGTAAAACCAATGCTCTCCCATGTAAACTATCACTCAATTCACAATAAAAAAAACTTTTTTAAAAATTGTGGAAAATGGAATTAAAAGATAATGGAATTTTCCCACACACTTTTAGAAGCCTCCTTGTATATTTGACTTTTTGCCTGTACAATCTTAGCCAAGAAATCCGAGCTTAGTCTTATTGGTTCCCCTTTTAAAGTAATATTTCCTTCTTCCCAAGTGGTTCTCAGGATTCTTTCTTTGCTTTGATTTTGGAAAGTTTGGTCATGATATGTGTTAGTGAATTTTTTAGGATCTACTCCATTTGGAGGTCGGTGGTTCAAACTCATCGGCTGCTCCTCATAAACCTTATATAGGGTTACTTTGGATTGGAACCAACTCGATTGCACGTAACAAGACTCCTATTTGGGGTTCACTGAACTTCTGCAATGGACAGCTTCTCATCTTTCATGATGTTAGAAAAGTTTTCTGGCAACAAGTCTTCCACAATTTTCTCTGTACTTTTTTGTTTGTTTGCTTCTTTCTTTCTGTTCTGAAATTTCAGTCACATGTAAGTTATGCCTCATTCTAATACCCCACATAATAAACCCAGGTATCCTACACAGAGCTGAAAATACTCAGCGATCGTTAGGAACTTAGAAGGTAAGCAACCAGATGTGTTTTCTTGTGAAAGCTGATGTATCTACTGAGTTCTAATAGATACAAGGAACTGTTCATCCTAAGCATTACGTAGAAGCTGTTCCAAGCAAAGAGAGTAAAGTTAGCAGAGTTTGGGAATGAAAAGAGAGCAGACTTATTTTAGGGCATGCATCACAAAACTAAGAGTCTCCAAGGTAGTCTGATGAACGCAGGGACCTTTAATGGGCTCTAATCTTTTGATCTCTTTCCTAATACTAAACACCTCTGGATGGTTCCATCATGAGAGGTATAGGACCATATTTTGCAAAGTCCTCATTTTATGCAAAGCATTTTAATGGATACTACACAATTCTGAGACCATAACCATTTCATGACATGAAATTGTCCCACATTGTCACCTGTTAAAATGAGTCACTGCTTGTAGCACTGTTTCCATAGCCAGGAAGTTACTCTGTAGAGCCATATTTAGTTAGGCTTATTGAGTTTGGCCTTTATTATTAACATTATTATGGAACTAATGATGGATGAGTGTTTCATTCTCCACTGGCAGGATGTCCTAGTTATAACACTAAAGCAATGGTTTAAGAGATGTTTTTCATAAAATATCCCCTTTGTAATCTCTAGTGGAAAAATAAAACAATCTGGTATACAAAACTTAAGTTTACTCAAATGACGTTTACTTGGGGACTAAAGGAAAATTTTGAAGATGCATGCCAGCAAGATCTTTGCAGAGGTTAGTGTTCAGGAGAACTCAAGGTTGGGTCCAGGAGCTAGTGAACAAGCACTCAGCTTCCAGACAGTGTTAGTATTGAGAGGTTGTCTAGGATGCACTTTGATATTAGAATATTTATAATATGGGGAAGAGGAGATGGTGGAGAATGTTTGGAAGCCAGTCAATAAGGGCTGGCAGTGTGAGCTCTTTTGGGAAGATGTGCTTTTGCCTTTATGATTCAAAATATGCAGTAGGGAAATGAGAAACTATTGTGTAATTGCTTTTGTTGGGATGGGAAAAGCTCTGAAAAAGGCCTTACCTTCCAGTATTATTATTCTAGGATTAGGATAGCCTCATACTCTGTCTGAATATTTTGGGAAATCTGTAGACATCTGGCCAGTAAAGGGTGTGGAATGGGGGAAGTGTCTTCTAGTTCATAAGAAGAAGTCTTGTTTCTGCTCCTACCCATTCATCAGCTTATATTCTGCAATTAGTTTTATCATTGTTTTCCTAATTACTTTACTGATTTGTTTACCTGGTGCTTCAGACTAATGAATAATGTTTACCAGCAAGATTACTAAAATACATCTTCTTGTATATAAACAAAGAAGGACAATCTTATAAGATTTATTAATCTAAATGTTTGTTGAGCAGCTAGTATTGACCAAGCTATGCTTTGAGGGCAGGCAGTCAATAATGAACAAGGACACCAACATCTGTAACCTCATGGAAGTTATGCGCTCATGTTTAATCACAGTCCAAGGATGTCAAAGAAGTGAGGAGACAGAACTTGGCCATGTGGGCTCCTTCATCTACCTGGACTTATTGCTCAAGTATTTTGTGTTCAGAGTATGAAGAGGTTGGAGCAGATGCACTTGAGTACTAGGGCCTTAGGAAGAAGTCTATTACTGAAAGCTGAAAAAGAAACTTGACTGGGTGACAAACGCATAGTGGATCTAAACTAAAAAGTAAACTCTGCCTTGTATGAAAGATCATCTAACTTCTCCTCACTTTATGTGTGGATTGTAGCTTTGCAGGTTTTGAGCCTTTACTAATATCTCATTTAAGGAGCTCTGGTAGCGTAGTGGTTACAAATCGGGCTGTGAGCCACAAGGTCAGTGGTTTGAAACTACTGGCTGTTCTGTGAGAGAAAGATGAAGCTTTCTGCTCCCGTAAAGACTTACAGCCTTGGAAACCCTGTGGAGGGTGGCTATGAGTCGGAACCGACTCCAGGGCACATAACAACAACAACAATATCTCATTTGAAGTTCTTTTCTGACAGATATTTTCATCCACTCATTGCCTTTCCCCTATTTAAATCAATGTGTTGTTCTATGATGCTTTTTTCCAAGTATAGATAGACAACATATCTCAAAAAAGAAGGAATTCCTCCCCACCCCACCCCCCAACTGTTTCAAATGCTAAGGTCCTGAGGAGGGGAAAGCTACACACAATAAAAATAAAGCAATTGGGAGAGTGAAGAGGAAACAAGTGCAGTAGAGGCAGCAATGGGACCTGTTCCCTTCTCTCCTGGACAGGCCTGAGCATGAGGAAAGAATTCCCAGATAAGTTTTGAGATTGAGACCAAAATGGTCCAGTGAATTTCTCAGTAGAACTCTTGAGAAGAGATAACTGAATGATGATATCTCCTGGGACAGGAAGTCTTATGTCACCATATTGTCGAAGAAGAAAAATAATTACCTTGCATTTAAAATGGTAGACATGTGTGACTGGGAAGAATCTCACTGCCCCTGAAGATGTCCTGGGAACAGTAACAAGGGGCATCTGCAACACCTACGTGTACAGCTCTCCAAAGACCAGGAGTGGTAGTAGTGCCATAGTAGGTCCACATACAGTCAAACTGTATTGAGCATCTGTGGCTGCTTCTCCAATGTCAGCATCCAGTACACACATGTACACGCCCATGTACGCACATGCACACACACACACCATACACATGTATGCTCTGCTTTTTACTTAGATGCTCTGTGATAGAAATACAACCCCAGCTAGAGAAAGATCCTAAATAGAAATTCCAGTGGGAAGAGAGGGATGGAGGAAGCCCTACTTGCTGTACTTGTTTTAATAATGGTCTGTCACCATCTCAGTGAAGCAGGCAAGCTACTAAGGGAAGTGTCTGGTGAACAAGCTTGAACAGAGTGTTCTAAAGCAACAGTAGCCCCTTGGTCTCCAGGGTGGTCGTAGAACGAGATACCCAAGGAGAGAATGGGTCATGGGAATCAGATGGTGATTAGAGTCCCTGGGTGGTGGAAACGATGAACTCTAGTCCCTGCTTCGAGGTTCAAGTTGACTGAGAGGTTCCTTGGAAGAAAGACTTGACAATCTACTTATGAAAAATCATCCACTGAGAACCCTGTGGAGCACAGTTCTACTCTGACACACATGGGGCACCATGAGTGGGATCTACTCATAAAAAACCAGCCACTGGAAACACTACATAGCACAGTTCTACTCTGACATACATGGGGGCACCATGAGTGGAATCTACTTATGAAAAATCAGTCATTGGATACCTTGTGGAACACAGTTCAATTCTGACACACATAGAGGTTCCATGAGTGGAATCTACTTATGAAAATTCATCCACTGAAAACCCTGTGGAGTACAGAGTTCTACTCAGACACACACAGGGGTCACTGTGAGTCACAATCAACTCCACAACAATTGCTAAGCCTGATTCTATGGAGAATTTCTTTTTCTGTTTCCAAGTTTGGTGACACTGGCTTTTAGTTAAGGAAATAGTCTTGTCTGTCTTATTGTAAGGTGTCATTTTCTCATAGCTATAATTCCATAGTGTTTGGATATTGCACCCTACTGTTTTCTCTAGAATCACCCTGCACTCCCCTCTGTTTTCTAAAAATGGGGTAATAATCACATAAAAATAAGTCACAATGTGAATCTAAACAACTTTCCATTTACATCCCATTTGTATGTGTGTTTCATCACTTAATAAGCATATGCTTGGCACATTATAAAACCTTAAAATCTAGGTTCTAGAAGGCAGGGTGGGGATTAAGTCGCTTACCTTTGTCTAGCTTCTAAGTCAGTCTCTCAAATTAATTTCTTTCAGTTATAAGTAAAAGAGTCATTTCTTTATCATAGACAGGGATTTAGGGTAGTAATGGTGGTGAGAAGCAGGAGAATCAAGAAATTTGTATTTTCAGTCAGTATTAATACTTAAAAATTACCTCCTGGAATTCTTGCTAGCAGTAGATATACCTCCATAAAAATGCGATAACATTTTTTTCCACCTATATCTCAGTTCTATCGCATTGCTCGGTGCTTCTCTTCCCCTCTAATTGAGTTAAAAAAATTGTTCTGTCTTTTGGCTTATTAAGATCTGATAATGTTTAGTGAAGTACCGCTCTGAAAAGGCATGAGAGCATCCTCATTTAAAAGATACAATGAGGAGACATGGGACATTGTTATCAAAGCTTCGCGAGTCTGTTAAATGAAATGGAAGGTTAAATAGGAGATCAGTTATATTTAAACGACTGGGGCGAGATGCATTTGTATTCGTGTGTCATGATTTTACTTTCATTGTTGAGTTTTGTATTTTACAAAGTCTTTGAATAATGCAATGCTTGGGCTGATAAAGTACTCTGTGATCCAGGGACGAGGCAGTCGCTCATTGATAAATGATGCTACGTGTCTAGAGTATATGGTGGTTATGGAGTTGTGAAGGAGAAAGTAGGCATATGGTCCAGCTGGGTAGGGGCTCTTCTATCTGGGGAAGACCTGATGTGTCTATTTCAATTTCAATGAATGTGAATAGGAGAAGTCTCTCATCAGAAATGGTCTTCTGGGAGAATGTCTGCAGGTCAGCTTCACTAATTGACTTTTTCCTGAACTTGATGATGTGTGCCTTATGAATGAGTTACGAGTTTATTTTGATTGGTTTGATAATAGAAACCACTCTTATCCATCCTTTTTAAAAAAAATTATGTGATAGTTTATATGGGACAACATTAGCTTTACATTAATCCTGTCAGATATCTTTACACTGCCATAGTTACAATCCCCTCCATGCATCATCAAACAACCAAAGGGTATATCCCGCCAGCCTGCCCCTCAGACGTCAGCACACAGCCCCTTTCCCTCTCTGGGCCTAAAGTTCCCAGCTGCTTCATCTCTCCACGTCATTGTCTCTGCCTCCATCTCTGGCTTCACTGTTTTTCTGGGTAGGGTCCCGCATTCCGCTCTTCTCCCTTGATGGTCCCAGGGACCTCTGCTCCTGGCCTGCAAAGTCAACCACTCCCCTCCTTTTGCTACAAAATGTCTACCTTTACATTCCCAACCCTCACAGTCAGTCCTGATAGTAATTATTCACTATTGTACCACATGAGAGCTATCTCCATCTCCTTTCATCAGTCCCACCCAGACAGATTGGATACTAGTCAGTGGATATTCTATTTCTTCTGCACCCTCTGGATCTAGGCTCCCCTTGAAAGCTTGTAAGCCAGTCACTTCTTGCCTTTGGAGCCCCCTCCCCCATTTTGAGTAGCCAATGTCCAAGTTGCCAATCCCTGTCTACCCTGGGTATTGAGGGGGTGGGAATGATCCTTGCTGTAAAGATTTGTTCCCTCCTTTGAGCTTCTGCATCCATAGGTGTAGGTTGACCCATGCCTTTTGCCTCTTGGTGCTTTTCTGGAGGTTTCTGACAGGATCTCAGTGAAGCTTGTCTGCCTCTCATTGGCTATTTGCCTAATTTTCTAGGGCATATGCCATGCATGGAATAATCGTGATTTACCAGAACTTGGAGAAAGCCAGTAAGTGTCGGCATCAAGATTTCACTCATGGGTACCATTAGACTCTGAAAACTCTCCCTCTCAAGTGGGACAGCATTGTGTAAATCTATGCTTTTAACAAATGTGGCTGCCATAAGGAAGGACGTCATCATCACTAGCTGCCATTGAGTCCATTTTGATTCATGGAGGTCCCTGTGCTTCAGAGCAGAACTGTGCTTCTAAGGTTTTCAGTGACTGATTTCTTGGAAGTATATTGCCAGGCCTTTCTTCTGAGGTACTAAAGGTGGACTTAAACCTCCAATCTTTCAGTTACCTGCCAAACACTTTTACCATAGCTTTAAAGTGTCATTGAGTGGGTTCCAACTCATAGCAACCTTGATAGGGTTTCTGAGAGCAGCTGGTAGGTTTGAATTACTGACCTTTCAATCTCAGTCCAGTACTTATCCTATTGTGTCACACCAAGGCTCAGCATTTAACCACTGTTGTTGTTAAGTATCTTCAAGTCAGTGTTGACTCACAGTGACCTGTATTGGGTTTTTGAGGAGTGGCTGGTGAAATTGAACCATTGACCTTGCAGTTCAAACCAACACTGCCGTTCAGTGTTTATCCTACAACACCACACCAGGGTTCCAAAACCCAAAAATACCAAACCTACTGCCATTAAGTAATTTCCAACCCTTAGTGACTCTACAGGACAAAGTAGAACTACTCCTTAGGGTTTCTGAGACTGCAGATCTTTATAGGTGCAGCCTTATTTCCCACCCCCCCACCCCATGGCACGGTTGGTGGGTCTGAACCACTGACTTTCTGATTTGCAGCCCTACGCTTAACCCAATCTGCCATCAGGGACTCCAATAAAAAGTATAGTAGAAATCAAATAAACCTAACTCCCAAGAAAGAGAATAGAAAGAAAATGATGTTAAATGTTCCTTTATTTGTGATAATACATCTGTCCCCCTTGAATGACAACGCACAAGAGGTAAGAGATGTCACTATTTTACACAGACTGCTGATGTTGGCTTCCATATCACTTCTCACATACAGCTCTGATGTAAATTCGAAGCATAATGTGATGGAAACAGCATTCCATCTGAACTGAAACCTTGGAGGAGAGTGTCTTCAATATGCATCTACTGTAAGGTAGAGCCTTGTACCTACTTCCTTTCATTCTATTCCAGCTCAAAGCCAACACTCCCATTCTAGGCTGCTGTTTAGATTTCTGACTCTTTCAGGAACACCTCCTTTTGTTTTTTAATCAGACTTGAAGTTACCATTGAACATCCACAGCCATATTATGGAAGTGGAGCAGAGCCTGGCAGGCTTTTCCAATAATTTCCTATAATGCAAGAGGGCTTAATGTCCCTATTACAGACCTGATTCTATTATCCCCTTCTCTCCAGAACTAATGGAGCACTTGACTCATTCATGGAAAAGAAAATGATTGAATATGAAAAGCTTCCAGACCTTGCTTCTTGGCAGATTGAAGACTTCTCTGTCCTTTATACAGATCAGAAAAGTCACTCCCTAATTAGGTTTCTTGTTATTTTTCACCTGCCAGGAAGTCCTGTACAAAGCATACGAGCGCCCATTTGTTGGAAACCATATGAGACCTCTTTTTAAAACTTCCTTTTGTTTCAAAAGGTACAAAATAAAATAATGGCTAACATTTACAGAATATACACAATGTAGCAGGCACTCGTCTAGTTCTTTATATGATTCAGTTTAAATAAACCTCTCAAAACCAGTCAGATATAGGTACCGTTATTATCCACATTTTATGGATGAAGAAAATAAGGCTTGGGGTGGGGACGGGACTAAATAGGTCTTGAATTTAGAATTTAAATACACCTCATCTGAGCTCTTAAGTGCTTTGCTACACTTACTTTTCATTCAGCATAAAACATAAGGAAAGTAAATTAAGTGAGTGAGTGGGACTCACCTCATTTATAAAAATTCACTAAATGGTTACTAGGAAGCTTGATAACAGAGTGGGTTAAGCAGTGAGCTGCTAACCACAAGGCTAGTGGTTCAAACCCACCAGCTCTACATAAAATGAAGCAATCTGCTTCTGTAAAGATTTACAGCCTCTGAAACACGATGAAGCAGTTCTATCCTGTCCTACTCTTCTATCTGGGGAAGGCTGTGAGTTGGAATCGACTTGATGGCAGTGTTTTTGTTTTCTTTTAAGTGGTGCTGTAGGATCAGTACTGGATTACAAACCATAAGGCCAGCAGTTCAAACCCACCAACTGCTGCTTGGAAACTCTATACATGGTTGTTATGAGCAGAACTGGCTGGCTGGCACTTAACAACAACAACACAACTATTTACAACAACAATAGGAATTTGAGGGGAGTAGTAAGCAGGATACAATACAGTTGCTTAAAAGAATGAACTTTTCATCTAATGAATGAAATAGGAAATTGTAAAGCTAAGTAAAATGTAAGGTCATGTTTGTTGTGATCAAATACAAGTACAAATGGAATAGCATGTTAAGAGGTATATACGTATTATGATTATTAATATAATTGGAGTCCTGGTGGGCCACTTACATATATAAGCACTGGACTGCAAGGTAGGTTTGGATGGCAAGCAAGGTTGGCAGTTCAAACTCACCAGCTGCTCCTCAGAAACCTTACATAGGGTGGCTTTGAGTCAGAACTGACTCAAAGGCACTTAACAACAACAACAACAACAACATTAATATCATTATTCCTATGGTGTTAGCCAAGGAGCTCTGGTAGTGTAGTGGTTATGAATGGGACTGCGAACCTCAAGGACAGCAGTTTGAAACTACCAGCTGTTCCGCAGGAGAAAGATGAGTTTTCTGCTCCCGTAAAGATTTACAGCCTCGGAAACCCTGTACAGGATTGCTATGAGTCAGAACCGACTCCACGGCACATAACAACAACAACAACAACACGGTGCTAGCCAAAGTGCCAAGGAGAAAGTGGCACTTGAATATGACCTTGAATATTTGTAAGAGATACGGATAAAATGTTGCTGTGTTGTTGCCACGGGGTTGCCCTGGACTCATGGCAACTCCATTCACACTGGGATTGGACCATTGTAATCCATAAAGTTTTCACTGGCTGATTCTTTGGAAGCAGGTCACTGGATCTCTCTTCCTAGTTGCTTTGTCTGGACACTCTGTTGAAACTTGTTCAGCTTCCTAGCAACACACAAGCTTCTAGTGAAGGCCGAATTGTAGCTTTTCATGAGGCCCATTGGCCAGGAATCAAACTACAGTATCCTGCATGGAAAATGAGAATTTTACCTCTGAACCAAGAAGTAGAATCATGAAAATATGCTTTCTGGGTAGAGGGAAAAATGTAAGTCAAAGATCAGCTGAAATCCAGATGTTTTATACATTGTTTCTTATTTTATTAAGACTAAGACACTCATTTGAGATGTACATAATATGAAACTGTCACCCGTGAAGAATCTAATAGACTGAAAAGATATTATGTACTTATTTGCCTAGTTCTTGCTGCAAAAAATGCAGAGGATGCAAAAAGAAACATCAATTTGATATAGATAAGTAGCATTCGTATTATGGAGGGAATAGAATAGTCAGTTTATGAATTTAGATTTCAGTGGGGAGCCAATACAGTTTTCTCTGTTTTGAAAATCTGTAAGTATGTTTGGCAGTTTGTTTTATTCTTTGGGCTCAGGCCAGTGTTGAAATTCCACCTCTTACATCATAATTTGAGATAAGCTCATTAATCTGTTGATAACAATACTATCAACAGTGGTTTATCTGATGATAAATTAGATCTTGTATGTCAAGAGTTTAGTAAATATTTAGCACATAGTAAGTACATAATTGCCAATTTTGATGTTTAAGTTAGTGCCTTTTAAAAAAATCTGGGTTTTAGGCCAATAACCAATGGTAATGTGGATAGTGATTTTCAAGGGTGGAAAAATAGAAGGAGGTTGACAGATCTCAAAATATTATAGAATGGACATGAAACTTTACTGAACTGAATAATTTTGAGAAAACAAAAATTTTAATGAGGCATTTGGTCATTGATCAGATTCAGGAAATCACTGAGGAAAAAGGCAAAGGGAATGCTAACCCTGGTCTTCAAAACATAAAAAATCCAAGAGAATGGTGATGGTTGTTAGAGGGAACAAGGGTCAAGACATAGACTGGGGATGTTGGTGATGAGCTGAATGTGGAGGGACATCTTTGTAGAGATCTTCTGGAGGTGAGTGGAAGATTTAAAGGTCAGAGGGAGACCAGAGTCACAGATGGAGACCCAAGAATTACCCATGTAATTAAAAATCGAAGGTGTAAAAGGAAATTGAATGCAGGTGTACAAAATGGGGAAAGATAATAGGATACAGAAAAGAAGACTCAGTGTGGAAAGTCCCTCTGCAGAGTGTATAGTAGCAAAGTGAAGACAGTATTGCCATAAAAGGGGGCTAGGTAATGATGACATAAGGAGCTCTGGTAGCATAGTGCTTACGAATCGGGCTGCGAACCTCATGGTCAGCAGTTCGAAACTACCAGCTGTTCTGTGGGAGAAAGATGAGGCTTTCTGCTCCCATAAAGATTTACAGTCTCGGAAACCCTGTACAGGGTCGCTATGAGTCAGAACCGACTCCACGGCACATCACAACAACAACAATAACAACAACATGTATAAAGGGAAGTTTATATCAAGGAAATGTGACTTTCAATTGTAAAGGTGAAAGAGTCCTGAGTCCAGGTTCAATGATCTAAGATCAGTAGGCAGTCAAACAGGCAGGTCTGGCAGACAGACAGACAGGTGGACAGACCGGTTTCTTATGGCTCCCAGGAGCAGCAAGTAATAGAGTAGCCACTGGCTCAAGGCCAAGGAACCAGAGGTCAGAAGATGAGCCAGATGCAAAACCCAGACCCAACTGAAAGCAAACAAACTTTGCCTGAACGTCTAATATATTGTAAGCAGACCACTCTCCCCAGGAAACATTCTTTCAATTGATTGCCTACTGGTAGCAAACTCATCATAGAGTCAATTACATCATATTAGCTCTCATTATGGGGATAACTACATCTCAACTGCCAAACTGCTGAGAAGCCTGGCCCAGTCAAATTGACACAAAACCTTAATTATCACAACCCACCCTTTGTCAACTTGGCACCTGTAAACCATAAGCATCATTTCAAAATAGTGACAATTGTAAAGTCATACTTGCACCTAACTTGATACAACTAAAACGCATAAAACTGAAAATCCACTGGTTTCACTTATATGTTATATTTAACAAATGAACAAAGCACAAAATTTGATGCACACATACAAAAAATTCATAACAATTGTGGTGCTGTGGGTTAATGCTCCAGACTGCAAAGTTGTTTGAACTGCCAGGTCAGCAGTTCAAGTTCACCAACTGCTCCTTAGAAAACCTATACAGAGTCGCTATGGGTTGGAATGAACTTGACGACAATTAACAGCAACAACAGTCCTGATGTCTGCAACTGGTCACATGGCTGTAGCTGGTACTTAAAACTACCTTCTTCTACTACCCATTCTGAATTCCCTTTGCTCTCAGCAGTACCTCAACTAATTGTGACTCTTTGCGTACTGGGGTGACCCAAACATTCATTCCTGAAGGGTCTGGGCTATTAGGAGTCATATTGGAATTGGGCTGCTGTAGTTTACCATTGACTTTAATCACAGGGTACGATAAAATGAAAAGAAGTCCTAAGGAATCTTCTAGATTTCATACATAGTCTTCTTTACCTCCGTTATGTAACATCAATCCAATTTCCCCTTGGCATTCAGGATCAATCACACCTCCCAATACAGTGACAGGAGGGGTACACAATGGGCAGGGGCTTTCTTAACTTCCAGTTCAGTTGAATCAATGCTGTAATTCCAGGTGGGAGTATTCCTCCCTTTGGAACTGAAAAGTCTACAGCCCCAAAATCCAGACTCTAGGGTCATAGAGACAGGAAACAAAAATCTTGCAAGTGGGTCACTAGGAGTAATAGTAAGTGATGCCACTCCCATTTCCACCCTTGCTTCCTGGACCTATGAATCCTGGCTGTTGGAGAAACAGCACCATATTCTGAATGTGGTTTAAGAATATATACAACCAGAGGTTGTATATTAGAATTCCAGCTAACTGCTTTTTAGAAACGAATAAGATGATTCTAAATTCACATGGAATTTCAAGAGACCCAACAATAGCCAACATATTCTTGTGAAAGAAAAATAAAGTTGGGGACAATTATTATAACTTTCAAAACTTTCTGTAAAGGAGCAGTAATCAACAGAGTGAAGTATTGGCATAAAGATAGACATATAGATCAATTTAATGACACTGAGAGTCCAGAAATAAACCCAATTGATTTGTAACAAGGGTGCCAAGACTGTTCCACAAGGAAAAAAGAATCTTCTCAAGACAGTGTTGAAACTAACTGAATTTGTTGTTGTTGTTAACTGCTGTCAAGTCGGTTCCAACTCATAGTGATGCTGTATAGGATTTACTAGGAGTAGCTGGTAAGTTTGAAACAACCTTACGGTTAGCAGTGCAATGCTTATCCTGTAGCACCATGCCAAGACTATAGAATACCCAAATAGTCATAGGCAAAAGAATAAATTTAGATCCTTACCTCACACAATCAACCATGCATCAAAGGCCTAAATGTAAGAGTTAAAACTATAAAATGCTTAGGATAAAACACGGATTCTTAGCTAGGACATTAGAACACAGATAATACTGAAAAAGAGGATGAAGAAAAGATTAGCTGGATTTCATCCAACTTAAAAATGTTTATGCTTCAAAAATTGAAAAGACAAGCCACAGAATAGGAGAAAATACTTGCAAATCATATATCTCAGTACTAAAATGATAAACCAACTAAAACAAAATGCACCAAATAGACATTGATCCAAAGAAGATATTCAAATGACCAATAAGCACATGGAAAGTTGTTCAGTAATTTTGTTGTTAAGTGCCTTGAGTTGGTTCCAACTCATAGCCACTGGTACGTTGGTTTCTGAGGCTTTAAATCTTTGCAGGAACAGAAAGCCTCATCTTTCTCCTGAAGAGTGGTTGGTGGGCTTGAACAGTAGACCTTGTGGTTTGAAGTCTAGTGCTTTTTGTATGAAACCACTACACTCCCATTAATATCATTAATTATTAGAAAAGTTAAACCAGAACCACAAATATATATACCCCGTCATACCCACTATCATGAATATAAGAAAAGTTATGACAAGTATTAGTGAAGATGTGAAGAAACAGGAAACCTCATGCACTGAGCTGAGAATAGAAAATTATGCAATCGTTTGGGCAGGCAGTCTGGAAGTTCTTAAAAAAGGTTTCAACATAGAGTTCCCATATGACCTAGCAATTCTACTTCTGGATACATCCAATAAAGAAATTAAAACATGGCCACACAAAAATGTAGACACAAAAGATTGATAGCAGTATTAGTCATAAAAGTCAAATGTGGAAATAACCTAAGTAGTCATTAAATGGTGATTGTTGTTGAGTACCATTGAGTTGGTTCCAACTCATAGCAACCCTGAGTATCAGCTCATGAGTTTGAACCACTGACCTTATGGCTCAAACCAACTTCTGGTCCAGCGCCTACACCAGGACTCCAAATGGTGATTGTTGTTGTTGTTGATAAGTACTGATGAGTTGGTTCCAAATCATAGTAATTCTGTATAGGGTTTCCAGGGAGCAGCTGGTGAGCTTGAACTGCCGAACTTGCAATTCAAATTACCTTACAATCCAGTACTTATCATACAGTGCCATGACAGGACCAAAATTAGGCATATCCATCCAAAGGAATAAAAGGAGTTCTGGTAGTATAGTGGTTACAAGGTGGGCTACTAATCTCAGTTTGAAACTACCAGTGGTTCTGTAGGAGAAAGATGAGACTCTTTGCTCCCATAAAGATTTACAGCCTCAGAAAGCCTATGCAGGGTCACTATGAGTCAGAACTGACTCTATGGCAGTTCACCACCACCACCACTATATAATGGAATATCATTTGGCCATATAAATAAATGACTTACTGATAGATGCTACCACATACTCAAAGTTTGAAAACATGCCAAATGAAAGAAAAGAGGGCTTCAAAAGATTTGTGAAAACATAGAATAAAAGATCATAGAATTTTTGCCATGAACTTTTCAAATTCTCTCATACATTATTCCATTTTCATGAAAGTCAAAGATGAGGAAATCAATAGAGACAGAAAGTAGATTGGTAGTTTCTTTGGATGGGGATGGGGTGAAGAAGGCAGAATCATTTCTAATGCATAAGAGTTTCCTTTTTGAGGGTGATAACTGCTCAGCTATATGAATATATTCAAAACTAGTGAATGGTTGTCCTGATGTAGCACTACAGGATAAACACTGAACTTCTAATTCCAAGGTCGGTAGTTCAAATCTACAAGTTGCTCCTCAGAAATCCTATATAGGGTCACTATGAGTTGGAACTGACTTGATGGCACTTAACAAAAACAACATTAAAGAAAATAAATTTGAAATCAGTTTTTTTAAAAAGGGAAGGTAGTTCCTATCCATGCTTAGTTCATGATGTAACCGCTGTTCTGCCAACGGTTTGGCTTTTAGATTTACAGACCAAGAGTTGTGGCTGTTAATTGTTGTGGAGTCAGTTCCAATTCATAGCGACCCTATATAGGGTTTCCAAGGAACAGTTGGTGGGTTTGAACCCTATGGTTAGCAGTCCAGTGCTGATCCTACAGTGCCACAAAAGAAGTAGAAATTTAAGGTCTATTTTCAAATGAAAGAGTGAGAGAGACAGAGAGAGGAGGGGAGGGCATAGGAGAACATGGAAAGGCTTTAGCAAATACAGTCAATTATTTCCAAGGAACTTTGCTTTGTTTTTGGTTTGGTTTGGTTGTCTGCTTTAAACATGGCTCATATTTTAGTATACTCACTTGTTCTGGGAATGACTCAGTCCAGAGGCAAGCATAGATGATTCAGAAGAGAATGGGCACACATACAGATAGTGAGGGTGATGTCCAGGGTACTAATAGTGGGATTGCTTGGATAGGATCATAGGCAGTTCATTCACTGAGTAGAAGAGAAGACATTATATGTGTTCACTTTATTGTTGTGGATGGGTGCCATCTTGAACCCACTGCCGCTGTTGCTGGGTCAGTCTGTCTTGTTGTGGGGCGGGGGTCTTCCTCTTTTTAGCTAACCCTCCACTTTATCAGGGGTCCTGTTGCCCTTCTCCAGGGACTGGTTCCATCTGATACCATTTCCAAAATACATGAGACAAAGTCCCACCAGCCTCACTTCGAAGGGGCATTCTGGTTGTACTTCTAACAAGACAGATTCATTTCTTCTTCTTGCATTACAGGGTTCTTTCAATATTTTTGCCAACAGCATAATTCAAGTGCATCAATTCTACTATGGTCTTCCTTATTCATTGTCCATCTTTTACAAACACTTGAGGCAGTTGAAAATACCTAGCTTTGCTCAAGTACATCTTGGTCCTCAAAGTGACATCTTTGTTGTTTAACACTTTAATGAGATCCTTTGCAGCAGATTTGCTCAACACATTACCTTGTGTGGTTTCTAAACTACTGCTTTCATGAGCATTAATTATGAATTCAAGTAAGATGAAATCCTTGACAACTTCAACCTTTTCTCCATTAGTCATGATTTTGTTTATTATTCCAGTTGTGAGGATTTTTGTTTTCTTTACATTGAGTTGTAATTCAGATTGAAGGCTGTAGTCTTTAACTTTTATCAGCTGGTGCTTCAAATCGTTTTCCTTTCTTGCAAGCAAGGTTGTGTCACCTGTATATCACATTGTTAATGAGCTTTATTCCAATCCCGATGCTGCTTTCTTTAAATAGTCCATCTTCTCAGATTATTTGTTCTACATAGAGAATTTATAAGTATGGTGAAAGAATAAAATCCTGATGCACACCTTTCCTGATTTTAAACCATGCAGTACCCCTTGTTCTTTTCAAACCACTCATCTTACTCTATGCACAAATCTTTTGTGAGCACAATTAAATGTTCTGGAATTACCATTCTTCTCAGTGTTGACTGTAGTTTGTTATAATCCACAGAGTCAAATGCTTTGTAAAACACAAATGAACATCTTTTTGGCATTCTCTACTTCCAACCAAGATCCATCCAATGCTTTTCTTGTTCCATGTGTTCTTCTGTATCAGTCTTGAATTTGTGGTAGTTCCCTGTTGGTGTGCTTCTTCAGTCATTTTTTAATGATCTTCATCAACATTTTACTTATGGGCAATATTAATGATATTGCTCTAGTGATTTACATTTCTTTAGAATGGGCACAACTATGGATCTCTTGGTTGGCCAGGTAGCTGTTTTCCAAATTTCTTGGTATAGACTAATGAGTACCTCCAGCCCTGAATCAGTTTGTTGAAACATTTCAATTAGTATTCTGTCTATTCCTGGAGCCTTGTTTTTTGCTAACACCTTCAATGCAGCTTGGACTTCTACCTTTAACACCATTGATTTAAAAAAAAAAAAAAATCATATTCTACCTTCTGAAATGGTTGATAATGGAACAATTCTTTTTGGTACAGTGGCCATGTGATTCCTTCCATCTTCTTTTTTTCTTCCATCTTTTTTTGATGTTTCTTGCATTGTTCAATATTTTGCCCTTAGTGTCCCTGAATATTTCAACTCAAGGTTTGAATCATGTTTTAAGGTCTTTCACCTTAAGAAACATTGAGTGTGTTCTTACCTTTCATGTTATTAACTCTAGGCCATTGCATATTTCAGTAGTTGTCATGAATTAAAATCAGAGCAGTCAGGTGGATTGAGTCTTTTTTTTTTTTTTCTATTTCTCTCACCTATTCATGAGCTGGCACAAGGTGCACGAAAACTTGGATATAATTAAGATAGTATATATATATATATATATATATATTGCAGACACAGTTAATAGTGAGGGGGAATATGAGAGTGAAAAGTGGATACGACAATGTGCTTATGGTGGCACAACCAGAATCTATCTTGGAAGAAAGAAGGCCATGCAATCAAGATGAAGGAGAGGATCAAAATAGTCAACAAGAAAGATGGAAGTGGTGGATGGAGATGTCAGGGCTTGATATTTAGAAACTAGGGTATGTGCTGCAAGTCACAAGACCCACGTCTAAGATGTAACAAGGAGACAAAAAGGTGGGTGTGGAGTGAAGAAGGGCCATTAGAGAAGAGGAGTTCAATGAATCAAGAGGCTGAGGCATTGGAAAGATCATCTACCTAGGAATGAAAAGTGCCAAGATTTCTGTTGTAGAGAGAGAGGGAGGGAAAGACAATGGTCTACGTGTTAAGGTAGCAAGGATTAGATAGTATGATTAAATGTCTGCAGATTTCTATGAAATAGAAAAATATTTCAGGGAGAAATGAAGAATATTGATCTAGATGCAGCTTTGGGTTGTGTGCATAGCAAAGAGCTGAGACTTAGAGGGTTGTATGGAAAGAAATGCCCCCAACAGCCATGTCTTGAGGATGCTCACAGAATAAGATGAGGATACAGGGTTTTTTTCATTTGGCTGGTTCATATGGTCCAGAGGACACAGAGACTAGAATTTCAGTTAGACTATAAGATTGGGTCATTTCAGGGACTTGGTGATTCATATAGGATGAGGATTTTGTGATGAAGTTTGGCCTGGGGAGGGACAGTTCTATTTTCTGTGAAGACTAATACAAAAAAGGACAAAAGGACTGGATGGGATCATTTCTGAAGGTCTCTAAGGCAGATTTTGATACTAATACGATCCAAGCTGGGAGGAGATAAGGGTTGCCAGAGGCACATAATGTTCTCTTTCCACCCTGTGGCATGCTTTCCAAAGACAGTTTTAGGAAACTAAAAGGGGTCATTGCATACAGAAGTCTGTGGGGGCACCATTACCTTTGATGGTGTTTAGGATGAAAACTTTATTTTAAAAAAAGTAAGGAAGTCATGAGAAAACTAATCTGTGTTTCCCCCTGAACATCAACAAAGAAGAGGCTTGATGATATGAATGTGGTGGAAACCTCAGAAAATGAGGTCAACCAAAATGTAAGGTTGAAATACCAGATTTAATCAAATATGGGTCATAGACTTCAAATAACAATTCACAGTGTTCAATGGGTCTTAAAAATCAATAAGAATAATGGGAACACTCAAAACATACATCAAAAATAAAAGGTACAGGTCAAAGGGAAAAGTCACAATAGAATAAAGTAAAACAAACACAGGGAAATACTCTACAAGGCTGTTAATCAAAGACATTCAAACAAAATGAGATAATATGGTTGCCTTGAACATATGGCAAAGTTTTGATTACATCAAATATGGGCACATAGCAAATGTATAAATATTAATATACGAGCGTATTTATAACTTTTTATGTCTATAGTATCCTAGTATTTTATAGGCATCCTAGTTCAGCACTGTAGGATAAGCACTAAACTTCTAACTGTAAGGTCGATGGTTCAAAGTCACCAGCTGCACCTCAAAAAACCTATACAGGGTTGGTGAGTCGGAAGCAACTTGATGGCACTTAAAAACAGCAGGGCTTTATAGAAGAAGAAGGGGGGGGGGGGGGACCAGAACTCTGATATACTTCTGAGGAGAGTGGAGTCTAACTCCATAAAATGTTTTGAAAGGACAATCTGATTGCATGTACTAAGTGTATTTGAAATATTCATACACTTTGACCCTTTAATTCCACTTTGGAATACATTCTAAGGAAGCCATCAGATGTATACTCCAGGATTTATTTATATGTGTTCCCATTGCAACATCATAATAATGAAATATTAAAAGAAACAATGGACTCAAGTGTAACAACAAATTTGAGGATGGTGCAGAACTGGGCAATGTTTCGTTGTGTTGTGCATAGGGTCGCTATGAGCCGGAACAGATTTGACAGCACCTAAAAAAAAATCCAAATAAGAAATGGAAAACTAGGAAGTTTCTAACCCTCTAAGGCTATTAAAGGACAGTGCTGACAGGATTTTACATAAAATTTATGATGTGACATTCTCAATGCACATTGAAGAGTATCTACCACATGCGTGCAAGTTCTGAAGCATAATTGCAAAATAAAAAGCAAGCATGAACCATTTGGAGTCCTGGTATGATGCTAAGCACTAGCTTGTTCTCATATATCATTGAAACCACCTACAGAGCTCTTACTTATCCCTTGCCCCTGCTCCCTACCCATAAATAAAAAACCTATCCATTAGCATATGATCAAGAGCCAATGGTATTGAAGGCAATAGTCCAAGCCGCATTGAAGGCATTGGCAAAGAACAAGGCTCCGGGGATTAATGGAATACAAATTGAAATCTTTTCAACAAACTGATGCAGCACTGGAGGAACTCACACATCAATGCCAAGAAATTTCAAAGACAGCTTCCAGGCCAACTGACTGGAATGTGCCCATTCCAAAGAGAGGTGTCCTAGTGTAATGCAGAAATCATTGGACAATACCATTAATATAACATGAAAATGAAATTTTGCTAAAAAAATTTTAAATGGCTGCAAAAGTACATTGACAGGGAATTGCCTGAGGTTCAAGCCATATTCCGACAAGGACATGGAATGCGGGATATCACTGCTGATGTCAGGTGGATCTTGGCTAAAAACAGAGAATACCAGAAAGTTGTTTACCTGTGCTTTATTGACTAAGCAAAGGTTTTCAATTATATGGATCATGACAAGCTATGGATAGCATTGCAAAGAATGAGTATTCTGGAACACTTAGTTGTGTTCATGAGGAACCTGTATGTAGACCAAGAGGCAGTTGTTTGAACAGAACAAGGATTTAAAACCAGGAAAGGTGTGAACTGGGGTTGTATTCTTTCACTATACTTATTCAAGCTGTATGCTAAGCAAATAATCTGGAAAACTGGATGATATGAACACGAACATGACATTAAGATTGGAGGAAGACCCATTAACAACCTGTGATGGCCATATGATGCAACCTTGCTTTCTGAAAGTGAACAGGACTTTAAATACTTACTGATGACTATCAATGACCACAGTCTTCAGTATGGGTTTCATCTCAGTGTAAACAAAAATCCTCACCACTAGACCAATAAGTAACATCATGATAAATGGAGAAAAGATTGAATCTGTTAAAAACTTCATTTTACTTGGATCCGCTATCAGCTCATAGAAGTAGCAGTCAAGAAATCAAACTATGTATTGCATTAGGCAAATCTGCACAAGACCTCTTTAAAGTGTTCAAGAACGAAGATGTCAGTTTGAGAACTAAAGTGCACCTGACCCATATGCATGTGAAATTTGGACTATGAATAAGGAAAACCTTAGAAGAATTGATGCATTTGAGTTATGGTGTTGGAGAAGAATATTAAATGCAGTATGGACTGCCAGAAGAGCAAACAAATCTGTGTTGGATGAAGTACAACCAGAATGCTCTTTAAAGGTCAGGATGGCGACACTTCATCTCTTATGCTTTGGACATATTATCAGGAGGGACCAGTCCCTGGAGAATGACATTATGCTTAGTAAAGTGGAGGATCAACAACAACAAAGACCTCCTCAATGAGATGGGTTGGCATAGTGGCAGCAGCAGCAAGGAGTTCAAGTGTGAGCAGGTTTGTTTTGTTCCTTTGTGTATATGGTAGCTATGATTTGGAATCGATTTGACGGCACCTAACAACAATTATGATGGTGTTTATGGGTTCACTTTTGATAATTTTTGGTTTCTTTATGTAATCCACATTGAAGGCTGAAGTCTTTGCTCTACATCAACAAGTGCTTTAAATCCCCTTTGCTTCCAGCAAACAAGGCTTGTTAGCTGCATATTGCTGATTGTTAATGAGCCTACCTCCTGTCCTAATGCCATGCTCTTCTTTACATTGTCCACTTTTCTCAGATTATTTGCTCAGCATACAGATTGAATAGTATGGTGAAATGATGCAAACCTGGTACACACCTTTCCTGATCTTAAACCATACAGTGCCCACTTGTTTTATTGAAATACTGCCTCTTATTCTACGTACAGTTACTGAATAAGCACAATTAAGGGTTCTGGAATTCCCATTCTTCACAATACTATCTACATTTTGTTACGATCCACTGTTGGATGTCATTTATAAATAAAGCACAAATGAACAGTCTCTGTTTTCAGCCAACATCCATCTGACATCGGTAATGATATCTCTTGTTCCATATTCTCTTATGAGAATTTGACATTTTGGCTATTCCTCATTAATGTGCTCCTACACAAGCGTTTGCATTATCTCCTGCAAAATTTTACTTGCATGTAATATTCAGATTGTTCAATAATTTCTGCATTCTGTTGATTTGTTTTTCTATGGAATAGGCATAATCATGGATCTTTTCCAGTTGATTGATGAGATAGCTGTCTTCCACAGAATAGTGAGTGCTTCTCGTGCTATATCAGTTTGTTGAAAGATTTCAATTTTCATTCTGTCAATTCCTGGGGCCTTGTTTTTCACTAATGTCTTCAGTACTCTTGAAATGACTGAACATTGACCAATTCTTTTTGGTACAGTGACTCTCTATCCTTTCCATCTTCTTTTGCCACTTTCTGCGTTCTTCAATATATTGGCTGTCAAATTTTGGGGAACAGTCTCCCAGTTTTCCTTTCATGGAGGCTTGCTCTCAAATCACTTGATCCCCAGGTTTCTTGTTGTTGCTGTTGAGTTCTGTGGAGTGGATCTACACACATGATGTTGTTGTTACACACCTTCAAGTCAGTTCTGACTCACAGCAACTTTGTATAGTGTTTATTTGCTGGGTTGAGAGAAGGCCACCTATTTGTCCAGGACTGTGGGCATGCCCAGGAAAGACCTGAGAAGACTCTCAGTTCTTACATGTATGCACTCATACAGGACCTTGGTATCTGTTTTAGACATCATTGTTGTTGTTAAGTGCCCTTGAATCAGTTCAGACTCATAGTCACCCTATATAGGGTTTCTGAGTAGCAATTGGTGGGATTGAATTTTCAACCTTGTGATTTTCAGTCCAGTGCATAAACCTGCAGTACCACCCCAGGAGTCCATTAGACATTATTGTTGTTGCTAAGTGCTGTGGAGTCGATCCATAGCCACCCTGTATAGGATTTCCAAGGAGCGAGTACTGAGCTTCAGCAGCTGACCTTGCAGTACAGACCAACCTTGCAGTCCAGGGCATTAACGCAGAGCACCACACTAGGACTCCTTAGATATTATTGTTGTTAAGTGCAGTCGAGTTGGTTCTGATCCATAAATAGGGTTTTCAAGGAGCAGCTAGTGAACTTGGACCACTGACCTTGCGGTTCAAACAAATTTTGCAGTCCAGCGCATTAACCTGCAGTGCCACAGCAGAACTCCTAGTGACTGCCAATATCTTGTTTAACAAGGAGACAATTGAAAGTGCATAGAGTCATCTCATCAGTGTTGACCACTGATGTCTGCCACCTTCAGGCTAAAGAGCTTAATTGTCAACACCATACTTCCATTCTTTCTTCCTCAGCTGCATGAGGCAGAGGAAAATGGACACACGTCAGCCTGAACCTCTGACTTAAAGCGGAGAATAGCTGCCCTGGAGAGCTCCTGGTACCCACTGTGGATTTTATGAGTCAGAAATGTACAAACACTCAGTTAAACCTATCTTTTTGAAGCCATTTGTTCATTTGTTACATCAGTATAACGTAACTTACCATGATTATGTCTGAGGTGGGAAATTTCCACTGGAAAGGATGGTAGTCCAGCCTGGAGTGTCTAGAAGAACAGAAGATACTTTGTGAAGTAAGAATAGCAGGAAAAATCAGAAACAATAATGGCAGTATGATGAATTACTACAAGAACAAGTAAGCTCTTCGCCCAGGAGCCATCAAGGCAAGTGGTCGGTTTCCCTCAGAGCAAACTCCCATCCAAGACTAAGACTCAAGGGGAATACATGAGCAGGCATATGGTCTGGCTGGTGACCACGTTGGTCACCGATAAAGAGAAGAGGGGGGAAAAACAGCAGTGAAGTTGGGATCTAAGTCTGAACACTTTCAATAGACGCCTGTGAAGCCAGGCAGAGACCTGGATGGCCAGCAGTGTAAGACCTGAGGACTCCTGGGCCCAGTGGCAGTGATGTGGCCATGGAGGACTGGAGTGGAGAGTGAAGCATCCAGCTGATATGAAGTGAGGGGAGATACACAAGAACACCCTCACTTGCAGATAGTACCCACTTGACCTGGCTTTGATGGTTGGATAATCAGAACTCGACTAGAAGAAGAAAAAGAGGGAAGAAAAAAGAAAAGAAAGAGTAACCCACTACAATTGGATGAACTTTACCTATACTTATGGATATAGTAGCTCAAAAAAGGGAACAAATGTTTACAGCAAGAATCACTCCCACCCTCTCAGTACACACGAGTGACAGGGATGGGCAACTT
>NW_006408559.1:10049427-10056368 GCF_000296735.1 Chrysochloris asiatica
AAAAAAAAAAAAAAGAGTCATAGTATGGAACTGTAGGATAAGCACTGGATTGCTAACTGCAAGGTCAATGGTTCAAAACCACCAGCCATTCCTTGGAAACCCTATACAGAGTTGCTATGAGTGAGAAGCGACTTGACAGCATTTAACAAAAACAACAGCAAAAATCCTTGTTAAAAGATCCCTGGTGGTGCAAAGTTAAGTGCTTGGCTGCTAACAAAAGGTTGGTGGTTTAAACCCACCATGGAAGAGAGATCTGACAATCTGCTTTCAGAATGTCACAGCCTTGAAAGTCTGATAGGGTAATCTACTCTGTCCCAAGTGGGGACTATGGGTCAGAATTGAGCCTATGATGTCCCAAAACAATAACAAATAACTGAATCCCCATCCTGCTATATATGCAGCTTTCGTGTTCTATATTGTGTTGTGGTTGCTGGTTTTTGCAAGCGGCCTTATTAAGATGTAATTCATATTTCTTAAAGGAGCTCTGGTAGCGTAGTGGTTACGAATCGGGCTGCGAACCTTAAGGTCAGTGGTTCAAAACTACCAGCTGCACCGCAGGAGAAAGATGAGGCTTTCTACTCCCGTAAAGATTTACACCCTCGGAAACCCTGTACAGGGTCGCTATGGGTCGGAACCGACTCGACGGCACTTAAACAACAACAAACAAATAGTGTACAATTCCAAGATAGATGCTAGCACTATGTTGTGTATTGTGAGCTGATTCAGACTCACAGTGACCATATAGAACAGACCAGAGCAGCCCCATGTGGTTCCCTAGGCTGTACTCTTTATGAAGAGTACTGGTGTGGCATTGTAGAATACACACTGGTGTGCTAAATGCAAGGTTGGCAGTTCAAACTCACCAGATGCTACTTGGAAATCTTATGTAGGATTGCTATGAGTCTGAACTGATTCAACGGTGATTAACAACAACAACAATCTTGATGGTAGCAGATTGCCAGTTATTTTTTTCTTGCTGAGTAGCAGGTGGATTCCAACAGCTGACTTGCCGGTTATCAGCTGAGTGCTTAGCCACTGTGCCACCAGAGTTCTTTCTCTAATGTCTACATGTTGCCAGTGACAAATCCTGACATGTGCTATGTGGTGTCTACTGGATGCTGCTATTCCTTGTGGCAGGTATCACCTTGTCACCTGAGTTAAACAAAACAAACCCTGTCAAGCTGTTTCTAGTTTTTTTTACGGGATATTGCATTCACCATCTGCAGTGTAGTGAATTATTTAATGTCACTTCTAGCCATAGTCTTTGTAAGCTCCCATCAGACAACTTTTTTTTGATGGCTCTGGGTAAGAGAAGGAAGGAAAAGATACTGATGGATACTATGGTTTCGTTGTGAGTGATTGTTACCAGCGTTGTGATTGGTCACTTTTGCCATCCCACTGGGTATAAAATGAGCCATCTCAGAAACAGACAGGGTGATCTCAGTAACATCAGAGAAGAAGACCCAAGAGAGGAGTGCTCCTTTGGACCCCTGAGATCCCTGAACATTGAACCTTTTCAATGCAGGGATAGAAAGATATGACACTGGAGAGTGGCAGAGGAGAAACAGCAGAATCAAGAACCAGAGCAAGGGACAAGGACCAGTCCGCGGAGTGATTTTGAAAAGCAGGCTCATTTGTGGAGCATTGTTGTTGTTATTTGGTGCCATCTAGTCGGTAGCAACTCATAGTGACTTTATGCACAACAGAACGAAACACTGTCCCGTCTTCGGTCAACCTCATGATGCTTGCTACGTTTGAACCCATTGATGCTGCCACTGTGCCAATGCATCTCACTGGGGATCTCCCTCTTTTTCTCTGACCCTCCACCTTACCAAACATTATATTCTTCTCCAGTGACTGGACCCTCCTGATAATATGTCCGAAGTATGAGGGATGAAGTCTGGCTTCCACGGAACACTGGCTATACTTCTTCCAACACAGATCTGTTTGTTCTTTTGGCAGTCCATGGTACTTTTAATATTCTCCTCCAACATCATAAACCAGATGCATCAACTTTTCCTTATTCACTATGCAACTTTGCATGCATATGAGGTTATTGAAAATACCATGGCTTAGGGCAGGTGCACCTTAATCCTCAAACTGACATTTAGCTCTTCAACACTTTAAAGAGGTCTTGTATAGCAGCAGATTTGCCTAGTGCATTAAGCTGCTTAATTTTTTTGACTGCTGTTTACATGAGTGTTGATGGTTGATCCAAGCAAAGTGAAGTATTTGACAACTTCAATCTTATCTCCATTTATATGGATGTTGTTTATTTGTCCAGTGGTGAGGATTTTTGTTTACTTTACATTGAGGTATAACCCATGCCAAAGGCTGTGTGGTCTTTTATCTTCATCAGTAAGTATTTTAAGTCCTCTTTGCTTTCAGCAAGCAATGTTGTATCTGTTAATGAGCCTTCCTGTAATCCTGACACCACATTCTTCTTCATATAACCCAGCTTCTCAGATTATTATTTGTTCAGCATACAGATTAAATACATATGGTGAAAGAATATAACCCTGGTGCTCACATTTCCTAATTTTAAACCATTTGGTGGTCCCTCGTTCTGTTCAAACAACTGCCTCTTGGTCTATGTACAGGTTCCTCATGGGCACAGTTAAGTGTTCCGGAATACTCTTACTTTGCAATGTTGTCCATAGCTTGTCATGATCCACACAATTGAAAGCATTTGCATAGTCAATAAAGCACAGGTAAACATCTTTCTGGTATTCTCTGCTTTCAGCCAAGATCCATCTGATGTCAGCAATGATATCCCTCATTCCATGTCCTCTTCTGAATCCAGCTTGAACCTCTGGAAGTTCTCATTTTGTGGAGTTAGGTGACTCTAAACACTTAACTGGGGAGTTAAGTTTGCTGACCCACAGTGCTAGAGTTTAGCACCTTTGAACCTGAGACTTACAATGGTGTGGAGTGTTCTTTGGGAAATTATTCACAGCCTAAAACAGCTTTGTGATGATATTGCTGAGCAGAGCATAAGCCAGGCCAAGGGATGTGGGCTAGAGAGAGGCTTGTCTGATGGTAAAACTGAGGAGAAGCTGTTCTGACTGGAACAACTGTGTCTTGAGGATTTTATGATCCTGCATTGTAACCTGTTAACATCCCTAGTAAGCCCCATGACTATCAGTATAGTGTCTGAGTTCTGTGTGACCTTTACCGTGAGTTATTGAAGCCACCTGAGAAGCAGAGAGTGCTGTGGGAGGAATAGCTGGTACCTGGTTACACTATCTGATGCTGCTTCAACATCTGCATTGTCAACAGGCAGTGATTCCACTGGGGGTGTGGAGGATGCACACTGAAACCCCGGCACTGTCAGCGGGGGTGACTCAAAAATGTCCCCAGGGTCTGAAGTGTTGGTGTTGGTGATCAGAGGCTAGTATTGGGTGGGGAGATGCTGGCAAGGCAATGTTGGAACTAAGATTGCTGTCAACTAAGAATATAACCAGGGTTATATTCTTTCACCATATGTGAAAACTTGGGGCACTGTGAAACCACTGGGCAGACAGGTAGATCTTCTCTTTGGCCAATGGGCGATGGAAGAAGCTACAGGGAGTCATGGAGGTTGAGCCAAAAGAGGTAAGGCTGTCAGAGCACTGCTTTGGGCCGGGGCTGGGCAGCTCCGACCACCAAGAGAGGTGCACAGCATGAAGGCAGAGTGGTTGCTATCAAGACTCACCTCATTGGATGACACCAATCTTAGTGTGGTCATTGCCACCAAGATACCAAAATGATTCAATTTTCCATGCTATAAAGGGGAACAATCTCTGTCTCTCCTTTCTTTGTTTGTAAACCAAATTAATGAACTTGTACTCCATTGTCTTTTGAATCTTTTAGAAAACTTGTTGACCATCCAGTGGATTCTGACTCATGGTGAGCCTGTATGTGCAGAGTAGAATGGCTCATTGGAGTTTCATGACAGTGACGTTACAGTAATAGATCACTTGTCTTTGGAGGTGCCTATGGATAGCTACTAACGCCCACTCTTTGGGCTGGTCGCTGAACAGCTTGACCACTGAGCGACTCCTTTAGTAAAATTGTGCTTTATTGTTTTGTTATTCCCACTTTATCTACAGTTTTTTCTCTTTTCTAATGACAAAAACCAAAGTTTGGGAAGGTAATAATCTACACAGCCGATATCAAGCCCTGTTCTAAATTGTGTTTCTCTCATAGCAACTAGGATTTTATTGTTGGATAAAGTTTACCTGAGAGGAGGTAATGCAGTTGTTTAGTGCTTGGATGATAAGCTCTAAGTCAGTGGTTCAAACCCACCCACTGCTTTGCAGGAGACAGATGCGGCAGTCAGAAAGATGAGGCAGTCTGCATCTTGAAGAATTGCAGTCTTGCTCTACTTTTAAACAAATGGATTCCTGGCAGTCTGCCCTAACCAATTCAGTAGATAGATTCATACTGTCCTGAATTCAACAGTAAATAGTGTTTCAGTTCAAGTTGATAGCTTTGAAGAAGTTGGTTTTAAAATTTTAGAGAAAATACAGACATTATTCTCAGGCCAGAAGGTGTAATAGAGAATATACTAAAGATAGTAGATAGATTCTGTAGGAAAAATGTGACTATTTCCCTTTGTCAAGTCCTGAGTGAAAAAAAAAAAGGGGGGGGGGGAGGAGAGAGCACATTTAACAAATTAGATGGCTCTATGTGATGTTTTCCAATTACATTAACTATATCAAGTGCATGATCAAAAGTGGGGGAACATACATGCACACAACTTTATATATATGTATTAATGTCCGGAATGCCAAAATACTAACTACACAGAGCTTTTCAAAATATCAGTAATTTTAAACTTCCATTTGGAGAAAGAAGAGGAAAAATTACATGGCACACCCATTACAGGGGTCAATGTGCTGGATTGCAAAGTCGACTTGAACTGCAAGATTGGTAGTTCAAGCTCAGCAGCCACTCCTCAGAAACTTTATACAGAGTCGCTATGAGTCAGGACCAACACAAAATCACTTAACAGCAACAACAAACCAGTTAGAAGTCCTGATGTGGCACTGTAGGATAAGCACTGGACTGCTAACTACAAGGTTGGCAGTTCAAATCTACCAGTCTTTCCTCCAAAACCCTATACAGGGTTTCTATGAGTTGAAACCAACTTGACAACACTTAACAACAACAACTGTTAGTTGGTCATATTTTCAGGGAGGCGGTGGCCACAGGGAGACTAGGACCAATCAGTTTCACTTTCTCAGCTAGGGGAAGGTTAAACTCAGTAGAGACCTACACACAAGGGAAACACAGCTGAGGGAACATTGGACCAGTTGTGACAAATATAGAAAGAATGTCGGAGGAAGAAATAAACACTTACTACAAGGAGCTCTGGTAGTGTAGTGGTTACGAATCGGGCTGCTAGCCTCAAGGTTGGCAGTTTGAAACTACTAGTGGTTACATGGGAGAAAGATGAGGCCTTCTGCTCCCATAGAGATTTACAGCCTTGGAAACCCTGTGCAGGGTCACTATGAGTCGGAAGCAACTCCATGGTACTTAACAACAAAAACAACCGAGGCAGGCTCTGCCATTTACCAGATGGATTTGAGATAGAAAGCAAAGCAAATGATTCCTATCTACAGGAATGGCTCCCTTGGCTTCCAGGATGCAGGTCAGCAATGGGTGTAGAAGAGTGACCAGAAACTTTCTGCTAAGACGTACTCTTCATGATCTATTTTGCCTAAAGTCAGAAAGTAATGATTTCAGTTGAGGTTATTTCTTCTCCTTATAAAAAAACATATACACATGTATGATACACATATGTGCATATGGAGTCCTGGTGGCACTGTAAATAGACCAGACAGCTAACTGTAAGGTTAGCTGTTCGAACCCACCAGCCACTCCTAGGAAACCCTATACAAGGTTCCTATGAATTAGAACCAACTCAGTAATGGCACATAACAATATATGCACATACACACATGTGTGTGCCTCTATATGCATGAACATATATGTGTACACATGTGTGCATACATGCATTGTGTGTGTGTGCGCATTCTGGGATGTGTGCATGCATGTGTGCACACTTGCATGTGTCTCTGTGTCTGCACATATATATTGTGCATGTGTTCATTTTGAACAGCCATATTCTCTGTTGTAAACTCTCCCAGGTCAGGCCTCATACCTCAGAGGAGCCCGGTGATCTGTTTGAGTAAATGCATGAGTATTAGCCAGATGCTAGCCAGTAAAATCCTGCTAAGATTTGCACCGCAGAGCTGACTGAAATGACATGACCTTTAAAGCAGAGGATTCACTTTTCATTCGCTTCAGTCTTCTCTAGCAAAAAAACTGGGGGAAAGCATGAAGATGGTGCCTGATTCTTAATTGTGTCTACCTAGATTAAAATGGGATGCAAGGGAAGGATGGAGATTTTCTGACCTCCTGGTTTCAACAACCAGACAAACAGAGAAGACAGCAAACTCACCCCACTGGGAGAAACTAGGAATGCCAATAAAATTGTTGCCACAACCCAGGAAGTGATCCCAGTTAATTCAAGAGCTTCAAAACTGGATTGGAAAGAAACAATAAAATGTTTGCATGTGCTCTTCTGTCAGAAATGAAACCCCTGGGCCATCACAAGGAGGCTGTTCGATATTTCCTTTCTTCCATTTTTTAACTCCTTATCCCAAGGGCTCTCCTGACTAGAAAATCAGAAAGCAATTTGGTTGCCTCTTTCACAACATACTGACATTTTGAAGTATCCAGCAGTATCTTTCTGCCTACCCCACATTATCAGGTTTTAAGCACTTCCCTTGCTTGCTGAAAGTGAAGAGGACTTGAAACATTTACTTATGAAGATCAAAGAGCACAGCCTTCAATATGGATTACATCTCAATGTCAAGAAAACAAAAATCCTCACCACTGGACCAATAAACAACATTCTTATCAATGGAGAAAAGATTGAAGTTGTCAAGGAC
>NW_006408559.1:10056948-10059296 GCF_000296735.1 Chrysochloris asiatica
GACTCGATGGCACCTGACAACAACAACAAGAAGCACTTCCTTGCTCTAGTAGAAGATGTAGTTTTTCAGAAAAGAACGATGTTGGAAGTAGGGTGGATAGATTGTGCTTTCTGGGGCTCAGAGAAAGCCTCCAAAGTACTCTGTAGATAGTAGTTTTGTTTGTTTTAATATTCTACCTTCTGGGGCTGTAGAACACCAGACATTTGGACATTGGAGAGGTTTCTCAGTCCATGGGAGTAACAATAGAAAAAAGCATGGTGGGTACTGGGCTATATGTGAGATGTATTCACACCAGTTTGCCGTTCCCTTGTACTTTTGAAAAGGGTCTCCTATCACTATACACGTTGGCTAAATGGCCATGGAATACCACAAAATTCTGAATCTGGACCAGTCTCTCATCATTTGAAGATGAATAAAAAAGTTTGATTAAAAGTCGATTGAAAAGGAAAGATTCACATGCAGGAAAGGAGACTGAAAATAATGTCATTTTAAGTATAAATTGGGACTTCTGGTGTAGCACTGTAAGATAAGTGCAGGACTGCAAGGTCAGTTTGAACCACAAGGTCAGCGGTTCAAACTCACCCATTGGTCCTCGGAAACTCTATACTGTGTGGCTATGAGTTGGGACCAACTCAATGGCACTTAACAACAGCAACAAGAAGTATAAAGTAGACTTTACAGAAAGAATTGTTTGGAATCTTCTATAAAATACTAGAAGATAAGGAGTCCTTCCCACCTACCAACCCTCTTCCCTCCCCACAAACAAACAGGGACAACTTCAGGAAATCAAAGATTAACAAGCAGTCACCCAGGAACTTAGGCAACAGAATTAGAATATTGATTGTACTCGGTAGGTAGCAAGTCACTGTAAAAACAAATCTGTGAATTAGATCACAGAATTGATAACATTTCTCTGAATACAGGTGAAAACATTGTTTAAAGCACACAAGACAGATAAGGACATTGACTCAGATGAACAAGAATAGGATATTCAATTGAGTCAGTTATACTCTGAGGGAGAAACCAGAACATTTGTAATGAAATCAATCAGGCATAGAGTTGAAAAAAAAAAGGAGTTTAAATTCTAGGATTGGGGGATGATGAATCAAAAGGCAAGGTAATAGCTGCAAAAGAAGAAAAATGATTAAGCCCTATGTTGGTCAAACCTTTTGAATATAATATGTTGTTGTTGTTGTTAAGTGCTGTCGAGTCGGTTCCGACCCATAGCGACCCTGTACTACCGCGGAGCTGCTGGTAGTTTCGAACCGCTGACCTTATGGTTCGCAGCCCAATTCGTAACCACTACGCTACCAGAGCTCCTCTTGGGAAAAATGTAAGAATCTAAGCACAACCCAACAGCACCTTCCAAGAAACAATAACAATAGCTTACATCACCCGGAAGTTGAGTTTCAGTCATCTAAAGTTTTGCTATATTTTCTATTTTCCACAATTGTCATAATTTGCTGCTATAATTTGTCATAATACAGTGCAACTGATTTAAAAGAAGATATCATACTGCACATAAATTATATTCATTTGGAAGATTTATGTTTTGAGTGGGTGTATATGTGTTTAGATTTTAGTGTACCTCAAAATACTACCAATAGTTATCCCTGGGTGGGAAAATGCAAGCAAATGTGATTTTTCTTTTTTAAGTTTTGGAAAATGAACATGATTTAGATTTATTTTCAAAAAAGTTTACTTTTGAAGCACAGAATTTATTTTTTATAGTCAATTTTTGAATGATCATGGATATAATTTTAAAGCTATTTTAGAAGAAAATCTAGGAGTCTATTAACCTACAGCAACAAAAAGTAGATAAACATATCTGACTACATAAAATACCATATGATCAAGCAATCCCACTGTTAGGTACAGATCCTAGAAAAACAAGAACCCAGACACAAACAGATATAGGCACACCCACGTTCACTGCTGCGTTATTCACAATATAAAAGAGACGGAAGCAATCTAAGTACCCATCATTGAAAAATAGATACGCAAATGTACATATAAACAATGGAATATTATTCAACATTAAAAGACAATGAGAAATCTATGAAACCTCTCATAAAATGGATGAACCTGGAGGATCATTTGTTGAATGAAATAAGCGAATTGCAAAAGGATTCATATTGTATAAGATCATTGATATAAAAAGTCAAGAAAAGGTTTTCACACTGAAAGAAATATTCTTTGATGGGTACTAGAAATGAGACGGTAAGGAGAGCAATCGCTAACTAGAAAGTAATTGTTGTTGTTCAAAAGCCGTGAAGTTGATTCCAACCCATAGCGATCCTGTATAGAGTTTCTAAGGAGCAGCTGGTGAACTTGAACCACAGGCCTCC
>NW_006408559.1:10060566-10061603 GCF_000296735.1 Chrysochloris asiatica
ATAGGCAAATATGAGTAAATATGAAAAATATTTCCCAGAAAGATGACAAAGATTTAATACTAGTATTCTACAAAGAGCCCTTATAAATTGATAATAGTGACAAATAGCTCAATAGAAAAAGATAGGTAAAGGCTATGAATATACAATTCGTGAAAAAGCAAATCTAAATGCACAATAAGTATATGAAAAATGCTCAAACTCTGTCATTATGAGGAAAAAGCAATGTGAAATAACAATGAGTACCAGACTGGCAAACATTTAAAAGAATGATAATACCTTTTTCCTGGTGGCATATGGGGTAAAGGATTTGAACTGTTATTTATTGCTGATAGAAATGTGAATTTATGGAAGATTTTCTAAAAGGAATTGGTAATATGTCCTATGGTTTAGTGATTTCTTTGCTGGGTATGTATTGTTGTTAGGTGCAGCCCAGTTGGTTCTGACTCATAGTGGGCCTATGCACAACAGAATGAAACACTGTCCAGTCCTGTATCTTTGTCACAATTGTTGTTTTGTTTGAGTCCATTATTGTTGCTACTTCGTAAATTCATCTTGTTGGAGGATCTTCCTCTCTTCCACCGACATTCCAATTTACCAAGCATAATGCCCTTCTCCATGGGCTGGTCCCTTCTGACAACAGGCCCAAAGTATGAAAGATGAAGTCTTGCCACCCTTACTTCCAAGGAGCACAGTAGATGTACTTCTTCCAAGACAGATTTGTTTGTTTTTCTGACATTCCATGGTACTTTCAATATTTTTCGCCAACACCATAAATCAAATGTATCGATCCTTCTAGTGTCTTCATTATTCATTGTCCAACTTTCACATGCCTATGACGCTATCGCAAATACCATGACTTGGATCAGGTGCTCCTTAGTCCTCAAACTGACAACTTGCAGCAATTTTGCTGAATTAAATACATCCTTTGATTTCCTGACTGGTGCTTCTATGACCATTGATGGTGGATCCAAGCAAAATGATTTTCTTTCACAACTTCAGTCTTTTCTCGATTTATTATGATGTTATTTACAGGTTCA
>NW_006408559.1:10069353-10092028 GCF_000296735.1 Chrysochloris asiatica
GATTCAGTTGGGAGGATTGTTGTTCTCCTTATATTGAGGTGCAATTCATACTGAAGGCTGTGGTATTTGACGTTCATTGGTAAGTATATTAAGCCCTCTTTATTTTCAGCAAGCACGATTGTTTCATCTGCTTACTGCAGGTTGTTAATGAATCTTCCTCCAATGCCACATTCTTTCTCATGTAATCCAGCTTCTCTGATTATTTGTTCAGTATACAGGCTGAATAAGTATGGTGAAAGAATACAACCCTGGTTTACACCTTTCCCAATTTTAAACCACTTTGTATCCCCTTCGTTTTTCGAATAACTGCTTCTTGGCCTAGCGGTAGGTTCCCCATGAACACAATGAAATGTTTTGGAATACCCATTCACCACAAAGTTATTCATAGTTTGTCATGATCCACAGAGTCAGAAAACCTTTGCATAGTCAGTAAAGGATAAGTAAACATCTTTCTGTATTTTCCTTTTTTGGACATGATTCATCTGACATCAGCAATGATATCCCAAGTTCCATGTCACAACAACACACAAGCCACCACAATACTGAAAACTGACAGAAAAGTGGTGGAATCTACCCATAGAATCTTTCAATATTGCAACTCAAGGCTTGAAATTTTTGTTAGTTCTCTCAGCTTGAGAAATGCTTAGTGTGTTCTACCCTTTTGAGTTTTTAACTCCAGATCCTTGTACATTTCAGTATAATATGTACTTTGCCTTCTCAAGCTGTCCTTTGAAATTTTCTGCTCAGCTCTTTTACTTAATAATTTCTTCCAGTGACTTTAACTTATTTAAATTTAAGAGCAAGTTTTAGAGTCTCTTCTGACATCCATTTTGGTCTTTTCTTTCTTCCTTATCTTTTTGCTTTCTTCAGGAATAATCACATTGATGTCAACCCCAAACCCTCTGGTCTTCAGTCATTAATGTCTAATGCATAAAATTTGTTCTTGAGATGGTCTGTAGATTTAGACGGGATATATTTAAGGTTATATTTTGTCTCTCATGGACTTGTTTTAATTTTACTTTGCTTCAGCTTGGACTTGCATATAAGCAATTGATGGTCTGTTCCATAGTCAGCCACTGGCCTAGTTTTGGCTGATGATATTCATCTTACACATGTAATCAATTTGATTATGTGTATTACATCTGGTGAGACCCATGTGTATAGTCACTCTTTATGTTGTTGAAAAAACAGTATTTGCAGTGAATAAGTCCTGGGTCTTACAAAATTCTATCATGTGATCTCTAGCTTCATTTCTATCACCAAGGCCATGTTTTCCTAACACAGATCCTTCTTTTGTTTCCAACTTTCACATCCCAATCACCAGTAATTAGGATTGCATGTTTGATTCATTTCAGACTGAACAAATTGATAGAATTATTTCATTTTATCATCGCTTGTTTTAGTGGTTAGGGCATAAATTTGAATAATAGTCATATTAGCACAATTTCCTTGTAGGCATGTGGGCATTATGCCATCATAGATAGTATTGTACTTTATGACAGAGTTTGATATGCTCTCTTTGATGATGAGTGAGACCTCATTCCTCTTGAAATTGTTTTCCTCAACATAGTAAACCATATGATTTTCAGATTCAAAATGGCCAATATCATTCTTTTTCAGGTTATCAATGCCTAGGATATCAATCTTTATGTATTCCATTTCATGTTTTATAATGTCTATTTTTTTCTAGATTCATCCTTCATGCATTTCATGTTCTACTTATTAATGGATATTTGCAGCCATTTCTTCTAATTCTGGATTATGTTCCATAAGCAAATGAATGTCTCCAAAGCTTTGCACCATCCAAGTCATTAAGGTCAATTCTACTTTGAAGAGGCTGTTCATCACCAGTCATATTTGAGTCCCTTTCAAATGGAAAGGCTCATCATCTGACACTATATCAGATAATGATCTCTGCTATTCATACAGTTTTCAATAGCTATCCCTTCAGAAGTGGTCTGCCTCTCCTTTCTCCTACTCTGTCTTAGTATGAAGTCCTGGTGAAACCCATCCACCATGGGTGCCCCGATGGTATTTAAAATATCAGACATGTAGTTTTCAGCAACACACAATCTGTTACAGTCTGACAAGCTGACAGATGAGTGGTGGTACTGGACATATAGCCTATGAAAATAAAGGTTTTAATATGTAATGGTATTTATACAAAGATGGATTGCAAGTTCTAGTAAAGAAAAAAAAAAAAAAAAGATGAAATCCCATCAGTCAGAGAAAGGGTGAGTAATTATGGGAAATCCATATAAGAAATTCCATTTATCCATTAAGAATGATTTAGAGCATGCCAGTTGATTTGGAGCAACTGCCACGAGGTACTAATCATTTATAAAAGCAAGATGCAAAGATGTGAAAACTATGATTTAATTTTAAAGAATCAATGAAAAATACTTCCTATTTATGTTTGGCCTTGTTCACAAAACAACACACAGAGATACGTAACATAAGTTACATGACAGGCTGATAGAAGGATGATATAGGCAACAAAATATGGAGTTCAAGGAAAATAATAAATTAGTGATGTGAAAGTTTTGGGCACTACTCCCAATGCTGGAGTTATAAAGGTGAATTCAACTATCACAAAAAGTACAACTCAGAGAAGGTAGGTGTGGGTGAGAAGCAGGCTTCACAGCATGTGCTAGGCAGTTCTTTGGGGGTGGCTGAGCTTTCCTTATTCCAATAAAACATCATATTTCTAAGTTCAGTTACCCAAGAGAAGTGTGAGCAGAAATTCTGAACAGTTAGCCATGTGCAGCATCTAAAATATTCATGTATCTTGGCAAAACCAGTGACCAAGCATCTCTAGATATGTGTATCCAGTAGGAGAGGGTAGCTAGAGAAGAAAACCCCAAAAAAGAAGTGAGATACAATGTTCCATTGTTGTTATTAAGTGTCGTTGAGTCATTTCTGACTCATAGCAACACTATATAGGGCTTTTGAGAGGTGGCTGGTGAGTGTTAATAGTGCACCCAAGAAAAATAATATCTTTGACAACTTAAGTCTTTTCTCCATTTATCATATGTAGGGTCCACAATAGTGTTCTTTACTTATCATATGTAGGGTCCACAGTAATTTTAACACAGTCATATGTGATATCATGATTTTTCAAAAGTGTGTATATGAGTGTGTTTATTGTACTATTAGTGCATGTGGAGATTCTTTGTTGTGACTGACTAGACACCGTCTCTTCTTGTACAGGAACCATCTCTTCATGGTCCATATTGTAAAATGTGTCACTTTTAGATAAGTTCTTATTTCTCATTGTGAGAAAAAGACCATGATGTAAATATTCACCATGCCATGGCTCTTTAGAATCTGTTTGCATATTTTTATTGTATGGAAGCACAATGAATTTTCTTGCTTCTTCAGTATTCCAATATCATTTATTTACTGCTAATTATGTTAACACTCATGATGCTGCATCCTCTGTCATGTTGATAGTGAATACTGGTTTCCAGTGACTCACTCAAAAGTTGTTACTATGGTCCATTGATAACACAAAGGAAAATTTTGTCCAGAGGTTCAGAAAAATGTGAGTGGTGACTTGTGTTGTGGTCATGCTGTATCTCTAGTATGAAACAAAAACAACACATCCCCAACTACAATGTCTGTGGAACTCTTTAGGATGTAATCACAGCATTCCTAGAATGTGATCTTGTTCAATGTTGGTCTACTACTGCCGTCCTAACCCTGCCACCAGTAAGGAGATAAGTCAAGGACCCAACAGTGACAGTGAGAAAAGTGACCTTATTCAAGTGAGGAATATCAATCCTTTGTCCAGAACAGTTTAAGCTAGCGTCAGGTTACTGTGATGTCAACACATTAAATAGAGGCAAGAGAACACATTAGTTAGCCAGAAGGACCCTTTGACATGAGGAACAAAAGTCTCATAAACATTTCAAAACTTAAGATGAGCAATCCCAGAGTAGACTGTCTAGCACCTGGTGTAGATCCTGTGAAAGTGGTGGAGTGCCTTCCTTGGGGCCAATGGTGGGGTTCTAAGAATAAAGATTTGCTTTTCTCATTCCTCCTGTAGTCATGAGTTCTTAACTAGACGTAGTACCATGGTCCAACATGGAGGGATAAGAACACATGCAATAATCTTGTTTATGCCTGAGGATTAAAAATGGACTGTTGGTAGCCCAGAACATGTCCTACATCCACCTTGGGTGAAAGTCATCCCAAATCTGTGTGTCACCTCCATTCTGGTGGCTCAATTTCACATGATGCCATGAAAGAAATACCAGATCAGCCAGCGAGAACAATCCATTTGCTAAGTCATCCTTCTGGACCTGGGACTCAACCACAAGATCCAAAGAAAGCTCTGTTAGCACAAGTCCTGGAGATTACTAGATATCTGATCAACCCAAAAGATTGAGACAGGGGTAAAAGAATACCCTGAAGAGGAGAAATGGCAAATGAGACCCACACATCTCCTGGTCTCGTCTCAGACAACTCTACCCAGAAGGCATTGCTAGCTCTCGAAGGTCCCAGCTATTAGATAATTCCAAGGTAGATGCTTGCAGTGACAGAAACTCACATGTGGGCAGGTAAAGACTTTAGATTTACTTATCAGATGACACTGTTGCTCCTGGCAAGGAGGGTGAGTTAGGTGACTTAGATTTCTTTTTCTTCTTAGGGAATATTATGAGGAAGGCATTTCATGATATACAAAACCTCAAGGCACAGAACTTGAGGTAGGGGCCCTTCTAATGTCCAGGTCTAAGGGTAGTACTGGAAGAAATTGTTGTTAGTTGACCAAGACCTATTTCTCTTTCTTCTAGTCCAAACTAAAAAAACCTGCCACCATCAACTCATAGCACCTCTATAGGACAGAGTAGACCTGCCCCATGGTGTTTCCAAGACTGTAAATCTTTATGGAAGCAGACTAATACATCTTTATCCTGTGGAGTGGCTGGTGGGTTCCATCTGCTGCCCTTTCAGTTAGCAGCCAAGTGATTTAACCACGGTACCAACAGGACTCTTAAACTAAGCAGTACTATTTATAATATCATTCTTACAATTTTTATGAAATCCAGACATGTAAAATAATTTAGAAAGAACCATCATTGCCAATAGAAACCAAATTAGGTCTACTAAGCATTTTGTCCTAAAATTAGATCTAGGTGATAATAGTTCTAACTTGGCATATAAAGGAAATTGTTGTTGTTAAGTGCTATCAAGTCGGTTCCTGGTTTCCAAGGAACAACTGGTGGATTTGAACTGTTGACCTTGTGGTTCACAGCCCAGTGCTGATCCTACAGCAACACACCAGGAGCCCATAAAAGAAATACTATAAACATAGAGTATCTCCGTTTTAGCAAGACTGTTGACCATGCCTAACAAAACAAACCAATAACCACCATAAAGCTTGGTTACCATTGAGTCTGTTTCAACTCACAGAGACTCTATAGGACAGGATAGACCTGCCCCATTGAGTTTCCAGGGAGGCAATCTGTGAGGAAACAGAGAGTCACATCTTTTCTCCCTTAGAGTGGTTGGTATGATTGAATGATAGTGAAGTGCTTAACCATTGTGCCACCAGATGTCCTTTTAAGCTGTATTGTTGTTGTTGATAGGTCCCATAGAGTTGGTACCAACTCATAGTGACCTTATGCACAGCAGAATGAAACACTGCCCAATCCTTGGACAACCTCACACTGATGCCACGTTTGAGTCCATCGATGCTGCCACTTGGCTAATCCATCTTGTTTGAGGTCTTCCTCTTTTTCTCTGACCCTCCACCTTACCAAACATGATATCCTTCTCCAGTGACTGGTCCCTCCTGACAATATGTCCGAAGTATGAGAGATGAAGTTTGGCCATGGTCCTCCAAGGAGCACTCTGGCTGCACTTCTTCCAAAACGGATCTTTTGGTTATTTTGCCAGCCCATGGCATTTCCAATATTCTCCTCCAACACCATAACTCAAAAGCATCAATTCTTCTACTGTCTTCATTATTCACTGTCCAGCTTTCACATACATATGAGGTTACTGAAAATACAATGGCTTGGATCAGGCACACCTTAGTGCTCAAGCTGACATATTTATTATAAAAGGGTAACAGGTAATGAGCTATGTCAACACAGAGGGACATTTCTAATGAAGTTCCACACAGCTCTGTCAGCCCTTGCATTTGATTCCTCATTTTTAGTAGCAAGTCGGGTAAAGACAGACAAGAAAGGCTTCATTAATTTGCAGGTAATGAAAGCCAAGAAGAGATGAAACATGTCAGAATTTAACTTCAAAATGATAGACTGAAAAGATGGATTGCAACAAAGAAAATGAAATTTAGTAAAAACAAATGTAAGATATTGAATTGTCTTTTAATGGAAATTACTTCTGTAAGACAGATATGGTTAATTCTGAAAGGTAAGATTGAGGACATTTCTGAAAGAAGGAGCACTGTATCAAAATCCACAGCTTGTGTAGAACCAAAATAGTAGGAGCACAGATAGACCTGGGACCTTTAAAACAATACTTCAAGGAGGATGTGTTTTGGTAATTTGGGGGAGCTTTTTTTTTTTTAGCTTTCTATTGTGAATTGGGTTAAGGTTCACAGAGCACATCATCAGTTTTCCATTCTACAATTCATACACATTTTGTTTCATCTCAGTGATTACAATATCTCCCCACTGTAATAACACTTATCCCACATATGTGGGAGTATTGTTTTGTTTCCCCCCCCATCAATGTTGTAGTAGACAGAGCATTACTGGCAGACATCCCATAATGCACAGTGTGACTCAGCACGGCATAGAATTGCCCCACCTCATTTATAACTTCTAAATGTCCTGCAGAATATTATTATAGGTTAAGATTTGTTTATAGTCATCTGACTCTAACACTTAATTTCATGTAACATGCATTCTCACGGTGTTTGGGGGAGGCATTAATAGATTGAATTTTCCAGGAATACAATTATTATTAAAAAATAAACAAACAGTGTTGCTGGTAATTACTCCATTCCCTCCTTTATCAGCTTGCATTAATGGCTGAAGTATTAATGGGGATTTTATGGGTAGGTGCAAGTACCTCTTTAATTTATTGTATCTGTCACTGAAGTATTGTATAAACATAGATCTAAACAGAGTATGTTATTATATGTTAATTTTTTAATGTCTCATTTATATAACATGTAAGATATTAAATTAATTTTTTGAAATTATTTTTGTAGGTATGTTAATTTTCTATTGAAGCATTTTGAGGATAGAAAAAAATAGCACTAAAACATATTTGATATAAAAAGAGGTTAAATCATGTAGAGTTGAAAACCACTGTTATAAATGTCTACATTTCACCTTTAAAAAGATTTATTGTTCTTCAGAATTTAGAATTGTAATGGGCCTAATGGCTTGTGATATGATAATAAGGAATATGGAATATAGGCCACTTAAGGGAAAATGTCAAATATCTAGGGATGAAGGGAGGCCAGAGGAAAATTTGCCTAACATCTATTATGCTCCAACTATTGTGCTTATATACTGTCCTTAATTCACATCAGTTCATTTAATGTTCACACTAACTCTGCTGAAAAATGGAAACCAAACTCTTTGCCCTCAACTGATTCTGAATCATAGTGACCCAATAGGACAAACTAGAACTGTCTTACAGAGTTTGTCATCTTTATGGAAACAGACTGACCCATCTTTCCCCCACAGATCAGCTGGTGGATTCGAACCCATGACTTTTCAGTTAGCAGCCAAGCACTTGACCACTGTGTCGCCAGGGCTCCACTAACCCTGTTGAGTAGATACAATTTTTACTCACTTAAAATTGAGGAAACAGACTCAGAGCATTAAAGCACCTTGCCCAAAAGCACTTGCTTGTGTGTTAAGAAGACAAAAAATCAGTCTGCTGCATTTGACTCCAAAGTCCCAGCTCTTAACCTCTGTGCAATAGGAGATTCATGGATCTGTACTTTTCTCAAGTTGTTGAAAGGGCTGATATACAACACAATAGATTTCACTTGTGGTCTTCTGGAGCAGCATATACACTTCAGAATAGTGGGGAAATGCTAAGTCATCAGCTTGGGGCTCAATGTAGAGGAGACCTTTGTAACCATTAGTTTTCTCTCAGCAAAACAGAGTGTCTCCAGAGGTGTTGACCAAAATGAAAAACAGCAAATTATAAAAACCAATGCTGTTTACTATGTGTCAGTACTACTGAAGAAAGGCTTTCTGAATCTGGGTAAGAGATCTGGCCTGAATGTTGACTCATTCTTCTCTTAGACTCAGTGACTCCTCTCCATCCTTGATTTCAATGCTTCACATGGAATTATCTTGTACAACCACCCTGGACCGTGAAATGACTGGGCTTATCACAACTCAGACAATGAAGAGCCTACTCTCTCCTCTAAATTCTTATCTACATTTAATTTAATTTAGGCAACTTTCCAATATTTTATTTATCTTGGGCTACAACCTTAAAACCGTCTTAGTGTGGCGCTGTAGGATAATACTAGGTTCCTAATCACAAGGGTAGCAATTCAAACTCAACAGCAACTCCTCAGAAACCCTATAGAGGGTGGCTATGAGTTGGAAATGACTTGACATCACCTAAAATAGCAACAACTACTTTTAAAAGGAGCCCTGGTGGCACAGTGTGATAAGCACTGGGCTACTAACTGAAAGGTCAGCCATTAGAGTCCACCAGCTGCTCGTTCCCCAGGAGAAAGATGAGGCTGTCTGCACCCGTAAAGATGCACAGCCTCAGAAGCCCTATGGAGCAGTTCTCTTCTCTCCTGCAGGGTTCCTATGAGTCGGAATGCACTTGATAGCAATGGCCTACCACCTTAAAAATTTGTGGAGCAAAGTGTTAGGGAAACATGTGCCCCTAAACAGTTCATGCCGTAAGTCAGCACAATTGATGACATTTTTTTTTTTTTTTTATTACATTGAATGTGATTTTTTTGTCTTGAAATACTTGAAGATGGTCGTCTTGTTTTCAGATAGTCTTTGATATCAAGTCATTCTTCATTGGACATGGCTTCCTCTTCACTGGTGAACCCTGTCTGGGTGATATTTAGCTTTTCAAAATTCCTTTTTATGGCACGGGCATCAGAAAGAAACACAATGGTATATGTGCTCAAGTCAAAGTTCGTTGAGTTAATTAGCTCCTATTGGAGTCCTAGAAGCTCTGGTTGATCCTGTAGTTTAATCACTGGACTGCTAGCCAGTGACTGGGACTGGTCCCTCCTGACAGCACATCCAAAGGATGTGAGAAAATGTCTCTACATCTTTGCTTCTGGCTGTACTTCTCCCAAGACAGATTTGTTTTTCTTGCAGTCTGTGGTATATTCAATAATCTTAATTCCCAGCATCATTCAAATGCAGTAATTCTTAGGTCTTCCTTTCCATATGTCCATATGTCTAGCTTTCACATGCATATGAGATGATTGAAAATACTGTGCCTTGGGTCAGAGTCACTAGTTCAAACTCACCAAGGGCTCTGAGGGAGAAACATGAGAGTGTCTGCTTCTATAAAAATTTACTGCTTTGAAAACCCTACACATGGTTGTTATAAGTAGAAATCAACTCAATGGCAGTAAGTTTCACATTTTGGTTGAAGTCCCTGAGTAGTGCAAACAGTTTACATGCTTGACTTTGATCTAAAAGGCTGGTGGTTCAAGTCCATTCAATGTTGCCTCAGAAAAAAAGGCCTGCATATAAAAACCAGCCACTGGAAACCCTATGGAAGAGTTATTTTCTGACACACCTGGGGTTGCCGTGAGTCGTTGGTGGTGACATTAGTTCCCATCAGCATCGTGGTCCTCTTTCAGGAAGAATAGGGAAGACATAGGGTTAAAACTCTGAAGTAGACAAAAAAAAACAAAAAACAAAAAACAATGGCATGTAAGCAAGTAAACATTCCATATTGACAAGGAAAATGAAAAATCTCTTAATGCCTGCTACACTGATGTATTTTCATGCAACACAACTTCAGACATCTTGGACAGATGAAGATGATTTTTTTTTTTTTTTTTTTTTTAATCAAGACAATTATAATATGAACTTAAGAAAGTCCCAGGCTTTTTACTCCAGGGAGCCACTTGGGGCCATGCCTTGTAGTTAAAGTTGTAAAAGCACATAGAAGGAAGAAATCCTTGACAAAAACCTTAGAGGTTCACTCACATTGAGCTGCTCTGGGCTCTGGTCAGAGAGATGACCTCAGTGTTCTCAGTCTTTATATTCCACTGCCTTGGACGTTGCTGGCGTTTGTTTGTCTGGCCTTGATTCTTTCTTGCTTTTGTTGCAAAATGAAGTGGAAAGGAATGTCGGCTTCCATCTTAGTCATCTAGTGCTGCTACAACAGAAATATTACAAGAGGGTGCTGTTAACAAACAGAAGTTTATTTTCTCACTGTTCAGGAGGTTCTCTGTCATCTCTGAAGAGAAAGTCCTTCTCTTTTCAGAATCTATTGCTTGGTTCCTTCACAATCTCCATGACGTACCAATGTCTCCCAGTTTATTCTTAATTGCTTCTGTGCTTAAACTAGTCTTTTATATCTTAAAACTCACTGACTTTTGCCTTAAATAACATAACAAAGATGACCCTATTCCCATATGGAATTATAAGCATGCATGTTGTTGCTCTGGTAGCGTAGTGGTTACGAATCGGGCTGTAAACCGCAAGGTCAGCAGTTCGAAACTACCAGCTGCTCCGCGGGAGAAAGATGAGGCTTTCTACTCCCGTAAAGATTTACACCCTTGGAAACCCTGTACAGGGTCGCTATGAGTCGGTTCCGACTCCACGGCACATAACAACAACAACAACAACAATGTTGTTGCTGGTAGGTTACAATGAGCAAGCCTATGTACAACAGAACAAAACACTACCTAGTCTGGCACCATCTTCACAACCATTGCTAAGTCCCTTGTTGGAGTCACTGTGTCAGCTCATTGAAAACCTTTTTTTTCACTGACCTACTTTACCAAGCATGATGTCCTACTCCAGGGACTGGTCCCTCCTGACAACATGTCCAAAGTATGTGAGAAAATGTCTCTACAACATTGCTTCTGGCTGTACTTCTCCCAAGACAGATTTGTTTTTCTTGCAGTCTGTGGTATATTCAATAATCTTAATCACCAGCATCATTCAAATGCAGTAATTTTTAGGTCTTCCTTTTCATGTGTCCATATGTCCACCTTTCACATGCATATGAGATGACTGAAAATACTGTGCCTTGGGTCAGAGAAACCTAAGTCTTCAAAGAGATGTCTTTCCTCTTGAACACTTTTTGTTTTTTAAGTTTTTATTGTGAATTTAGTGATAGTTTACTTGAGAGAACATCGGTTTTACACTCATTGTTTCATTGCAATGATTACAGTCTCCTCTGTGCATCATCATTCAACAGCATTTGCTTCTATTCCCTCTGTTTTTTGCTGTGTTTTTTTTGATGGGGGAGGGGGATGTACACAAAAACACTCAGGAATATATAATCATTTGAACAACTAAAGGGCATATTCTGCAAGCCTGCCTCCTGGCCACCAGCACACAGCCTTTCTCTTTCCATAAGTCTAGAGTCCTCAGCTGCTCTATTTCTCCATGTCCTCATCTCTGCCTCCATCTCGGTGTCTCTGCTTCTCTGAATAGGATTCCACATTCCACCCATGCTCTTCTCTCTTGATGGTCCTAGGGTTTTCTGTTCCTGGACTGTAGATTAACTACTCCCCCCTTTTTGTTACAAAACGTCTACCTTTACAGCTGTGACAGTCATAATAACAATTACTCACTATTGAATCATAAGAATCTTATCCCCATTGCTTTTCATCAGACCCATCTAGACAAGATGAAAACTATTCAGTGGGGATTTTACCTTCCCCTACACACTCTAAAACTAAACTCTGTCTTGAAAACTTGTAAGTCAGTCACTTCATGCCGTTATAGCCCTACTCCCATTTTAGGTAGCCAATCCCTAAGTTGTCCATCCCTATCAACCTGTATACAGAGTGAATAGGATTGATACTCGATGTGAAGACTCCTTCCCTCTCAGTTGGTATTTTGAGCTGCTACACCCATAAGTATAGGTCAGCTCTTGAACACTTTAAAGAGGTCTTTTGCAGCAGGTTTGCCCAATGCAGTATGTTGTTTCGTTTCTTGCCTGCTGCTTCCATGAGGTTAGGATTTACAAGACATAATTTGTTGTTGTTATGTGCCGTGGAGTCGGTTCCGACTCATAGTGACCCTGTACAGGGCTTCCGAGGCTGTAAAACTTTACGAGAACAGAATGCCTCATCTTTCTCCTGCAGAACAGCTGGTAGTTTCGAACTGCTGACCTTGTGGTTCACAGCCTGATTCATAACCACTACACTACCAGAGCTTCTTAGACATAATTTTGGGGCACTCAAATCAATCCCTAACAGTTTTCAGCTAAACATACCAGTTACCAGTTGTTGTTATGTTGACTCTGACTCATGGTGACTCCAAACATAGATCACACAGGGCACATCTGAGGGCGGCTAAGCAGTACGGATCACTCATTTAGAGAAAGGATTTTCTAATAGTAAATCTAGTTTTTGAGTTCCTAGCTTGTGACTGTCACTCTAAAATCATAAAATGTCAGAATATTCAGCAGTGTTAGTTGTTCTTGGGTGTCATCAAACTAGTTGTGACTCATAACAACCCTATGTACTACAGGATGAAACACAGTCCAGTCTTGCACCATCCTCAAATTGTTATATTTTAGCCCATTGTTGCAGCCACTGTGTCAATCTATCTTGTTGAAGGTCTTCCTCTTTTTCACTGATTTTGGACTTTACCGAACATGATGACTTACTTTCTTTGTTGACTGGTGTCTTCTGATTACTTGTCCAAAGTAAGAAAGACAAAATCTCACTATTGTTGCTTCTAAGGGGCAATTTCTCCATACTTCTTCTGAAGCAAAATTTTTCCTTTATCTGGCAATCCGTGGTACTTTTAACACTCTTCACCAGCATCACAGTTCAAAGGTGTGGATTCTTCTCTGGTCTTTCTTATGTACTGTTCAGCTTTTGCATGCATTTGAGGCAATTTAAAATATTATGACTTAGGTCAGGTGCACCCTAGTCCTCAAAGTGGCACTTTTTCCTCTTTAACATGTTAAAGATCTAGATCAACCAGCAGTAGGAAACATCAATCCTTGTATAACAGCAGTGTTTTTTAGAGTTTAAAAATGATTTCAATATGAGTCTATTTTAGCTTAGGAAGACAAGATCATTTTAAAGATGGTATATACCGGCCATCATCTATTATAGTCCTGTGTGTTGATAGCCTGAAATGCTAATTGATTTACCAGTGCCCTGTGATGGTGGTAGTGGTTGTGGGATGTGGAGTCAGTTCTGACTCAGGTCGACCTTGTATAGGGTTTCTGAGGCTGTAAATATTTCGGTGAGCACAAAGTCTCATCCTTCTTCAGTGGAGCGGCTGGTAAATTTTGAACTGCTGACCTTGTGGTTAGTAATCCAACTCATAACACACTATGCTACCAGGCATCCTTCAGTGTCCGGTTCCTAGTGATCAATATAGATTGTCCTACACTGGCATCTCTTGCCAATCAGCCTAGTTCTTTGTCCATGGGTTCATATCATTCTGAGTTGTTGTTGTGATCTGCTATGGGCTCAGCCATTGACTCCTGCAACCCTACACATGATGGAACAAAATCTTGCCTGGCCCTGCACCATCCTCATAATTGGTTGCAGATCAGACCATTGGCTGCAGATCAAAATGGATATCAATTAATTTTTGGAAGTACATCTTCAGGTCTTTTTTCCTAGTTTGTCCTAGTCTAGGAGCTCTGGTGAAATTTCTTTCACATGATAGCAACATGAAAGACACCACTGTTTGATGGATCGTGTCTTTGTATGAGGTTCATTGGCCAGGAATGAATTCTAGGTTTCTTACATGGAAGGCAAGTATTCTCCACCATGGAGCCACCACTGCTAGCCTTTCTGTGTCTGACATGGCCTAGCAAGATGCCTTAAATTTGAAAACACAGTTATAGGTGAGTTGAATGGACACCACTTGTGTCCCCAGTGGGCTTCTTGTGATATTACTCTATCCTTGGGTTTTTTATTCTCATCTGTAGAGTTACCACAAGAGAAAGATATTTAAATGCCAGTTGTTTAAATGCCAACTGAGAGACGACTAAGGTCCCTGAAAGGGTTCTTCCCATCATTATCAGAGCATATCGTTATTGATCGATTGATCTTTAACAAACTGAGCATAGTAAGTGCTGTGAGATATGAGATTGAGTATAATAAGTGCTGGGAGTTATGAAGGGTGCAGAAAATGATGAGTTCTGCCAGACTGCTGAGGTCTAGAGAATGGAACATATATGGACACTGCTGGGGCCTGGGTAGGGTGACCATTTACTTTACTCTCAAAATGGGGCATGTTTTAGTATCATGCATAAACTATACCCACTTGCTGTCAAGTTAATTCCCACTCATCATAGCAGCCCATGTGTTAGAGTAGAACTGCCACACAGGGTTCACAAAAGCTGTAATCTTTACAGAAGCAGATCACTAGATCTTCCCCTTGTGCATCTGGTTTGTTCAAACTACTGACCTTTCAGTTCACAGCTGAGCACTTAACTATTACACCTCTTGGGCTCCTTGCGTAAACCACATTGCCTCAATGAAACCAGATGCATTGTCACTGTGGCTGCAACATTATCAATGATTGTGAGGATGGTGCAGGATAAGACACCATTTGCTAGTTTTACATGAGGTCACCATAAGTGAGAGTTGACCTAGGTGAGTCTCAGACCCTTAACAATATACAGCAAAAGAGTATAGGCTTTCCTACCAAACTCTTCTGGGTTTGGTGCCTTGAAATCAGAGAACAACCAATTTAAGCAATGAGGGATTTGCTTCATCCACAGTCTTGCCCTGAGAAGCCCTTTGATTTTTAAAGCCAAGTTTCAAAAATAAACACACCATAAGCAGGTAGACTAAGCTACCTAGAACCACTTGCTTACAGCCATAAATATCACAGCAAACTCTTTGAGCTTCAACCTCCAGCCTACTTGCAAATGATGTCATTATGCAGACCTAGCTTTGGCATGAAGACATAATTAGTATTCAGTCTGACAGCAAACCATTTCATTTAATTCCACTGGCTGAGATCCAACCAGCAGTATATATATGACAGCATACGAAACAGGCACTTTGGGTAAAAGCAGGATTGGCATTAGTATGCTCAACAGTGACCTGGAATGGGAGCAGGGACAGGGCAAGGTTGGAAGGAGCAGAGAGAGCTGTCATTCGTTCAGAAACCAACAGTCTGTGTTTTAGATGCAAAGAATGAAGTTTATTTAATAAAGATTCCCATGCCCTTTTAGCCACACTGCCTCACAAATTTATGAGCAGAGGCATGATTAACTCTTTACCTGAAAAAAAAAAAAATTAAAAATTTTTTTACAGGAATCTTTCTAGCAGTTTACCTGGGATGAGAACCGGATCCCACATATTAAGTGTTCCTGTGCGCCCCCCCCCCCACCTCCTTACACAGTGTGAGTAAGAACTACAATGTACTATTTCTTGAACATACTAATTCTCTCCCCAGGACCCTGTGGATTTTAAGTCATCTGGGAACCATGTGTGAGAAGCATTTAATTGATTCTGAGATTGTAATTAACTAGTGATGACAGATTAACACTCCACATTCACTCTCCACTCTTTCCCACTCTGTTCTGTGCCCTAGAATAGCCATCCTGTCTAGATTCCACCAGCAGACTGCCTTGGACCATTGTGTCTGGTTGGATTTTGTCAATGGGAGGAACCAAGAAAGGATTGGAGGGAAGGAGGGAGGAGTGGTCCTGTCTGTCCTTGGTGGGTTGACTATTCTCTGTTGAAGGTCACGAAAGTTTCCTTTTAGGGTTCCTCTCCACAGTATGCTGTCTCTAAATATTATCAATGATATTATCACTCCTGCCCTTGTATCTTTCAGACATAAGGTTAGTCTCCTGATCTCACAAGGCTTGGGGTGCTGCTTCATCTATTTGCCCTCTCAAACTATCCCATACAAACAGATTTGTTTGTTCTTTTGGTAGTCCATGGTACTTCAATATTCTTCTCCGACACCATAATTCAAGTGTCATCAATTCTTCTCTGCTCTTCCTTATTCATTGTGCATCTATCACCTGTGTATGAGCCTTCTTTAGGGAGAATGAAATACTAACTGAAAAACTACCATGGCTTTGAAAGTGGGACTTTACTAAACACACCTTCAGACTCTTACAAATTCTGACATTACTGGAAAGAAATTAGCATCCTCCAGAGGAAGAAAGAGATTACCATGTAAGCAGAGAAGAACAGGATAATTTTGCTTCACAGGAAAGGAACGCAATTGAATTCATTGATGAGATTATAAAGGAAGTAGTACTTCAGATGGCTGAGAGTGGCTGACAATACATTGTCCTGAAGTTTGTGGCTAAGTTTGTTTCTATTAACTCATAAAATGCTTACTTGGATAAGTCTTTAAAAAGTCAGAACACATTTGGATGAATTTATACTTTGTGCGCTTATATATATCCATGATTGGTTAATGGTCAGACATTAAAGTGAAGATTTTTACTCGGTCAGTTGCCATGATTTGGAGGCAACTTGATAGCAACTGGTATACTGATGGCTGGGAGAAAGCGTAAGGAATAACTGGTATATTGGTAAGTGGGGAAAGGTGGCAAAGACCTTGAGACATGCATGTTTAGGATATTGAAAAATAAAGCAAAATAATGAATACAATTCCAATTGATTGAGGAGGGATGAGAGAAACAGGAGAGGGGCTAGAGAGTTAGAGTTGGCTGGTGTAGGTCAGGTGTTGGCAAATCAAGAGTCAGATAGTAAGTATTTGAGGTTTTGCAGAACACACAAAGTCTCTTACATAGTCTCCCCTCCTGCTTCCTCTCTTTCCACTACTACTCTATTTACTCCTTTCCTTTAAACATACAAGTACAATTCTTACCTAGTGGACTGCAGGTAGGCTGAAGGTTCATTTGTCCTGCGGCCATCGTTTGCCCACCCCTGGTGTGGACAGTTGCAAAACTTGTTTTGAGTGAGATGGAAATAGATTCTGTTTTACAAGGGTAAGTCTGGGTTTTATGGTAAGGTTAGACTACTGAGGATGGAAGGGGCACATTGGGGTCATATTTCAGCTGAAAACAACGTTGTCAGCAAGGTGATCCTGATTCATGTCCTGTTAGGTGCCATCAAGTCTGTTCTGATTCATTACATGTCTATGCACAACAGAAGGAAACCCTGCCCAGTGCTGTGCCAGCTTCACATTCATTGTCATGTTTGAACCATTGTTACAGCCACTGTGCCAATCCATCTCAGTGGGATCTTCCTCTTTTTCATTGATTCTCTACTTTGCCAAGTATGATGTTCTTTTCCACAGACTGATCTCTCCGGATAACATGTCAAAGCACAAGAGACAACGTCTCACCATCCTTACTACTGAGGAGCATTCTGGGTATACTTCTTCAAAACCAGATTTATTTGTTCTTTTGGTAGTCCATGGTACTTTCAGTATTCTTCTCCAACACCATAATTCAAATATATCAGTTCTCTGCTTTTTCTTGTTCATTGTCTTTATAATATCAAAAATGTTTCAAAGTCTTTCACATGCGTAGGAGACTTTTTTTATTGTTGTTGTTGTGAAGTGCTGTTGAGTCGGTTATGACTGGAGAACTAAATACCAACTGAAAAACTACCATAGCTTCCTTGGATCAGGCACACTTTATTTCTCAAAGTGACATTTTTGCTCTTGAACACTTCAAAGAGATCTTTTGCAGGAGATTTGTCCAATGCAGTATGTCCTTTGATTTCTTGAAAGCTGCTTCCATGAATGTTGATTGTGGTCCAAGTAAGATAAAATCTTTGACAACTTCCATACTTTCTCTGTTTATCATATTATTTATTGGTCCAGTTATAAAGATTATGAATATTCTAATCCATAGGAATTCTATATGATGACAGAGTTGAATTGCCCCACAGGGTTTCCAAGCTTGTAATATTTACAGGAGCAGCCTGCAGAATGGCTGGTAGGTTTGAACAACTGACCTTTCAGCTAGGAACTGAACACTTGAAAGTTGTGCCACCAGAGCTCCTCACACTTTGACTATTATTGTTTTTAAGTACCATCATGTAGGTTCTGACTCATAGCAACCCTGTACAGGGTTTCCAAGGAGGGCTGGTGAGTTTGAACTGTCAACCTTGTCCAGTGCTTTATCGCACAGCACCATGCCAGGACTCCACACATAGACTAGGGAATCAAAAATGCTTCAAATTGGAAAACCTCCAAAGACTCTATCCTAATTCATCAATATTGCCATAGATAAAGGGCTAGAACTAAGCAGGTAAAATGATTTGTAGCCGGGGAAGACTTCAAACAACATTGTCTGGAAAAACAATTAAAATGATTACTGATGTACCCTAAAATATAGCTCAAATTTGAACTTTGGAGCCTATGTTTCTTAAAACTGATGGCAAAAATGCCCAACACCTAAGGCATTTTGGTCTTCTTTATTTTATATAGAACACTCTTTGACTCAAAGATGAATTTTAGAAAATAATTTTCTTGAGCGTCAAGGCTCAAACAGAAAACTTGGGTAGGTTACCCAAACCTCTGTGGTCCCCAGAAATCTGGGTTCCTGGAGAATTAAAACAGCTTGTTTTGAGGAAACAAAAAGTTATGCCAATTCTCCAACTGCAAATAATAATGATGACAGGGATCTCTTTTTATTGTCACACCTAGGATTTCTAGACTTACACCTCCCCCCACTCCCACCCCACCTCGATTTTTCAGGGAGGAAGTGTAGTCTTTTCTATTGAATGGTGATTTCCTGAGGTGAGATTCAATAGAGAGAACTAAATGCTAACTGAGAGACTATCTGCTTGTTTAGTGATGTCACACTTAGTGATTTCCCCTAGGACTGGTCAAGGTTGACAGGAAAAAACATATCCAAAAATAAACAAATTGACTTTTGCCATAACTCAAACAAATAGAGGTTTCTTGAAGCTTTGTATAAAATGGAATGCTATTTTTCTTGCTTTTGTTTATCTGCTCTGCCCATAATCATCATTCCAAGCTTTCCCTTTCCTTTAAATGTTCTCTTCAGTAATTTGCCTCTGGACCTTTTCTGGTGATTAATGCTGAGTTAATTTAATATGTAATTTTGGATTTGATTATCCAAGAGATCAATCCATCCCTCCCCTGGATAGACAACACATGACTGATGCCACACAAAGGCATTTGTCAACAGAGCTATGATCTATAACTAGCCCCGCTGTCTCTGGGTAGAGCATGTTCACATCACCTGTAGGACTAGCTTGACCCTCCCTCTTTTTTCAAAGACTGACAGAGTTCCCGTTCAAATTACTGAAAGACATATATATGACTGTCTTTTAGGATGTGAAAGGATTCAGAATTCTTACATAGCATTTCCTGCTCTGAAGTAGAACCTTGTGTATTCTAGCTTCTTGTTGTTTTTAAGTGCCCTTGGATTGGTTCCAACTCATAAGCAGCCCTGAGTAGGGTTTCCAAGGAGTGGCTGCTGAGTTTGAACCACCAATCTTGTGGGTCAAACTGACCTTGCAGTCCAACCCAGAGGGCCACACGAAGACTCTAGGATAGAAAATAGAATCCATAAATTCACAAAAACATGGCTATTAATGCAAAAAATGTTATATAAAAATATAAAGAAATTCTGAGTTATTACCATGTATTCCCACATAGGTATTATCATACACATAAGTACATATACACACTCCTTGAACCTTCTTCCTTCAGCCTCCTGCAATTATCTTATGGTTCCTGAGTAAGAGAAATTCATCATTTCTTTCTAGTTATTCAGTTGTCCTGTCCTTAAGAACACAGTAGAAGGTGTCTCTTTGTAAGGAGAACTTGATACAGTTATGTTATGCGTTGTTGTTATTGTTCAGTTCTGTTGAGTCCGTTCTGACTCATAATCACCCTGAATAGGGTTTCTAAGGAGCAGCTGTGTTTGAACCACTAACCTTGTGGTTAGCAGTCCAGAGCTTATTCTACAGCACCACACGAGGGTTCCTGTACCAAACTATAGGCACAGATAACACATTGTAATCTTTAATTTAGACAAGTGGCACCAAATAGCTTAGCTTTGGCTTATGATTTCCTTCCTCTCCCTCTTTTCTAAAGGAGCTCTGGTAGCTTATTGATTATGAATCGGGCTGCTAACCTCAAAGTCAGCAGTTCGAAACTAACAGTGGTTTCTCAGGAGAAAGATGAGGCTTTCTGTTCCCGCAAAGATTTACAGCCTTGGAAAACCGATACAGGGTCGCTTTGAGTCAGAACCATCTCCAAGGCACACCACCACCTCCTTGCTTGACTCCTCCATGAAACTTCACAGAAAGATGCATCCTGAAATGAGAAGGCTGAGCAGAGGAACATGCCATGATCACAAGCACATTTCCTACCTCACCTCCACCAACAGGCTTCTGCCCCAACTGGATTTTAAAAAGTGAAAGGATCCCAATTGAACTCAGATATTTTATCACCCATTAACATTGTTGTTGTTGTTGTTAAGTGCTGTTGAGTCAGTTCTGACCCGTAGCAACCCTGTATAGGCTTTCCAATGAGCAGCTGGTGAACTTGAACCACTGACCTTGCAGTTCATATGGCTTTGCAGTCTGGTGCATTAACCCACAGTGTCACACCAGGACTCTATTAACATCCTTAATACTCTAAAATGTATTTTCTTGAATCAAATCTGTGCTAAAAGAGAGGGGATAAACAGCAAAAATAACCTTTCAATAAATACAGAGTCCTGTGATGGATGGTGCTGCAGGAAAATGCACTAGACTGCAAGGTCAATTTGAACCTCAAAGTTCATAGTTCAAACCCCCCAGCCACCTCTTGGAAACCCAAGACAGGGTCTCTGTGAGTCTGAACCAGCTTGATGACAGTGTGTTAACCTTTAGGATAAATCCTTGAGGGTATAAGTGGCTAAGTTCTAGAATACTCACCATAATGGTGGTCTGGACCCAATCAGAAGTGCTTCTGACCTGGTCATCTGATTTGAAAAGTCACAGCCATAAAAACCATATGAAACAGTTCTACTCTGCACTCATGGGTGTCACTGTGAGTCAGAATGGGTAACTGTGGAAACAAAATGTCAGGAGTGGATGTGGTTATTGTCATTATTTTATTCAACTTGTGTATCTGCAATGCACAGGTGTGAACAGCTGCCATGGTTGTTAGCATGTAGTTAGAAATGGAATAGTGGTGTAAAGGTCCAAGTTATTTATTTAATCTTTATATATAAGTCTGTCTATTCTTTAAACATATTTGAGTTTTCCTTGACACATTCTGAAATGGTGTTCAAGTAAATGAGTTTCATAAGGAAGACACTTGTGCTTAAATTTGCTCATCTACATTACCGTTTACACAATATAATAATCTATATACCTGAGGGGTGGGAGCTATTTTTAACTAGAAAACAGTTGATTTTATTAATGAGATACCATGCAGGAAATTAATCAAATTTGGAGGAGAATGAGGCGTTATGATTCTTTTCTGAAGGAGGAAGAACCATCTCGAAAGCTCTTTTTCTCTCCACGTCCTTTAATGGTCTAGATTCTGTGGTCTAGAGATACTATTGGTATGTGAACTTGTAATGTGACTGAGGAGACCAACAGGATGTAGCAGGGAGAGGACATCAAGCATAGATGGATATTGAGTAACAATAAAGAAAGTTCTCTGAGCCCCATGACTAGATACGGGAAATACAGGCATGTTTAGAAAGATGATGAGTTGTTTGAACATGATGAGATTGTGAAATATCAAAATAGAAATGATTATAGAGTTGAACATACAGTAAAAACTGCAAAAGCCAGGACTGACGTGAGGTAGAAACCTGCCAGAGAAGTACAACTCAACTAGTTTCCACAAAAAAATGATTGGCAGAAAAGTGGTAAGTCTGCACTATGTGTAAGGTGGAGACCCAGATAATCAAGGTAGGTTCACTGTACAAACCAAAGCTCTGGAGCATGGTCTGACTGAGGATTTAGGTTGGAGAAGCTATGAGGGGGCTTCAAAAGTTATGGAAATTTCCATTTTTCCACAAATTTTTTGAAACACCTCACATAGTTGAAATTGTATATTTGGATGTATTTACCTAAAATGAAACCAACAAGTAGAACTGAGAACCGAGATGAACAAAGTGCCAACATTTAGGGGCTAAGTGAATGACAGATATCTACAATTAAAACATAGAATGGGAAGAGATATTCCTTCAGCTTTAAAAGAGAGAAGAATCATAGAAAGGAGAGAATTTTAATAGAGAGGAAATCATCAATAATGTCAAGTTCTCCAGACACTCAGAAGATGATTAAAATTATATACGATAGTGTTGGCAATTCAAATATCACTAGTGACACCCCAAAATATTGTGATTGAGGATTCCAGAAGTGACTGGCAGACAAGGTCAAAACATTTAAATAAAAAGTATGGAAAACAAAGACTTGGAGAGAAGCTGAAAATAGACTCACAACTCAACTAATCCATTGATGCGTTGCTATAGAGTCAATTCTGATGTATAGCAACCAGAGTATGTTGTTGTTGTTGTTAAGTGCCGTGGAGTCGGTTCCGACCCATAGCGACCCTGTACAGGGTTTCCGAGGGTGTAAATCCTTACGGGAGTAGAA
>NW_006408559.1:10097693-10107336 GCF_000296735.1 Chrysochloris asiatica
ATTTTCCAGCACTATATCTGACAGTGTTTCTCTGCTATTCATAAGGTTTTCAGTGACTAAATATTCAAAGTTGTTCATCACTCTTCTTCCTAGTCTGTCTTCATCTGGAAGCTCATCTGAAACCTCTCCACCATGGGTGACCCTGCTGATAATTAAAATACCAGTGGCATAGCTTCCAGAATCACAGCAACTCACAAGCCACCACATTATGACTAACTGACAGACGTGTGGTAGTACAAAAAGAGCAGGGTTGACACAGTGGCAACAGCAATGGGTTCAAGCATAACAACAATAGTGAAGATGGCACAGGACAGGGCAGTATTTTGGTTTGGTTTGGTCAAAACCCTCAAGGGGATTGATTGACAAGTGGCTTCAACAGTGAGCTCAAACATAACAATGATTATGGGGTGGTGCAGGATAGAACAGTGTTTCCTTCTGTTAGACCCAAACCAAAACCTAATACTGCCCTAATACTGCCTAGGGTCTCTATGAGTTGGAACCTGCTATGGCACCTAGCAACATTAACAAAAGTGTTAAAACATCAAAATGTCTATCTAAAGACTAAGATGAGCTTGACCTAAGCCAAGGCACTTTTAACTTCTTCATATACATGCCAAGGAGCTCTGGTAGCATAGTGGTTATGAATCGGGCTGCGAACCACAAGGTCAGTAGTTCGAAACTACCAGCTGTTCCGCAGGAGAAAGATGAGGCTTTCTGCTCCTGTAAAGATTTATAGCCTCAGAAACCCTGCACAGGGTCGTTATGAGTCGGAACCGACTCCACGGCACATAACAACAACAACATACATGCCAAAGTTGGACATTTGATAGACAGAGGAATTGATGCCTTTGAATTATGGTGTTTGTGAAGAACATTTTAATATACCACAGACTGCCAGAAGAACAAACAAATCTGTCTTCAAAGAATTACAGCTAGAATGTTCCATGGAAAATAGGATGGTGAGACTCTGCCTCACATACTTTGGACAAGTTATTAGGAGAGACCATTCCCTTGAAAAGGATATCATGCTTGGTCAAGTAGTGGGTCAGTGAAAAAGAGAAGACCCTCAAGACCCTCAAGTGGCTGCAACAGTGAGTTCAAACATAACAATGATTATGGGGTGGTGCAGGATAGGAAAGTGTTTCCTTCTGTTAGACACAAACCAAAACCTAATCCACTCACATAAAGTCAATTCCAAACAAATTTGTTTGTTCTTCGGGCAGTCCATGATGCTCTCAATATTCTTCACCAATACTATAATTCAAATGCATCAATTCTTCTGTGGTTTTACTTAGTCATTGTCCAACTGCCACAGGCATATGAAGTGACTGTCAGTACCATGGCTTGGATCAGGCACCCTTCATCCTCAACCTGAACACTTTAAAGAGGTCTTGTGCAGAAGATGTGACCAATGCAATACGTGATTTGATTTTTTAAATTTATGCTTACATGAGCATTGATTGTGGGTACAAGCAAAATGAAATCTTTGAGACCTTCAATCTTTTTTTTTTTTTTTTTTTTTGTCATGACATTATTTGTTTTAACTGTGAAGGTTTTTGTTTTCTTTATGTTGGGGTGCAGTCCATAATGAAAGCTGCAGTCTTTCATCTTCATCAGTAAGTATTTTGAGTCCTCTTCCTTCCTGCAAGCAAGATTGTGTCATCTGCACATTGCAGGTTGTTAACTAATCTTCCTCCAATCCTGATACCACATTCTTCATAAAGTCCAGGTTTTCAGATTATTTGCTCACCCATAAAGATTGACTAAGTGTCCTGGTGTTGGATAATGCACTGGATCATAAGGTTAGTTTGAACTACAAGGTCGGTTTGAACTGCAAGGTCGGAAGTTCAAGCTCACCAGCCACTCCTGGGAAACCCTGTGCAGGGTCTCTGTGTCAGAACTGACTTGACAGCCCTTATCAACAACAACCACATACAGATTGAATAAGTGTGGTAAATGATACAACCCTGGTGCTCACCTTTCCTGGCTTTAGATCATCTCTTGTTCTGTTCAAACAACTGCCTCTTGTTCTATGTACAGGTTCCTCATGAGTACAATTAAGTCTTCTGGAATTCCCTTTCTTCTCAATATTATCCATGGTTTGTTATGATCCACACAGTCACACACCTTTGCATAGTCAATAAAGCACAATTAAACAAAGCAGTATTTTCTGCTTTGAACTAAGATCCATTTGACATCAGAAATTTTACCCTCATTCGACATCCTCTTCTGAATCTGGCTTGAATTTCTGGCAGCTCTTTATTAATGTATGCTGCCACAAATTCTGAATTATATTAAGTAAAATTATACTTGCATGTGATATTAATGATATTGTTCAGTGATTTTCAGATTCTGTTGGGTCACCTTTCTTTGTAATGGGCACAGCTGTGGATCTCTTCCAGTCAACTGTCCAGATAGCTTTCTTACCAGTTTCTTGGCATAGACTAGTAATTGCCTCCAGCACTTCATCAATTTGTTAAAAGATTTCAATGGTATTCTGTCAATTCCTGGAGCCTTGTTTTCCACCAATATCTTCAGTATAGCTTGGACTTCTTCCTTCAGTACCATGAGTTCTTAATCATATTCTACAGTTTGAAGAACAATCAATTCTTTTTGGTACAGTGACTCTGTGTATTCCTTCCATCGTCTTTAGATGCTTCCTGCATCAAATAGCTGTGGTTATATATTTCCAAGTAATGTTGTTAGATCTGAATGGTAGGGTGCAAAAAGGTGAAGAGTTCAGAATAACTTAATCTAGAAAACCAACTTGAAATTGAATTTCCTGCTGATGCTGGGTCAAAGGACCACATTTCATGCAATAATGTTCTGGAAATAATATATGCTGCTGTGTGCCAGCTAGTCACTTCGTTGAACTCATACACTTGTTTTCTTACTTTTTAGATTATACTTCCATCTATCTTTTTATAATTGTATTAAACTTATTAATGATTCTAATTGTAGAACATTGCATTGGAATACAGGAAAAAATATTCCAGCTATTTTCCCAGCAAGTTAACAGATGTACAAAGCAGTACAGCTTAAATTAAATCTGAACTAACTTTAAAAAGTATGTGAGATGATTTTGTCAAGAACCACAAAAATACTGAGCATTCTTAAATAGACTTGACTAGTGGTACATTTTCATAAGTACATAATCCATTTCCACCTGGAAATGATAATAACAGGCATCTACAACAAATATTGGTGGAAGTCGTTTTTAAAGGTAAGAATGTCCTCAGCATAATGTGCAAAGCTACCATCTCAGACAAAGAATTGTCTTTCACCTCTTACAATGAGTTATAGCTAGTTCCTTATGTATGTGTTCTCAGACATGAAGATAAAGAACCTAGATCAGAAACAGCAAAATGTGTTTCCTATTAATGTCAGGAACAACACCTTGCCCCCCTCACTTCTTTATTCTTTCAAGTCCATAAAGCATTTCAGGAAACCTTCTATTCTCTGTGCTTAGATTGCATTCTCCAGTTTGTTTTATTTTGTGAAATGCTGTTGAGTTGGATCCAACTCATAGCGATCCTGTATAAGGTTTCAAGGAGCAACTGGAGGGTTTGAACCACTGATGTTCGGGTTATCAGTCCAGTGCTTATCTTACAGTGCCACACTGGGATTATCCAGGAGCCTCTTGGACTCCACCTCTAGATTTCTGCTACCAGGTGAATCAGAAAAGGTATCAAGTGTAAGACCATGCTATTGACAATGTGAGATATATATGTTTGCATAAAGTCAAAGACTATAGGTGTAATTCACATCCCTTGTCATCTCCAGTGTTGGAGATACTCCTGTCTATCTTGACTGGAAAGTAGACTTTGGTTTTGCATGACCAGATTTGCAAGGTCTAGAACAGTACTGGGTCTAGGATCAGAGAACTGCAAACCTTAAACTCAGAACAGACATAGAGCCATGATTCCCTACTCCACCTGAATCCCCAGTGAGACCAACTGTTCCTTAATACTGTACCCTCTTTCATCTTTCATTTCATGTGCACAAAACTTCATTGTAAAAGGGACACAAAGAATCCCAAGAACAAAATGCATATTAGAGTCAGGGAAAAATCTTTCTAGAATGGCTGAGGTGTGAGTCTATTCTGTGTCCAGCTAGGTTTATACAAGTTTCAAGATGTAACTTGAAAAATCAAGTCTTTTCTAGACAGCTTTAGCAGAGCCCTAATTTAGCTGTGCTCAGAAGGCTTTAATTCTTCCTCTCTAACATCCAGTAACACACCTCCTCCAACCTACACAAGCACATGTTCTTCTTACAAAGGGGCAACTAACATTTGATCTCTCTTAAGTGTAATGCAGAGTGCAAAACAAGTCTGCTACCTGTAGTTTGTCCCAATCTCCAACAAAGTTGTCTCTTTTATAACAACAGTGTTGAAATACTGGCATTGCCATTGGCCTCAGAGATGCAAACCAAAAGCTGTGTCTGCCTTTGTCTCTATTACCTCTGGTCTGAATCTGGATAGTAATAGGGTCTCCAGAATATTTATTCTAGGATTCCTCACTAATTAAATTCCATGGCCTTGCAAAAGCTTCAGGTTCATCTACTCTAAGGTATAATGTTTGACAAGTTACTTAATCTCTGAAATGGGAACTATAATGTTAGTACTTACCGTAGAGGGTTCCTGGACTAATTAAAAAATGCCTGTAAAGTAATGTTGTTGCTTCTGAGTTGGCTCTGACTTGACATCCTCACTTCTAAGGGGTATTCCAGCTGTACTTCTTTCAAGACACATTTGTTTGTTCTTCTGGCAGTCCATGGGCTATTCAATATTCTTTGCCAACATCATAATTCAAAGGCACCAATTCTTCTTTGGTCTTCCTTATTCATTGTCCAGTTATCCAAAGCATGTGAGGTGATGGAAAATACCATGGCTGGGGTCAGATGTATTTTAATTCTGAGAGTGATGTCTTTGTGCTGTAACACTTCAAAGAGATCTTTTGCAGCAGATTTTCCCAATGCAATGTGTCATTTGATTTCCTGACTGCTGCTTCCATGGATGTTGATGGTGGATCCAAGTAAAATGAAGTCATTGGAAATTTCAGTCTTTTCTCTGTTCATCATACTTATTGGTCTAGTTGTGACGGGGAGTTATTTTCTTTAGGTAAAGGTGTAATTCATGCTGAAGGTATAGTCTTTGATCTTCATCAGTAACTACTTCAAGTTTTCTACACTTTCAATAAGCAAGATTGTGTCATCTGCAGATTGTAAATTGTTTATAAGTCTATCTTCTCAGATTAATTTATCAGTATGCAGATTGAGTAACAGGCATATGCTAAATACTAAATCATGATATTGATGACCATGACAAAGATGACCACAGTGACGAAACTGGTGATTCCATGAGTGCATTTGTTTTCTTTCAGATACTGCCTGTAACCTCTGTGCACAATGAATTCCTCTCCACAGCATGGTAGCATAGGTCCCATGTACTCCAGGCTAAAATTTGCATATCTTTCTCCTAAGGAACACGAGAGGATGTCTGATCTTGCCAAAGTCAAATGAGGTGATGTTTCAGACCAAGAGCCCTTAGATTACATTTCCTGCCTCATTTTTTTCTGAGCAGTTTTTAAATTTGACCATACCATACCATTCATAGGTTTGATATCCAAAAAACAAAAGTTTTATGGTATAAAATTGTTCTCTTACTGACCTCTCTCTAAGAATGCTTTCTTCTAGTCAACCTTATGAAGCTAGGACACGTAGCTTTGCTTATGCTAACACTTAGACAATGGTTTACCCAGGAATCTGGAGGGAGAATGAAGAGGAGATGGTATCACATTTCAATCAGCAATTTAAAAATATTTAGAGCTTAAGGCTGTACAAATAGAATCTACCAAAGATGGAAAAGCTGTGACTCTTTATTTGATAGATATCCCAGCAGTAATATATGATGTTCTTTTGCCTATTTGTTTATTCAACTTGATGGAGGATCTAAAAATGGTGGCTATGATTAACTGCTCTAATATCTGCATTTATATAACACCTTTCATCCCAAAAGGCTTCATAGATTAAGTTTATACAGCTTTATAAACCTTGTATAGAATTGGCCTTTCTTTACCGGGAATGGTAGAAAGTTACAGATGGCTGTCCCACTGAAGGGGGTGGGGAATTCAGGCCAAGATTACTCTAAAGTAGAGTCGATTGGGTCAAACGTGTACTGTGAGTCTAATTTCAGGGCATATTCCTGCTTATATGATCATATTTTGCGGAAAGAATTCCACTGAGAACATCCATCATTCTATTGTTAGTATGTGTGTTGAGAGACCCACGTTCTCATTAATACTTGAGGGCAGTTGCATGAAGTTTTGGCACATCCTGTCTAAAGGCAATAATTCATTTCCATCAGCTTGGTTAAAAATAGTAACAGTAAATTTTTCATTGATTAGTTAAACTTTCTACAAACATTTTGTTCAAGACTCATTTTTTTCTATGATAAAAAAATGGATACGAATGGTGCATATGTATGTATGTGTCATTATAAAGAATAATGAAAAAATAACAATACTTTCATTTGTGTTTATAGTGACATAGAAGGATGAGACTTGGGCAGTTAATTGCAAAGTTGGTTGTTCAAATCTACCAGTCAGTCACTTTGTGGGGAAAGATGACTTTGTTTGCTCCTGTCAAAATGTCCAGTCTTAGAAGCTCTAAGGAACAGTCTTCTCTGAGCTACAGGCCCGATATGAATTGGAATCATCTTGATGGAAGTGGGTTTGCTTTGGTTTGTTACACTGAAGATTATTTTAAATGATACTGATTTGATCACAGCCGCTAGCGATTAGTAAAATGGTAGTTATTATTGGATTTCCTATTGCAGAATTATATGTTCTTCTAGCAGTTTCAGGGACTCTTTTTCGACAACTAGAAACAACAGAATTAGAACTGATGAGCTATAAGAGTGGAAGAAAAATTATAATTCTTAAGAATAATACATTATGCTCTTTCCACCTCCGTCCGCGGCAGGGAGAGGAGCTGCCCACGTGCACGCATCTGCAATGGATGGTATTAAGGAACTGTTCCAGTCTCCTGGTCCAGAAGAACAAGCAGACGTACAGCACCGAGACCAAGGGGCTACAAGGGGCTGATACACTGCAAGATTGTGGGTGCAGAGCCGGCTGCCAACCTCAAAAGGCTTGTGGTGGTCATGAAGCGGAAGTCAGGCCAGTGGAAATCCGCCACCTCCTATATGCGGACCACCGTTAACAAGAACGCCCACGCTACGCTCAGCCGCATCCTGCACATGATCCCAAGAATAGGGTGGTGATCTGCAGAGCTAGCGCCATCTTGCGCAGCTAAAAGTCCTTGCTGGTGAAGAAGAAGCTGATCTGCCCTACCAAGAGCTCCTGATCGCCCCTCGCCACAGAGCAATAAAGACCGTGTTCTTCACCAAAATAATAACATATGACGTTCTGTGGACTTTAGGTGTCATTTGATCTTAAATGTTTAATGTGAAGGTGCTCATTCCCAATCACACACACACACACACACACACACACACACACACACACATCACCTACCCCAATTGAAGGATTCCTTACTTCTGTGGAAGGGAGTGGTGAAGAAAGCCCCCATATCATGACACTGTTGTTAAGTGCCATCGCGACCTGTAAGTTCTGACCCATAGCAACCCTGTAAAATGTTTCAGAGGAGTGTGGCTGGTGAGCTTGAACCACTGACCTTGCAGATCAAACCAACTTTGCAGTCCACAGCATGATCCCACAGTGCCACATCAGGACTCCTTTATATGTTATGATACTGTTGTTGTTAGTGGTATATTAAATGTGTAAATATTCCTAGACGTTTGTGTGACTATTCAAAACATCGCTTCAAAACATTTGGTTAGAAATTCTAGGCTGCAAAATATCTTTGGATAGTGCAAATTTTGCAATTGCGCTAACATTTTTAGGCTACCATGATATTCCTTCTTGCATGAAAAAGCAGGCATGAATGGATTTATGAAACTTTAAAGGATGCCCAGTTTCTAACTGGAAGTTTTACAATGCTCAATTATTCACGCTGTATCCATAATACATTGAACTGAATTGAAGAAGACAGCAAATTCAAGTTATTTTATAAGCACCATAAAATCCTTTATTCATATCTGCATTTTAGGAGGAAAAGACTAAGATCTATTTTGAAATACACCTAGGGTGTCACTATACTCTCTCCTAGTCAATTCTTCAGGTTTTTAGATATTCAAATTTATGTAAATAACTCTGTTGTATTTGGAACATAGCTCATTTGTTTAATTTGTAATGATAATGACATGTTTCCATTTTATTATTTTGTTTTTCAGTAATTAAAAACATGACTAACCTCTGAAATTTGAATTTCAAGGGATTAGAACAGTTTTTATAAAAAAGGAAAAGCTAAATACCATAGTCTCCAGGAAGAAACTCATGTGTGTGATTTCATTATATTGTGACAGGTATAATTTCAGATGACACGTATGTTTATCTTGTTGTTCCCAAAGGTATAATAATCTTATGCCTGGTTCACACTGCTTAGAGACACTTAGCTCCACTCTCTTTGTAGCCTATTTTATTTCTCAGAAAATTGCTTGCGTAATAAACTCCCCCACATTAAATTGCTGTGCGCTAGGAAATGGACTATGCCTGGGTAGAAATAGTTGATTCTGTAAGGTGGATTTAGTGGGGAAAATAAATAATGAAAAAGAAAACACATTTTGACAAAGTTAGCTGGTGAATAGAATTTGTGAATCAATAATTGTCATTGTGCATACTGGATTTTATTGGGAGCCCTGAACTACAAACACTTGGCCCAACCAAGGCATTACACTGTAATTTCCCCATTATTGACAATACACATACTATGAAAATCATTGTTTCGCATATTTAATTCAGCTAAACAATGTATTGGATACCTGGTGTGGCACTGTAGTGTAAGCACTGGACTGCTAACTGTTCAAAACCACCAACTGTTCCTCAGAATCCTTATACAGAATCGCCTGAGTCCGAAGTGTAGCAGTATTGACTATTAAGTAGAAATAAAACACAATAGGGAACAAGACCCTGCTTCTATAGTTCTAGCTCATTTGTTTTATTCTGCATTGTAGTGAGCTTTCAAAACAACACAAAAATACAGTGTCATCGGGTCAGTTCCAACTCATAGCAACCCTATGTAGAGTTTCAGAGACTGTGACTCTTTAGAGGAACAGAGAGGCTAATGGAAATTAGCCCTTACATGGTCATTTGTATTTTTGTCCTTACCTAGGTAACTGCAGTAAGTGGCACAGAATTTGGAAATATGTTGACAGTGGCTGTGCTTTATTTTGGAAGAAAACTGAGGCTTAAATACTTCCAGAGACTCAGCCTGATAAGACCAAAATGCTCCTTGGAATGGATGACAAAGATTACGTTGTTGTTGTTGAGTGCTGTCAAGTCGGTTCTGACTCATAGAAACCCCTATAGGGTTTCCAAGGAGCAGCTGGTGAGCTTGAGCCACATACCTTGTGATTCAAACCAACCTTGCAGTCCAGCACATTAACCCACAGTGCCACACACAGAATATGTTGTTGTTGTTGTTAAGTGCCGTCGAGTCGGTTCCGACCCATAGCGACCCTGTATAGGGTTTCCGAGGGTGTAAATCTTTACGGGAGTAGAAA
>NW_006408559.1:10107436-10111040 GCF_000296735.1 Chrysochloris asiatica
TTACGGGAGTAGAAAGCCTCATCTTTCTCCCGCGGAGCGGCTGGTAGTTTCGAACTGCTGACTTTAAGGTTCGCAGCCCGATTCATAACCACTACGCTACCTAAGCATCCCTTAATTCAAAGGCCTCAATTCTTCTTCTGTGCTCATTTTTCATTGTCAGGCGTTGGCACAAATATGAGGAAATTGAAAAGGTGATGCTTTTGCTTTTTAATGCTTTAAAGAGGCCTTTGGAATCAGATTGGCCCAATGAAATATGTCATTTGATTTCTTGACTGCTTCTTCACATGACATGGATTGTGGATCAAAAGATAAAATGAAATCCTTGGCAACTTCTATATTTCCTCTATTTATCATGATGCTGTTTATTGGTCAAATAGTGAGGATTTTTGTGTTCTCCATTCTGAAGTCTTTGATCTTCATAAGTGTTTCAAATCCTTTATAATTTCAACAAGCAGGCTTGTATTATATGTATATTGCAGATTGTTAATGAGTCTTCCTCTAATCTTGGTGCTGCATTCTTTTTCATATAGTTTAACTTCTGGGGTTATTTACTCAGTACACAGATGGACTAAGTTTGGTGAAAGGATACAACCCTGACAAACACATTTCCTTATTTTAAACCATATACTATTCCCTTGAACTTTTCAAAAAACTGCATCTTTCTCTATGTACAGGTTCCATGAGAACACTATTAAGTGTTGTGAAATTCCCATTCTTCACAAAGTTGTCCATAATTTGTTATGAATCACACAGTTTAATGCATTTGCATAGTCAAAACACAAGTAATTTTTTTTTTCTCTCTCTCTCTCTGGCATTCTCTGCTTCCAGCCAAGGTCTGTCTGACATCATCAATTATAGCCTTTGTTCTTGTCCTCTTCTAAACCCACTTAAATTTCTAGTAGCTCCCTGTCTATGTAGTGCTACAGCTGCTTTTGAATTATCCTCAGCAAAATTTTAGTTGAGTGTTCTATTAATGATATTGTTTGATATTTCCTCATTCTACTGGATCATCTTCCTTTGGAATGGGCACAAATATGAATCTCTCCCAGTCAGTTTACCAGGTAGTTTCCCCCCAAATTACTTAGCATAAATGAGTAAGGCTTTCAGTGTTTCATCCTTCTGTTGAATGATCTCAATTTGTATTACACCAATGCTTTGAGCCTTGATTTTTGTTAACATCATCAGAGCAGCTCAGACTTCTTTCTTCAATAACATTGATTCTTGATTTCTATGTTACCTATTGAAATGATTGAACATTGACCAAGTTTTCTTTTCTTTTTTTTTTTTTTTGATACAACGACTGTGTATCTCTTCCATCTTCTTTGATGCTTCCTGAATTGATCAATATTTTGCCCATAGGATCATTCAATATTGAAATTTGAGGCTTGAATTATTTTCTTTACTTATTTCAGCTTGAGGAATGCTTAGTATGTTCCTCTGTTTTGGTTTTCAAACCCCAGGTCTTTGCATGTTTCATTGTAATAATCGACTTTGTTTTCTCAAGCAGTCTTTTATAATCTGCTCAATTCATTTATGTCATGATTTATTCCTTTAACTACTTTATTAACTGCAGAACAAGATACAAAATCTCTTCTGACATCCATTTTGGTCTTTTCTTTCTCCTGGTTTTTTTTAGTAATCCTTTGGTTTTTCCATGTGTGATGTCTTTGATCTGGTCTTTGGTCATTAGTGTTTAATGCATCAAATCTCTTCTTGATGCGGTCTCTAAATTTAGGTGAGATATACTCAGGGTCATTATTTGGGCTCTTGTTTATTGTTGTTGGTGTTAGGTGCCATCGAGTTAGTACTGACTCATAGTGACCCTATGCACAACAGAACAAAACACTGCTCGGTCCTCGGCCAACCTCACAGTCGTTGCTATGCTTAAGCCCATTGTCCCTTGTGGACATGTTTTAATTATCTTCAGCTTCAGCTGGAACATGTATATGAGTGGACAATTAATGCTTCATTCCACAGTCCACCCTAGTCCAGTTCTGACTTATAATATTGTGCTTCTCTGGTATCTCTGCCCACATATGTAATCTATTTGATCTCTGTGTATTCCACTGAATGAGGTCCATGTGTACAAGTGCCACCTAAGTTGTTGAAAAGCTATTTTCAGTCAACAAGTCTTACAAACTTCTATCGTGCTATCTCTCTAGTGTCATTTATACCACCATGGCCATATTTTGTATCTGCCAACCTTCTTTGTTTCTAACTTTAACATTCCAGTCAACAATAATTATCAATGGAACTCAATTGCATGTTTGATCAGTTTCAGAGTTTAGAGGTTGGTAAAACTCTTACTTGTCTTTTATTGACCATGCAAAGGTGATTGATTGTATGGGTTATAACAAATTATGAATACATAGCAAGAAGGAGAATTCCAGAACATTTCATTTTGCTCATGTGGAACTTGTACACAGATCATCAAGAGGCAGTTGTGTTAACAGAATAGGGAATAGTAGGCTGTTTAAAAACCATGAAAGGAATGACGAAGCATTGTTTTCTTTAACCGTACTAATTCAATTTGTATACAAATCAAATAATCTCAGAAACTGGGTTATATGGAGAAGAACATGGTATCAGGATAAGAGGAAGACTTATTAACAATCAATAGTATGCAGATGACACAATCTTGCTTGCTGAAAAAAAGAGGATTTCAAACACTTGCTTATGAAAATCAAAGACTATCACTTTCAGTATGGATTACAGTCCAAAATAAAGAACACAAAATTATCACAACTAGACCAATCAAAAAGCAACATTGTGATAAAGAGACAAAATATTAAAGTTGTCACAAATTTCATTTTACTTGAATCCACAATCAATGACTATAGAAGCAGCAATCAAGAAGTCAAAGGATATATTACATTGACCAATTCTGCTACAAAAGATCTCATTAAAGTTAAAATTTGGGTAAGGTGGATGTTTGGAACAAAAAGAGTTATTGTTGTTGTTGTTGTTAGGGGCCATCGAGTCAGTGTCGACTCATAGTGACCCTATGCAAAACAGAATGAAACACTGCCCGGTCCTGGGCCAACCTCACTATTGTTGCCACGCTTGAGCTCATTGATGCTGCCACTTTGCCAATTTATTTCCCTGGGGTTCTTCCTCTTTTTGTCTGACCCTTTAATTTACCAAGCATCATATCCTTCTCCAGCAATTGGTCCCTCCTGACAACATGTCTGAAGTATGAGAGACAAAGTTTGGCTATCCTGGCCTCCAAGGTGCACTCTGACTGCACTTCTTCCAACATAGATCTGTTGGTTCTTTTGGCAGCCCATGGCACTTTCAATATTATCCTCCAACACCATAACTCAAATGCATCAATTCTTCTATGGTCTTCCTTGTTCATTGTCCAGCTTTCGCATGCATATGAGGCTATTGAAAATACCACAACTTGGTTCAGGTGCACCTTGTCCTTAAGATGACATCTTTGCTTTTCAACACTTTACAAAGGTCTTGTGTAGCAGATTTGCATAATGCAATACGCCATTTGATTTATTGACTGTTACTTCTATGAGTGTTGATGGTTGAGCCAAGAAGAATGAAGTCTTTGACAACTTCAATCTTTTCTTCGTTGATAAGAATGTTGTTTATT
>NW_006408559.1:10124014-10146655 GCF_000296735.1 Chrysochloris asiatica
GGTAGTTTCGAATTGCTGACCTTGAGGTTCACAGCCCGATTCATAACCACTACGCTACCAGAACTCCTTGTCAAATTAATAGGTCTGTGGAATAGTTCCCCAACAACTACAGAGGAAGTCCACTGAGTTTTGACTGGCAGTCATGACTGCCCATTGGATGGCTCCACCTGTGTCTTAGTCTCAGCTCTAGGACTTCTTTCTCTATAGCCCACGGTCAGGTCTTGGTGAGTTGTGGTAAAATGACATATGTCCTGGATGACCCAGATTAGACACAGTTTGTAACTGTTACTGCATGATTGTGAATAACATCACTTTTCACTTTTATCAGCATATTGATTAGGATCAAGTGCATGTTGTTGTTGGGTGCTATCAAGTAGGTTCTGACTCAGTACCCTTCATACAAAAGACAGAAATAGAGCCAGGTCCTGTGCCATCCTCACTACTTTTGTTATGCTTGAGCCCATTATTGCAGCCATTGTGTCAAATAATTTCATTGAGAGTCTTCCTGGCATGCCCAAAGTATGAGGGCTGAAATCAGTGCTTCTAAGGAACAATCCAGCTGTAGTTCTTCCAAAACAGATCTGTTTGTTCTTCTGTCAGTCTGTGGTATAGTCAATGTCTTTATGAGCACCATTTAAATGGTGTTTTGGTGTGGTTCTGTGGGTTAGTATATTAGACTGCAAAGTCTGTTTGAAGTGCAAGGTGAGGGGTTCAAGCTCCTTGAAAACCCTATACAGGGTTCCTATGGAACAGAATTAACTACATGGCACTTAACAACAACAATACTCCAATGAATCAATTCTTCTCTGATCTTCCTCATTCATAGTCCAGCTTGAACAGGCATATGACACAACTGAACACTCAATAGCTTGGGTCCAATGCACCATAATCCTCAAACTGATATCCTTGCTCTTGAACACATTAAAAAGGTCTTTGGCAGCAGATTTGTCTAATACAAGACATATATTGACTACTGCTAATTCATCTGCTTATTAATGTGTTTGTCATACTTCTGTGCATCTTGGAAAATTATTGCCAAACCTTCTAACTGTCCAGGTGTAGCAGATATTTAGCCACATCTTCAACCTGTAGGTCTTATCACATGGAGTCTAAAGTTTAAGATGGCTCAAAACTCTTGGGGAAAAAAATTTCACAAGGACATGTGCACAAGAACGCCCACACTTGCAGATGGTACCCACGTGACCTGGACCGGATGACTGGATGATCAGAGCTCAGCCAGGAGAAGAAAGAAGAGGAAAAACAGAGTGATCTGATACAATTTGATGAACTTGACCTACACCTACAGATGCAGTGACTCAAAAGAAGGAACAAATCCTTACAGCAAGAAACATTCCCACCCCCTCCACACACAGAGTAGACAGAGATGAGCAACTCGGACATCGGATACCCAAATGAGGGTGGGGGGGGGACTACAAAGGCAAGAAGTGACTGGCTTACAAGCTTTCAAGAGGAAACCTACAGCCAGGGGGCATGGAGGAAGGCAGAATCTCCAATGAGTACTATCCAATCTGTCTAGGCGGAAGTGATTAAATGAAATACAGATGGGTCACTTGTGATACTTTAGTGAATAATTGTTATCAGGACTGATTATGAGGGTTGGAAATGCAAAGGTAGACATTTTGTAGCAAGGAAGGGAGTGATTAATTCTCCAGTCTAGGACCGGAGGTCTCTAGGACCATCAACGGAGAAGAGCCGAGAGCTGGACCCTACCCAGAGAAGCAGAGATGCCTGAGATAGACAGAGACGATGACATGGAGTGATGAAGCAGCTGGGGACTTTGGATCCAGAGAGGGAGAGGGACTGTGTGCTGAAGACTGGGGGGAAGAGGGGAGTATAGGGGGCGGGTTTGTAGGGTATACCTTTTGGTTAGTTGATGATGCATGGAGGGGATTGGAGCCATGACAATGAAATAATATACGATGGAATGAATGTAAAACTAAAGTTCTCTCAATTAAACTATCATATAATTCACAATAAAACATTAAAAAAAAAAAGTTTCCCAAGGAGCTCTGGTAGCGTAGTGGTTACGAATCGGGCTGTGAACTGAAAGGTCAGCAGTTTGAAACTACCAGCTATTCCACGGGAGAAAGATGAGGCATTCTGCTCCCATAAAGGTATACAGCCTCGGAAACCCTGTACAGGCTCGCTATGAGTCAGAACTGACTCCACGGCACATAACAATAACAACTATACCAGGTCGGCAGTTCAAATCCAGCAGCTGCTTCTTCAAAACCTTATATGGGGTTGCTATCAGTCGGAACTGACTCAACAGCACTTAACAACAACAACAACAACAGTCTAGAGTTAAAAGAACCATGGAGGCTTGGTTGGTTTCAGTAGTTCTTAGGACACTTCTGTTAAGTCCAGTGGGACAAGGGCAGCGCTGTGCTTTCTGTGTATAGCACTCGGAATGCCCTGCATATGACCTACAGTTGACTCCTTCCCAGACAGTTCTACAAACATCCTTGAACATGGCAGAGATTTTCCAGTTTTTAAAAGTAAACCTTATGATTGTTGTTGTTAAGTGCTGTCCAATTGGTTCCAACTCATAGTGACCCTGTATAGGGTTTCTGAAGAACAGTTGGCAAGTTTGAACTACTGACCTTGCAGTTCAAATGGACCTCACAGTCTGGAGCATTGACATGGAGGGCCAAGGTTAGCAGTCCGGTATGTTACCCACTACAGTACAGAATTTAAACAGTATATGATATGTTTAAGGAGTTCTGGTATTGTAGTGAGTTACATAAAGGGCTGCTAACCATAGTTGGGCTGCTAACTTCAAGGTTAGCAGTTTGAAACTACTATCTCTTCCCCAGAAGAAAGATGAGGCTTTCTGCTCCCATAAAATTTACAGCCTCAGAAACTCTACACAGGATCGCTGTGAGTTGGAATGGACTCTACAGCACACAACCACCAACAACAACCATAAACTTAGCAATTCCGGTTCATCAGGAACTCTGTTTGAGAAAGATGAGTCTTTCTGCTCCTGTATAGATTGACCGCCTGTACAGGGCTTCTGTAAGTCAGAATTGACTAGAGGTACACAGCCAGCCAAACGATACATGTTAAGTAGTATGTGGTTGTTGCCTCCAACTTATGGCGACTTTGTGTAAAACAAAACACAATCGCTGGCCAGTTCCATGACATCTTCATCTTTGTAACAGTTGTATTGGTTATTTTCAAACAGTCTTTCCTGATTATATGTCCAAAGAAAGCAAGACATAGTCACGTCATCCTCATTTCCAAGGAAATTACAGTTGTTTTTCTCCTAAAACTGGTTTCTCATTCTTCTCAAGGTCCACAGTGAAGAAGCCTAGCTATCCATTTACTCAGATCGTCATAGTGTTTCCATAGTAATTCTGGTCTCATCTGAGAAAGCTAAGACCATCAAGCTAAGGAGGAGAGAGGATATCAAAGAGTATACATTTTGTAGAGATAGTAATGTTAATAAACCTTACCTTAGTTTCTGTCCATTTCTTCAGATAAAATGCTGACACCTAAAGGAATAAATCTAGATGACACACCTGGTTGAGTTACTTCCATTTATGTAGATGTGGATGTGCATGGGTTTGCTAAACATATCACTGTGCCACTACATTCTTTCATGATGTTCTATCTGATTCCCAACCCTTACTTTTGGTTTTCAGCTTTCCAATCTAATAGCCTTGCTTGCTGAAAGTGAAGAGAACTTGAAATACTTACTAATGAAGATCAAAGACCACAGCCTTCGGTATGAATTACATCTCAATGTAAAGAAAACAAAAATCCTCACCACTGGACCAATAATCAACATTCTTATCAATGAAGAAAATATTGAAGTTGTCAAGGACTTCATTCTTCTTGGATCAACCATTAACACTCATGGAAGCAGCAGTCAAGAAAATAAATGATGTATTAATGCATTAGGCAAATCTGCTACACAAGACCTTTTTAAAGTGTTGAAGAGCAAAGATGTTAGCTTGAGGACTAAGGTATGCCTGACCCAAGCCATGGTATTTTCAAGAACCTCATATGCATGCTAAAGCTGGACAGTGAATAAGGAAGACCATAATGAATTGATGCATTTGAGTTATGTTGTTGAAGGAGAATATTTAATGTACCATGGGCTGCCAAAAGAACCAACAGATCTGTGTTGGAAGAAGTGCAGCCAGAGTGCTCCTTGGAGGCCAGGATGGCCAAACTTAGTCTCTCATACTTCGGACATGTTGGTAGGAGGGGCCAGTCCCTGGAGAAGGATATCATGTTTGTTAAGGTGGAGTGTCAGAGAAAAAGAGGAAGACCCCCAGTGAGATGGATTGGCAAAGTGGCAGCATCAATGGGTTCAAGCGTGGCAACAATTGTGAAGTTGGCCCAGAACTGGGCAGTGTTTCGCTCTGTTGTGCATAGGGTCACTATGAGTTTGTACTGACTTGATGATGGCACCTAACAACAACAACAAATCTCATAGCAAACCTTTATTTTCCCCTTTGGCTCAGGGCATGTGACTTCTGTAACAGCTAATAGAAGGCACTGGCATCTGCAAAAGCAGCAATCCTTTTCTGGAAGTTTACAGTTCAAACAACAGTTCCAAGTCTTCTCTTACTCTGCCTTTATTTTCAGTCACGAGACTACAGGAGAAGTTCTTAAGATACTGGGGAAATAATTTATGCTTCCTTGGTCTACACAGTCAAGAAAACTGGGAGAAACTAGGGATAGTTTCATAGGAGCTGGAGGTACCTGCGACTGCTAAAGAGTTCTGCTGAATGTCTGATTATAGCGATGAGACGTATTCTGAACCATCTTGATGGGATAAACTCAGCTTACTGTAAAGTGAGAGTGGGCTTCCATGGGGATGGTTACTTCAGATCAATTATGTACAAGGATTTGGATTATCCTTATAGGTTGTGAGCCAGGTTGTGTGTGAACATAGACTTGAATTTCGTTCTTACTCCATAAAAATGAATAAATCAAACCTGTTCTCATGGAATCTGTTTTTACTCATGTTGCCTCATGTCCTACAGATAACAACTGCTCCATAGGGATTTCATGGCTATTATCTTTTACAGATGAAGATAGCCAAGACTTTCTTCCATGACACTGCTGGGTGGATCAGAACCATCAAATTCTAGGTTAGAAGTTGAGCATAAGCCATTTGTGCCACCCACAGACCAAGCTTATTCTAATGCTAATTACAGTCTTATATCGCCACTCTAACACTTACACATTTTCTGTTGGTGGCAACTATAAAGAATAACCATTTAAAGAAAATATATGGTAAAAATAAGCTTCACTAAATAGTAAACTAAATATTAAACAAAATAAAGAAATGGTAGAGGCAGTATAGGGAAAACCATTAAACACCACTTTAATCTTTTCTGCTCTTTGATTCCATTGCATGTTTTAGTTCTTATTTTGTGCAAAAGCTCAGAATTCCTGTCACATCCATCCCAAATTAGCTTTTGCAGGCTAAGGTCCTTAGGCATGAATGTTTCTGCAAATTGGATGGAAAGAACATTGCAATGGTCCAAAAGTTTTCCAAGTCAGCTTGAATTAACAGCAGAGCTGGGACCCTAGCCCAGGCTGACAGTCTGAGATGTGTGAGTGTGAGGGAAAGAAGTTGAAATTGCCTCTGATTTGATACTTCCAACATTAAACAGAGACCAAGATAGACACAGTTCCAACATTTTACTCTGCATGTTACTTCTCATCCATTCTAAACTGACGATGTAGTGTAGATGACAAAATACAGCAAGTGGAATTTTCTCAAATAAAAGTGAAAAAACAAACCCTTATGTTTTTGTTTATAAAATTTAAACTGCTGCGTATAATTTTTCATATACAAGTATTGTCCCATAAAATGTAGGAGTGGTCAAGGCTATCATCATGGTTGGTTGGGTTGGTGATGAGCTGTGGAGTCGGTTCCAAATCTTAGTGACCTGTATAGGGTTTGCAAGGCTGTAAATCTTTATGGGAGCAGAAAGCCTCAACTTTCTTCTGTGGTAGTTTTTAACTAGCCTAACTCAAAACCACTATGCTACGAGAGCTCCTTACAGAGAGAAATTTGGATTTTTAAGCGTATAGTATTACGTTAGGTGCCGTTGAGTTAATTCTGTTGTGCATAACTAAACACTGCTTGAGTCCATTGTTGCTGCCACTGTGTCCAGTTCATCTGCTTGAGGGTTTCCCTCTTTTTTAATGACCCTCCACTTTGCCAAACATGATGTCTTTCCCCAAGAACAGACCCATCCTGACAACATATCCAAAGAACGAGAAACAAAGTCTCGCCGTCTTCATTCCTACGCATCCTTAGGATTTCCAAGTTAGATTTCCTGTTATTCTGACAGTTCATGGTACTTTCAATATTCATTACCATCTCCATAATTCAAATGAATGCATTAATTATTCTTTGGTCTTCCTTATTAGGTATCTATCTTTCACATGCATGTGAGATGATTGAAATATTAGCGCTTGGGTCAGCCATGTGTTAATGACATCTTTGCTTTTTAACACTTTAAAGAGGTCTATTCCGGCACATTTGCCAATGCAATATGTCATTTAATTTCTAAACTGCTGCTTCCATAAGTGTTGATTGTGAACTCAAACAAAATGAAGTTTTTGACAACTTCAGTGTTTTCTCTGTTTATTGTGGTGTTATGTATTGGTCTGATTGTGAGGATTTTTGTTTTCTTTACACTGAGGGACAGTCCAGAGAGAAGACTGTAGTCTTTGATCTTCATCAGTAAGTACTTCAAGTCCTCTTCACTTCCAGCAAGCAAGAGTGTGTCATCTATATATCACAGATTGTTAATGATTCTCTTCCAATTCTTATGAAATATTCTTCTTCATATAGTCCAGCTTTCTGGGCTGTTTGCTCAAGATATAGATGAAATAAATATGCTGAAAATACAGCTCTGGTGCACACTCATCCTGATTGTAGACCATTCCATGCTCCTTTGTTCTGTTTGAACAATTGCCTCTTGCTCTATGTACAAGTTCCACTTGAACTAAATTAAGTGTTCTGGGAATCCCATTCTTTGCAACGTCTTTACATAGTCAATAAATTACAAGTAAAAATCTTCCTTGTTTTCCCTGTTTTTAGTCAAAATCCATCTGATATAAACAATGATATGATTTATTCCACATCCTCTTCTTAATCCAGTTTGAATTTCTGGAAGTTCCCTCTCAATATACTGCTACTATTTTTGAATTATCTTCAGCAAAATTTTACTCGCATGTGGCATTTATTATATTTAAATATTGCAATCTATTATGTTTAATGATTTCTGCATTTCTCTAGGTCACCTGTCAGGAACCGGCCTCGACATAAGAACTTGGTTCATGAGTGTTTGGTTCACGAGGAGGGGAGATCCAGCAGTGACAGGGATAGCAAAAGCATACACAGACAAAAAGAGGGAGACAAGGAGGCACCCCGAAACCAGGATGGTTGCATTACTGGTGTCTGGCAGCTCTGGCATGGTGAACATATTAGCCATAAGAGCAGTAAGGTCCTGTATGGTAAACATCTTAGCTGTGCCCATAAAGCACACCTTGCTAGCTGTAGTGCACTGTTTCACTGCCTGCCTGTAATGCACACCTGGGCCGGCCTGCATCTCCGTTTTATTTAGGGAAGGAGCTTCATACCAAGCTGGGAGGGACTAAGACAAGGTACAGCTAACATTAGTAATTTTCCAGACATTCAGGTAACTTTACATCGTATGTCGCTGGTTCGAATCCCAGGCCCGCAACTTGGTTTCTCAGGCTCAATTAACATATCTGTAGCCCCTGAGCCAAGTTGGGGGGAGGTGAAAGGGAAGGACAAAAGGCTTGGGCGGAGTCCCACTGTTTTGGCTTCCTGAGCCAGATTTGCAGGAAGACACGAGACACCCAGGTGAATGGACGGCACCTGGAAAAGGATTAAGGAGGATAGCTTTTTTGTCTATAGAACAAAGAACCAGGAAGTAGCTAAGCTATTTTTAGTTAATCCTTTAGAGAAAGGCTTGCCCCTGTAACCTTTACAGTCTCAGCTTTAGGAAAATATTACATTTATCTGTGGATACTAAGGGCTCATGTTTGGAATTAAATAAAAGCATAACTGAACACTAAGATGAAAAAACATTTGTTATGACTGCCCGGTGGCCAGAATTTTTTCCTCAGAGCCTGTGGCCTGCATTGTCTGCAACACTCGGACCCAGTGGGCCTCAAACTTCTGACCAGTTTTACATGGCTGCAACAGTCACCTATCTTTGGGATATGTACAAAATATGGATCTTTTCCAATTGGTTTCCCAGAAAATTGTCTGCTAAATTTCTTGACATAGATGACTCTAAGCACTTCCAGTGTTGCATCAGTTTGTTGAAAGATTGCAATTTGTATTCCATCAATTCTCAGAGCCTTGTTTTTATACCAATGACTTCAGTGAACCTTGGACTTTTTCCTTCAGTATCATTGGCTCTTGATCAAATGCTACCTCTTGAAATGGTTGAACATCAACCATTTCCTTTTGGTACAGTGACTCTGCGTATTCCTTCCATCTTCTTTTTATGCTTCCTGCATAATTCAGTAGTTTGCCCAGAGAATCCTTCAATATTGCGAGTCAAGGCTTGAATTTTTTCTTCCTTTTTTTCAACTTGGGAAATGCTGAGGGTGCTCTTCCCTTTTGGTTTTCTAATTCTAGGTTTTCGCACAGATCATTATGTTTTATTTTGTCTTCTCAAGCTGCCCTTTGAATTTTTCTATTTAGCTTTTATATTTCATTATTTCTTCTAGTCACTTTAGCTTTTCTACTCTTATGATATCCATTTTGGTCTTTTCTTTATTTCTTTCTTTTTTAAAATTATTTTTGCTTTCTTCATGTATGATGTTCTTGATGTCATTCCACAGCTTGTCTGGTCTTTGGTTATTTGGTGCCTAATGTATCAAATCTATTCTTGAGATGGTCTCTAAATTCAGGAGGAATATACTTAAGTCCATATTTTGGGTCTCATGGGCTTGTTTTAATTTTTTTTCAGCTTCAAGCACTTGATGGTCTTTTCCACAATTGGCCCCTAGCCTTGTCTTTTCTGATGATATTGAGATACTCTATCTTGTTTTCTAACAATTATAGACAATTTAATGTCTGTGTATTCCATCTGGTGTGGTCCATGTGTCTAGTCATATGTTTATGTTGTTAAAAAAGAAGGTATTTGCAATGAATAAATATTGTTTCTTTAAAAATCTATGATGCAATCTCTAGCATCATTTCTGTCATGAAGGTCATATTTTCCAACTACCAATCCTTTTTTGTTTCCAACTTTTACCTTCCAACCACCAGTAATTATCAGTGCATCTTAATTGCATGTTTGATCAATTCAAACTATAAAACTTGTAGAATTCTTCTATTTCTTTATGATTGACTTTAGTCATTGGTGTATAAAGTTGAATAACAGTCTTATTAACTGGTCTTATTTGTAGAGTCCTGGTGTGGCACTGTAGGATAAGCACTGGACTGCTAAACTTAAGGTCAGCAATTCAAACCACCATCCACGCCTCAGAAACCCTGCAACACTTAAGAACATAAACAGCAATTTCTAGGGAGCCAAAGGAATTTTCTCAAATAAAACTGAAACAAAAAATAAATAAATCAACAGTATGACAAACTGACAAATGAGTGGTTGAGCACAGTGTTGCATCATGAAAAACTCTAATGTAGTTCAGTTTTTTTTGTTTGTTTGTTTAGATTACCTTTTCAGTATTTATTGGTGAATAATATGGTGCATTAAGATAAGCACTCAACTTCAAGGTCAGTTTGAACCACAAGATTGGCCGTTCAAACTCAACAGAAGCTCTTTGGAAACCCTATACAGGACCATTATGAGTTGGAACTGACTCGACAGCATTTAACAACAACAGAAGTATGCTGCGGATCTGTGGAACAATCACTGTGCAGCTAACCACAGGTCAGAAGTTTGAGACCATCAGCTGCTCTTGGGATAAAGATGAGACTTTCTGTTCCAGCAAAGATTTGTACTCCTAGGAAACCCTATACAAGTCCCTATGAGTTGGACCTAAGGCTCTTAACAACAATAAAAGTATGCAGAAAACCCTAGGAGATGTAGATGGTTAACATACTTGGTTGCTAACGGAAAGGTTGGAGGTTGAAGGCTGGAGTCCACTCAAAAGCATTTCAGAAGAAATGTTGTCAGTCTGCTTCCGAAAGTGACACCATTGAAACCCTATTGAGCATAGTTCTACTCTGAAACATAAGGAGTCATCATGAGTTGGGGTCAAGGCAACAGGCTTGTTAGGATGAAAGACTCAATGACAAGCATTCCTTCAGGGCCTAAAGAAACAAAATGGGAGGAAGGAAGGCAGCCATTCTCCTGATCTGCTTTTCTGTAACATGCTAGCTCATATAAGAGCTCATAAAAATAAAGGAAGTGGGGAATGAATTATCAAACAAAGGAAAGGAAAGTGGGAGATACAAACAAATCATTTTAATGCTCCAAAGAAAAGAAACATCATATTTAATTTAAAAAAATAGAGAATATATCCAAAATAAGAAATGCATTCTGAAAGCCAGAGAGGGGAGAGAAGTGTTTAAAGCAGAAGGAATGTGTTTCATACTAGAAAGCAAAGGTGGAAGCAAAGGCCTAGATTTGAGGGTAGAGGTTACTTGTAGAGAGAGTAGCCAGGAATGGGAACTGATGAGTGCTGGCTGAGACAGAGAATGGTGGAAGAAAATGGAGCCCTTTCTCTCAAGTTTAACCAAAAATATGAAAAAAGAAAAATATAGACTTTCTTGATATTTGATGTATGGCTGTTGTTGCTAAGTGCCATTGAGTCACATCTGACTCATGTTGTTCTTGTTAAGTGCTGACTCATAGCAACTCTGTGTAGGGTTTCCAAGGAGTGACTGGTGGGTTTGCTACCTTGCGGGTAGCAGTTCAGTGTTTATCCTGCAGTGTCACACCAGGACTCCCATTCTGATTCATAATGACCCTGTATAGGGTTTCCAAGGTATGGTTGGTAGATTTGAACCACCAACCTTGGGCTCAGCAGTCCAGTGCTGATCTACGGCACCACACGAGGTATGGCTAGAGAAGAGCAGAATCAGTATCTTTTCTTCCTTAGTATTCAATTGCCTGAAAATTAAATTAGTCTTGAAAGATGCATGGGATTCCACAAATTCATTTTACAGAGTTTATAAATTGCTTGGATTGGACCCTCCGGTTCTTACTAGATATCTATATATTTATAAAGTACGTATATTTTATTCATGTCATATAAAATTATATGTGTCCATATATATTCTTTATCAGTCTTATTAAGTGGTCTGTCAGGTTGGTTCTGATCCATAGGAACCCTGTGTACAACAGAATGAAACACTACCAGGTCCCGAGCCATCCTCACAATCTCTGTTAAGTTGGAGTCCATTGTTGCAGCCAGTGTGTCATTTCAGCTCATTGAAGGCCTCTCTCTTTGTCTTTAATAAGCATGAGGTACTTTTCCAGGTATATATTATATGCACCTATATAATATAAAGGAGTCCTGGTGTGGTGCTAAGGGTTAATGTGCTGAACCGCATGATTGGTTTTAACTGCAAGGTCTGTGGTTCAAGCTCACCAGCCACTCCTTGGAAACTCTATATAGGGTTGCATGGGTCAGAATTGATTGGACAACACTTAACAACAAACAACCTATAATATGAATGTATATATTCCTTGTATGTTTTATATATTCTATTAGATATCCAATGATATCTAATTGTTTAGGTATCATTGAATCACTGAATGGTTTAAAATTTTAAAAGGCGTGCAGCAAGGTTGTATTATTTCACCATACTTATTCAACCTGTATGCTGAGCAAATAATCCAAGAAGCTAGGTTATATGAAGAAAAACGTGGCATCAGGATTGGAGGAAGACTCATTAACAACCTGCGATATGCAGATGATACAACCTTGCTTGCTGAAAGTGAAGAGGACTTAAAGCGTTTACTGATGAAGATCAAAGAGCACAGATTTCAGTATCTCAACATAAAAGAAACAAGAATCCTCACCACTGGACCAATAAACAACATTCTTATCAATGGAGAAAAGATTGAAGTTGTCAAGGACTTCATTCTTCTTGGATCAACTATCAACACTCATGGAAGCAGCAGTCAAGAAATCAAACAATGTATTCCATTAGGCAAATCTGCTGCACATGACCTTTTTAAAGTGTTGAAGAGCAAAGCTGTCAGCTTGAGGACTAAGGAGCACCTGACCCAAGCCATGCTATTTTCAAGAACTTCATATGCATGCGAAAGCTGGACAGTGAATAAGGAAGACTGTAGAAGAATTGTTGCATTTGAGTTATGGTGTTGAAGGAAAATATTGAAAGTGCCATGGCCTGCCAAAAGAACCAATAGATCCTTGTTGGAAGAAGTGCAGCCAGAGTGCTCCTTGGAGGCCAAGATGGCCAAACTTCAGCTCTCATACTTTGGACATATTGTCAGGAGGAACCACTCACTGGAGAAGGATATCATGTTTGATAAGGTTGAGGGTCAGAGAAAAAGAGGAAGACTCCCAATGAGATGGATTTGCCAAGTGGCAGCATCAATGGACTCAAGTGTGGTAACAGTAATGAGGTTGGCCGAGGATCGGACAGTGTTTCGTTCTGCTGTGCATAATAAGGTCGCTGTGGGTTGGTACCAACTCAATGGCACCTAACAACAACAATGTGATATCCAAGATCTCTCGGTGGTCTGAATAGTTTGGATTTGATTATTAACCTAGAAGGGACTCTTATGCGGTGCTATAGGATCAGACTAGACTGGTAACCACAAGGTCAGTGGTTGAAACCTACCTTGGAAACTCTATATAGGGTTGCTATGAGTTGGAACCAACTCGATGCTACCTAACATCAAGCAACAACAGCCTAAAAGTGGTCTATTCAAACTCACCCAGAAGTGTCACTGAAAGAGATCTGGCTGCCTACTTCCGTAAAGATTAAAGTCAAGAATGCCCTATGGGAGAAGTATACACTATTAACACATATGGCCATCATTAGTTGGTTGTAGACTTGACAGCAAAGGGTTTAGTTGAGTTTTATCTTGGTTGTCTACCTAAAAACTGTAGTATTGCTTTGTATTTGTATTCAGTACATATTGAAAATGATTTCTTACTGCTGTACCTTTCTACACCATTGTTTTTTCACTGAAAGTTGTCTGAGGTTTAGAGATTGTTTATATATGTATGTTGTTGTTGTTAAGTTCTGACTCATAGTGACCATGTGTAGAAGTGATTGGTGGGTTGAGTCACCGACCTTGTGTTTAACAATCCAGTACTTAAATACATATATACTTGTGTTGGTGTTGTTAAGTGCCATCTAGTTGTTTCTGACTCATATCGACCCTGTATAGGGTTTCCAAGGAGCAGCTGATGAGTTTGAACCATTGAATTTGCAGTTCAAACTGTCCTTGCAGTTCACTGCTTATCCTACAGTGCCACACTAAGTCTCTGTATATACATATACACATATTAGGTGAATAAAATAGATATATACGTATTTTGTTGTTGTTGTTAAGTGCAGTCGAGTTGGCTCTGACCCATGGTGATCCTGTATAGGGTTTTCGAGGAGTGACTGGTGAGCTTGAACTGCTGACCTTGCCATTCAAAGCAACTTTGTAGGCCATAACATTAGCCCACAGCGCCACACCAGGACTCTCTATATCACTAAGTAGTTACTAAGTGCCATTGAGTTGATTCCAACCCAGGGTGACCCTGTATAGTGTTTCTGAGGAGCAGCTGGTGAGCTTGAACCACCAACCTTGCAGTTCATACAGCTTTACAGTCCGGTGCATTAACCCACAGCGCCATAACTATAGGCATATTTTATTCACTTAACTGCTTTACACTGAGTCCCTTGGTGCCTCAAATGATTAAGCACTCCATTACTTGGAGACAGGTTAGCTGTTTTAAACCTATCCATAGATGCTTGAGGAGACAGGCCTGGTAATCTGTGTTAGAAAGGCCACAGCTCTGGAAATCCATGAAGCATTTCTATTCTGCACACCTGGGGTGGCCATGAGTCAGAATGGACTTGATGGAGATTCACAACAACACATTTCTTTACAGTCGTTCCAGACTTTATTCATCCACAAATATTGATCTTTTGTAAGTACTGCCTGATGACAAATAGTCCTTCAGGGCTTTCTTCTTATTTGTCAGTGTCTTACCCATTACTCTGCTGTCACAGCACCCACCAAACAAGTAGTGCTTAGAGTCCCGTGGAAGGGTACAGTGCTTTAGCATGCTTTTATTAGCAAGAAAAAAAGCTGGGCACACTGAAAAAAAAAAAAAAATCCTGTTCATCATAAAACTAAAGTCTGTGTCACAAGATACAAGCTCAAACTGAAAGGAGAACACACTGCTAATTACAAAATCAGTAGTCAACCCCGCCAGCCACTCCTCGAAAACCCTGTACAGGCTTGGTATGAGCCAGAAATCAACTCAATGATACTTAGCAACAGCAATCAAACACTTTAATTCTTTATGTTTCTATTATTTTAAATTGTAGTTTACTAAGAAAATGTTCTGGACTGCTAACTGCAAGGTTGATGGTTCAAACCAACCAGTCACTTTTCAGAAATCCTCTACAGGGTTGCTGTAAGTTGCAACTAACTCAAAGGCACACAACAATAGCAAGAAAGTGTTAGTGCTGCCTCCCCCCTCCCACTTCCCTCTGTATTTTTAATAGGAGGCACTGGGTGAGGCAAAAGTTTAAATACTCGGGTACTAGTTGAAAAGTTGGCATCTTGAGCCCACTCAAAGGAGTCCTGGTGTGGTGTTGTAGGATAAGCATTGGACTGCTAATCGCAAGGTTGATGTTTCAAACTCACCAACTACTCCTCAGGAAGCCTATATAGGGCCGCTATGAGTTACAAGGAGCTCTGGTAGCGTAGTGGTTACGAATCGGGCTGCGAACCTTAAGGCCAGCAGTTCGAAACTACCAGCTGCTCCGCGGGAGAAAGATGAGGCTTTCTACTCCCATAAAGATTTACACCCTCGGAAACCTTATACAGGGTCGCTATGTGTCTGAACCAACTCGATGGCACATACCAACAACAACAACATGAGTTACAAGAGTAACAACAACAATGTGATCTTAGGGTTTCAGAGGTTTATAATAAACTAATAAAGAAAATCTTGGATGCCAAATCTTAGCATTATCTCACAAAGCCTCAACAGAATATAGAGTTAAGTGTTGCTGAGTCTGTTCCAACTCATAGTAACCCTGTATAGGGGTTCCAGGTTTAAACCTAAGAGCTTGTAGTTAGCAGTCCATTGATTATCCTCCAGGGTGACACCAGGACTTCCACAATGCATTGTAACTGTGTTGTTGTTAAGTGCCGTGGAGTTGGTTCCGACTCATAGCAACTCTGTATAGGGTTTTTGAGGAGTGACTGGTGCGTTTGAGCCATTGACCATGCAGTTCAAACCGACCTTGAGATTCAGTGCTTATCTCATGGCACCACACCAGGACTCCCCACAATACATTATTGTTGTTGTTGCTGTTGTTAAGTGCCATCCAGTCAGTTCCCATAGTGACCCTGTATGGGGTTTCCAAGAAGCAGCTGTTGAGCTCAAACTGTTGACCTTGCAGTTCCAACTGACTTTGCAGTCGATTAGAAATCAATTAATTATGTAGAATAGAAAAAACAAACAAAATCATATGAATAGATAATTATTAAAATATGAAAAATTAACAGTGAGCTATGAGAATGTATTCAGTTATCAAAGCCATGCATATTAAAATCCTGATGACAAAGTACTGTATTACAGTATTTGTCCTATTTGGATATATATTAAGGAGCCCAGTTGGTAGTATGGGTTAGGCATTGGGATGCTAACCTCAAGGTAGGCAGTTCGAGCCCCCTAGTGGTTCCCTGAGAGAACAATAAGGCTGTTTGTTCTTATAAAGATTTACAGTCTCAGAAACCCATATTGGGTTTCTATGAGTCAGAATTCAGTGGCAGTGGTTTGGTTTTCTTGGTTTTGAGATATGTATCAGATTTGTCTATGAAAACCAGTATAGTTACTCAAGCCACACCCATGAAGATTCTGCCAAGAATAAGAATAGGAATAGACTTTATGAAAAATAAGTTTTATTTTTAGATTTTGATTTTGAAGAAATACCTTGGGGTAATAGATATGCCAAAATCGCAAGACTGCTAAAATGGTCAATCTGAGATCCACAGGTGAGCTCTGTGACCTAAAAGAATGTACTATTTTTACTATATCAAGTAAGTAGTCTTTATGGCTTTTGGATGAAGAGGAATATACCATGTCTCAGGATGTGTACTCATTGTTGTTAAGTATTGTGGAGTCGGTTCCGACTCATAGTGACCCTACACAGGGTTTCCAAGGCTGCAAATCTTTACAGGAGCAGAAAACCTCTCCTGCAGAATATCTGGTAGTTTCGAACTGCCAACCTTGAGGTTAGCAGCTCGATTCGTAACCACTATGCTACCAGATCTCCTTGCGGTACTCATTAGAGTGCATCTATTCTTCAAAACTGTAGCTAGCTCTAACTTTCAGACTCCCCTGGTCCTCTGATGTATCTGGGATTTTGTTGTTGTTGTTAAGTGCTGTCAAATCAGTTCTAACTCATAGTGATCCTGTATAGGGTTTCCAAGGAGCAGCTGGTGAGCTTGAACTGCCGACCTTGAAGTTCAAACTGATCTTGCAGTCCAACGCATTAACTCACAACACCACACCAGGACTCGATATCTAGGGTAAATAATTGGAAAACAAGATTTGCTTTTGTATGGCTACTCAGACTCACCACAGAGCTCATTCCATTAAAAAACAAAACAAAACACACACACACACACACACACACACACACACACACACACACACTAGAAAGGCAGGGATAAGATGAAGGGTCATCTTCCAATATTAAAAATACAGATTAGAGACGGGAGTGATGATCTGAAGAGAGAGTTTCCATTCCCACCTGTTTAACGCTCTGTCTTACCAGCACACTGAGTAAGGAAGCTGCTCAGATAGAATGCCAATGAAACCTAGATGGACGAGAGACACATTCCATTACACAAGAGCAATTCATACTGAAAGAGTCCTTTCTCCCTAGATTATGTTTTTCTTCCTTTTTCCCGGTCTCTTGCTGTCTCATGTGGTTGTTGGTAGGTGCTGCCAAGTGGTTCTGGTTCATAGTGACCCTATACACAACAGAACAAAACACTGCCTGGCCCTGCACCATTCTCACAATTGTTGTTATGTTTTAGTTCACTGTTGCTGCGACTGTACAAATTCATCTCATTGGGGCCTTCCTCTTTTTCACTGATTCCCCCCACTTGACCAAGCATGATATCCTTCTCCAGGGACTGAGCCTTCCTGATAATATGTCCACAGTATCGTACTTCTTCCAAGACACACTTGTTTGTTCTGGAAATCCGTGTCCAAAGTATAAAAGATGAAGTCTAGCCATCCTCACTTCTAAGAGAACTCTGGATACACATCTTCAGGCAGTTGAAGGTACTTTTAATATTCTTCACAAACACCACAATTCAAATATATCGGTGATTCTTTGACCTTCCTTATTCCATGTCCAACTTTCATGTGCATATGAGACAATTGAAAATGCCATGACTTGCCATCTCATGTGTTGTTGTTGTGTTGTGATGTGCCGTGGAGTCGGTTCTGACTCATAGCGACCCTACACAGGGTTTCCGAGGCTGTAAATCTTTACTGGAGCAGACCGCCTCATCTTTCTCTCGCGGAACCACTGGTAGTTTCGAACTGCTGACCTTGCGGCTCGCAGCCCGATTCGTAACCACTACGCTCCTTATAGACTCAAATTGTAGTTAATCACTATGTGACTGAGCAAATAATCACTCTATGGCTTAGTTCCTTAGTTGCAACAGAGATAATACTAACTAGCATGTCTTCAAATGATGACTGTGAACATGAAATAATCAGGAGTTAATGAGAGGTAGAGAAGACAGAAAGGGGCCTGCTTATCTCCTCAGCATGAAGACGGGGGTGTTACAAAACTTATGACAAACGGTTCTCTCTCTTGCCATTCCACTAGGCAATAATTAAATTCTAAACAATTCAAGCATTGACTGGGGAGAGCCTTCCTTTTGTTCTACCATTTTTTCATAAATAATAATAATAATAATAAAGACCTTTATTTGTGATACTGTCAGCAAACCTCCTTTCTCTAGAATGTTTCTTTTCCTGGAAACCCAGGATGGCTTCTGTTGCCGACATGATACTCTTTACTACTTTTCAGAGTAGATTTCATGCTCCCTTTTATAGGAATTAAGCAGCACTGCTGAGAAATGTGTGACAAATGATCCTGGTTTAACTCTAGTCACAAATGTTGGAAAACAAACCACAAAGAACAGAGAACAGAACCTACCGATTTGTAACTTGTGAGTCAGTTTGAAAGATTTCAAATGGAGGCTGGAACAGTGCTTTATCCATGTTGAATTGTCCAATAAACTCTGACCGTGCTTTGGGGAAATAGTTTATCTTTTTTAAAAATTTAATCATCTCTTGGACTCTTCCCCATTTTAGAGTTTACCTTGGATATTAAATGACAGGCACATTTTTCTTCTCTATCCCTTCTTAGGTTTGATCTTAGCTTAATTGATATGTATGGTTTTTGTTGTTGTTAACTGCCATTGAGTTGGTTCTGACCCATAGCAACCCTGCATAGGGTTTTTGTGGAGCAGCTGGTGAATTTGAACCCCTAAGCTTGTGGTTTAAACGACCTGGCTTCAAACCGACTAGTGCTTTATCCCACAGCACCACACCAGGATTCTGATATGGATCGTAAATGTCCTCATTCTCAGTTCTTCAGAAAGACCAATGTTTTTTTCTGTTTGAAAGTCCACACTGCCTATGTGGCATTCTTGTCAAACCATTTCTCTCCAATATGATCGAGGCACTAATGTTAATGAAGAAAGTACACCAAGTATAAGGTGCAGAGGGACCCATTGCTTTATACTATTTGTGAGGCAAGATGCAAAATACAGATTAGGGGAGACTCTACATTGTCTACGGGAAGTAGTTTTGTGATCAAGTAAACTGCAAAAATCAATCAATGCAGGATAGCAGGGGACTTGAACAACCAACACAACTGCAATGTAAAGACTTTGGATGCTGATTCGAATAACTGTATCTGAGGGACAGTTAGAAGAGCCCTAACAAGGGTGCTCACACACAGTAAAGACTATGACCCACGTCCCTGAGTAACGTGCACAGAAATGGGTGAGTGGAAATCTAAACTGCTTTGTCAACCTTCACCAAAAACACAGATATTATTTAAAATAAAACAAAAGAAACGCCATGAAAATGGTGAAGATTAACCAGATTATTTATAGTACTTGATGGGTATTACTTATTTTAGATATTATAAGGGGTATTGTTTATTTTATATATTACAAACAGTGTTGTTTAGTTTAGATATAAAAAAAATTGTGATGATGTTAAACATATTTATGATACTAAAACAGTGTTGTTTATTTTAGATATTATAAGGAATAGTGTTTATTTTAAAAATTATAAGGAGTATTGCTTATTTTAGATATTACAGGAAAGTTGTGGTGATGATCTAAGCCAGATATTTACATTGCTCAGGAGTAGTTTATTTTTAGATATTCTAAAATATGGCATAGTTGAAATAACGTTGGTGAGGAGTTGATAGTTGGAGAGGCTGTATCATGGATTGAGGGGATTCATTGTACAAGGGAGGGGGGTGTTCAAAAGTTTGTGGAAAAATGGAATTAAAAGATAAAGGAGTTTTTCCAGAAATGAATTGAACTTCCCTCATACTCTTTTTTCCTTTTCATATTTGAAAATGTCTGTATGCTTAAAAGAACTATCAAGGGAAAGAAATAAAATCATATTAGATTTCTTTCTGTCATTACGTATGCTTTCTATTTTCTTTGCCCAACTTCATGCTTTGTTTTTAAAACATACTTTATTGTTGTGCAATTTTGAGTCACTAGATCACTCCATATGTCCGTTTCCCTAGTTGCATAATGAAATACGAATAGGACTTCCTCAAAGGCCTACTGTAAATATTAAATGTTAAAGAACACATTGACTTCTTAAAGCAGTAAATATTAGCTATTATATTTAATATCTAATTTTAATAGCTCCTCTGGTACCATAGTGGTAATGAGTCAGGATTAGAAACTACCAGCTGTTCTGTGGAAGAAAGATGAGGCTTTCTGCTCCCATTAAGATTTACAGCCTCGGAAATCCTATACAGGGTAGCTATGAGTTGGAACTGACTCCACGGCACATAACCATCACCACCATTTTTAATATTGTATTGCATGAAATGGTTACTTCATTTAATCCTACAAATCTGAGTTCCAATATTTATAATAATAACCAAATTCTGAGGAACAAATAAAGACATATAGATGAAAGAATATTAAAATAAATGAGATTGTTGCCCATCACTCTAGAGAAGTGGATTTTCTACATGTACAATAGCTAGTTATTATCAGAGCAGATGCTGCTATTATAGTTGGGTGGTATGGAGTTGGTTCTAACTCCTAGTGACCTAGTGACCTAATAACAACAATATAATATTCTAACTTATGAATACACCACATTTTATTTATTCATTCATTATTGTTGTTAAGTGCCTTTGAGCAGTTCCAACTCACAGAGACCCTGTGTACAATTTCTAAGGAGTGGCTGGTGAGTTTGAACTGCTGACTTTGCAGTTCAAATTGATCTATGATCGAGTGCTGACCCTACAGAGCCACACCAGATCTCCATCCATTCTCTAGTTGATCTAATTTAGCATGATTTTACTTTTTCTGCTATTATGAACAACTCAGTTACAAGTGTGTGCAAATTTGTAATGAATGTCCTGCTGTGGCACTGTAGGAAAAGCACTTGACCACAAGGTCAGCAGAACTGCAAGGCTGGTGGTTCAAACTTGCCAGCTGATCCTTAGAAACCATATAATGGATTGCTATGACTTGGACCAGACTCAACACCACCACCAAGTATAACTGGGAGTGGGATTTCTAGGCATCGTATTTATGGCTGCTTGTTGTTAAGTGTCATCGAGTGAGTTCCAACCATGCAACTCTATGCAACAGAATGAACACTACACAATCCTGCGCAAACCTTCCAATTTCTGCTAAGCTTTATCCTATTCCTGATGACACTGTGCCTAACTATCTCATTTGAGTTCTCCCTCTTTTTTGCTGAACCTCTGCTTTACCAAGCATGATGTCCTTCTCCAGTGACTGGTCCCTCCTGATATATCTGAAGTATAAGAGATGACATTTGTCCACCTTTGCTTCTAAGGACCATTCTGGTCGTATTTCTTCCAACATAGATATATATTTTCTTCTAGTATTCTGTGGTACCCTTAATATTCTTCTCCAACACCATAACTCTATTCATCAATTTTTCTAAAGTTTTTCTTATTCATTGTTCAACTTTCATATGCATATGAGGCTACTAAAAATACCATGATGTGAGTCAGGCCCACCTTAGTCCTCAAACTATATATTTGTTCTTGAACACTTTAAAGAGGTTTTATACAGCAATTTGCCTGATGTAATATGTCTTTTGATATTTTTTACTGCTGCTTTCATGAGTGTTAATGGTAGATTCAAGAAAAATAAAGTCTTTGACAACATCAATCTTTTCACCATTTATCATGATGTTATTTATTGGTCCAGTTGTGAGGCTTTCAGTAGGCAAGGTTATATCATCTACATATCATAGGTTGTTAATAAGTCTTCCTCCAAACATGATGCCATGTTCTTCTTCATATAATTCAGTTTCTAGGATTATTTGCTCAGCATTCAGATCGAATAACTATGATGAAAGAATACAACCTTGGTTCATACCTTTCCTGATTTCAAACCAGTCAGTGTCCCCTTGTTCTGTTCAAATGACTGCATCTTGCTCTGTGTACAGATTTCTCAGGAGCACAATTAAGAGTTCCAGAATACTCATTCTTCACTATGTTGTCCTTAGCTTGTCATGATTCACACAGTTATGATGTCATGATTCACACAGTTATTCACATAGTCAATAAAGTACAGTCAAACATCTTTCCGGTATACTCTACTCTCAGCCAAGATCCATCTGACATCATCAATGAATGTCCTCATTCCACACCCTTATGTGAATCTGGATTAAACTTTTGGCAGTTCCCTGTCAATGTACTCTTGCTGCTGACATTATGTACAACAGAACAAAACACCTGTTAGTCATGCTTCATCCTCATAATTGTTGTTATGCTAAAGTCCATTGCTACTGCCACTGTGCTAATCTATTTTGGGGTTCTCCCTCTCTTTTGCTGACCCTCTACTTTGACAAGCACGATGTCCTTCTTCAGGCATTGGTCCCTCTTGATAATATGTTCAAAGCATGAGAGATGAAGTCTGGCCACCTTGCCTTCTAAAGACCATTCTGGCTGTACCTCATCCGACGTAGATATGTTTGTTCTTCTGTGTGGTACCTTTAATACCCTTCTACATTGCCATAACGCAAATGCATCAACTCTTCTACTGTTTTCCTTATTTATTGTCCTGCTTTCACATGCATAGGAGGCTATTGAAAATATCATGGTGTGGGTCAGGCACACATCAGTCCTCAAACTGATTT
>NW_006408559.1:10151090-10153326 GCF_000296735.1 Chrysochloris asiatica
TTTGTGTCACCTACATATCACAGGTTGTTAATTACTATTCCTCCAATCCTGATTCCACGCTTTTCTTCATATAATTCACTTTCTCAGATTATTTGCTCATTATACAGCTTGAGTAATTACGGCAAAATAATACAACTGATGCACATCTTTCCTGATTCTAAACCAGTCTCTCCTTCTTCCTAGTCTGTCTTAGTCTGGAAGCTCCACAGAAGTCTCTTCACAATGGATGACTGATGGATTTTCAAAATATCAGTGTCATATCTTCCAGTATCACAGCAACATGGAAGTTACCACAGTATAAACTGACGATGAGTGGTGGCATCAGAACATATAGCAGAAATACTTTCTGTAATAGAAATGAGATAAGAGAGGAAACCAACACAGAGATAAAGATTTGGTCAAGATAATTTCTGGAGTGAATTTCAAGCACTGTGATTTTAACCTATATTTTTGTTGTTTTAGTGTTGTTGAATCAATTCCAACTCATAGAAACCCTGTGTAGGGTTTCCAAGAATTTTAAACTTTTGAGGGAGCAGAAAGCCTCATCTTTTTCCCATGGAGGGACTGGTGATCGAACCACTGATGTTGTGGTTCGAAGTCTAGTACTTATTCTATGGCATCACCAACCTCCCATTTATCTATATAATGATAGTAAATTACAAGAATAAATAGTGTTCAAATTAGATATAAATTTTGTTGTCATAATAGAAGAGGAGAATATCATCATGCTTTTCAAAGGGGAAAATTAGACTTATAATAAAATAAATACTTAGTTGAATAAGAAGATATTGAATAGTAAGGATAGTATTAATAGTAGTAATCATATGAATAACAATAAGCAAATGTATCCAAAACTGGCAAAAGGTACATTAATAAAAGGTGATGACAGATGAAAAACATTTACTTCAAGGAAAATGCCTATTGGACCACAAGAGCTTATCTTTGTTTTTATTGATAACTTAAATGAATCGTGACATAAAAAATAATAAAAGCAAGCTATTTCAAACTTCAGGAGCTCCGATAGTATAGTGGTTATGAATCAGGCTGCGAACCACAAGGTCAGCAGTTCGAAACTACCAGCTGTTTCATGGGAGAAAGATGAGGCTTTCTGCTCCCATAAAGATTTACAGCCTTGGAAATCCTGTACAGGGTCTCTATGAGTCGGAACCTACTCCATGGCACATAACAACAACAACAACAACATTTTAAAATCCCTTCCTGGTATACCATGCATCAGTCTTCTAATTTTTAACCATATAAGAAAGATGTGCCACAGGGTTGTATTCTTTCACCATACTTATTCAACCTGTATGCTGAGCAAATAATCTGAGAAGATGGGTTATATGAAGAAAAACGTGGCATCAGAATTGGAGGATGACTTATTTACAACCTGCGATATGCAGATGATACAACCTGGCTTGCTGAAAATGAAGAGGGCTTAAAATAGTTACAGATGAAGATCAAAGATTACAGCCTTTGGTAGGGCTTGTATCTCAATGTAAAGAAAACAAAAATCTTCACTACTGGACCAATAAACAACATTCTTATCAATGGAGAAAAAATTGAAGTTGTCAAGGACTTCATTTTTCTTGGATCAACTATCAACACTCAGGGAAGCAGCAGTCAAGAAATCAAATGACGTATTGCATTAGGCAAATCTGCTATACAAGACCTTTTCTAAAGTGTTGAATAGCAAAGATGTCAGCTTGAGGACTAAGGTGCACCTGACCCAAGCCATGGTATTTTCAGGAACCCCGTATGCATGCAAGAGCTGAACAGTGAATAAGGAAGACTGTAGAAGAATTAATACTTTTGCATTATTGTGTTGGAGGGGAATATTGAAAGTGCCATAGGCTGCCAAAAGAGCCAAATTTAGTCTCTTATACTTTGGACATATTGTCAGAAGGGACCAGTCACTGGAGAAGTATATATCATGTTTGATAAAGTGGAGGGTCAGAGAAAAATAGGAAGACCCACAGTGAGATGGATTGGCAAAGTGGCAGCATCAATGAGCTCAATTGTGAGGTTGGTCCAGGATTGGGCAGTGTTTAGCTCTGTTGTGCATAGGGTCACTTGAGTTTGTACAGACTCGATGGCACCTAATAACAACAATATAATATTCTAACTTATGAATATACCACATTTTATTTATTCATTCATTATTGTTGTGAAGTGCCTTTGAACAGTTCCAACTCACAGAGACCCTGTGTACAATTTCTAAGGAGTGGCTGGTGAG
>NW_006408559.1:10154947-10158266 GCF_000296735.1 Chrysochloris asiatica
TCCATGCACTGCCAACACAGTGGAGGCATTAAGAGAGGCATTGTAAAAGAAACCATTTTCTCAGAAGCTACAATTACTGGAGTTAGAAGCATAAAATGAACAATATTAGGACCAAAGAAAATTATACAGAGGTAGCCAACCAGTGAGTTTGCAAAAACCAATGAACCCAGGATGTCAGGAGGTCACTTCCTTGACCCTCAGGATCTATGGCTCGTAATTCTGAGAAGGGCCCCGAGGTTGGATTTTCGTTCATGTCATAGGGCCACTGATCAACCCAGGGTCTGCGTATGCTGACACCAGCAGACCATCATATAGTAACTTCTACGTTTAAATTTTTGAAAAACCACCAGACTGTTTTCCAAAGTTATTGTGCCATTCTATATTTCCAGTTCCTTCCAGCACTTATTGTCTACTGTTTTCATTAAAGTCATTTTACTGAATGGGATAAGAAGAAAGCCTTGATAATCTACTTTCAAATACAGCCAATGAAAACCCCCTGAAACACAACAATTGAGTCTCTGGACAATTGTAGGGATGGGGTAGGACCAGACCATGCTTGGATACAGTGTGTATGAGACTGACTCTATGGTAGCTAGTTGCAGTTGATGGAAAGTGGTATCTGATTGTGGTTTTGATTTGCATTTTCCTTGTAATTAATGGTTAGCATCTTTTCCATATCTTTGTCTTCTTTGGAGAAATATGTACTCAGACCATTTGTCCATTTTTAATTGGATTATTTGTCTTAGTGACCATATCTATGTCTTCTTTAGAGAAATATGTACTCAGACCATTTGCTCATTTTTAATTTGGTTATTTATCTTTTTATTACTGAGTGGTAAGAGTAGAAGTTCAGTGAAAAAGAAAGACCCCAGTGAGATAGATTGGCACAGTGACAGCAACAATGGATTGACACATAACAGTTGTGAGGGAGGTGCTGATGTTTCATTGTGTCATGTATAGGGTTTCTATGAGCTAGAACCAATTAAATGGAACCCAATAACCATGTTGTTGTTGGTAAGTGCCGTGGAGTCGGTTCTGACTCATAGTGACCCTGCACAGGGTTTCCAAGGCTCTATGGGAGCAGAATGCCTCATCTTTCTCCCATGGAACCACTGGTAGTTTCGAACTGCTGACCTTGAGGTTGGCAGCCCGACTTATAACCACTACGTTAGCAGAGCTCCTAACAACAATAGCAACACAAGTTATTATGTTTTCTCCCATTCTGTGAATTGTCTCTTCACTTTTTTTAGAACACAATTTTAGAAAATGTTTTAATGAAGTCCAGTTAACCTAATTTTTCGTTAGTCCCTTTGTGTTCTTGATGTCACATCTAAGGAGGCTTCATCTAAGTTCATGACTATTTTTTTAGCAAAATTTTACTTGCATGTAATATTAATGATACTTCCTTCTAAGAGTTTCATGGCACTGGACTGCCAATTGCAAGACCAGCCATTCAAACCCACCAGAGGCTCCCTGTAAAATGTCACTGTGAGTCAGAACCAACTCCATGGCTATTTACAATAACAAGAGTTTTATAGTTTCAGTTTTCCCATTTAGGTCTATGACCCATTTTGAGCTATTATTTTGTGCATGGAGTGAGAAAGGAGTTTAATTTCATTGTTTGTCAAATGGATAGCCAGTTTTCCCAACATCATTTGTTGACAGGACAATTCTTTCTCCATTTGTCTTATGATTCTTGTTGGAAATCAATTGGCTATAATTGTCAGCATTTCTTTCTGGACACACAGTTCTATCCCATTGGTATATAGGCTTGTGCTTAGGCAAGCACCACACTGCTTTCAATATAATAGCTTTGTAGTAAATCTTAAAATCAAGGTTTATTTCTTTAACTTTATTCTTTTTCAAGGTTGTTTTATGGCTATTTTGAAATTATTGCTCTTGCAAACGAATTTTACAATAAGCTTTTAAATTTTTACAAAAGAGAATACAGCTGGGCTTTTGCTAGAAATTGCATGGAAGCTGTAGATTAATTTGGGGAGTATTTCCCAGTTAGCATCATTAAGTTTTCAGTGCACAGATATAGCATCTTTCCCCCCATAAGTTTAGAAGTGATGCTTCCTCATTCATTGAGATGCACTGACACTGTAGCTGTGAAAATGGGATTTAGCATAGCAACAATCTTAAGAAGGGTGTACAAGCAGGCAATGTTTCAGTCTATTATACATGGTGCTGCTGTGAGTCAGACCAAATTGACAACATCTAAAAACAATAACAATGAAGAATCTCTCTTTCTCCTTCCCTCCTACTTTTTTGTTTGTCTGTTAGATTAGTTCATGGTTTGCCAATTTGTTGATCTTTCCAAAGAACCAACTTTTGGTTTCATTGCTTTCTGTATTGTTTTTCCATTCTCAATGTCAGAAGTGACATTAATAATACTGTCGATAATGTGCACATTCTATTGTGTCACCTCTCTTTGGAATGGGCACAAATATGGATCTCTTTCAATCAGTTGGCCTGGTAGCTGTCTTTCAGATTGTTTGGTATAGATGAGTGAGTGTCATCAGTGCTGCATAAGTTTGTTGAAAGATTTCAATTTGTCTTCCATCAAGTCCCAGAGCCTTCTACTTTGCCAATGCCTTCAGTGACCCATTCCAAAGAGAGGTGACTTAATGGAATGCGGAAATCATCAGACAATATCATTAATATTACATGGAAGTAAAATTTTGCTAAAGATCATTTAAAAAACAGCTGCAACAGTACAGTGACAGGAAAACGTCAGAGGTTCAAGTCAGACTCAGATGAGGATGTAGAATGAGGGATATCATTGCCGACATCAGATAGATCTTGGTTGAAAGCAGAGAATACCAGAAAGATGTTGTTGTTGTTGTTAAGTGTTTTCAAGTCAGTTCCATCCCATAGAGACCCCGTATAGGGTTTCTGAGGAGCAGATGAATGTGCTTGAACTGCCAACCTCACAGTTCAAACCGAATTTGCAGTCTAGCACATTAACCCACAGCACCACACCAGGACTCCAGAAAGATGTTTACTTGTGTTATATTGACTATGCAAAGGCTTCCGACTGTGTGGATCATGACAAGCTATGGACAACATTGCAGAGAATGAGTATTCCAGAAAAGTTACTTATGTTCATGAGGAATCTGTACATATGCAAAGAGGTAGTCATTCAAACAGAACACGGGGAAACTGAATGATTTGAAGTCAGGAAAGGTGTGCACCAGGGTTGTATTCTTTCACCATAATTATTCAATCTATATGCTGAGCAAATGGGAAACTGGATTATATGAAGTAAAACATGGCATCAGGATTGGAGGAAGACTCATTAACAACCTGCTGTATG
>NW_006408559.1:10158781-10165584 GCF_000296735.1 Chrysochloris asiatica
TTCGAACCGCTGACCTTAAGGCTCGCAGCCAGATTTGTGACCACTATGCTACCAGAGCTCCTTATGGTGTTGGAGAAGAATATTAAAAGTACCATAGACTTCCAGAAGAACAAACAAATCTATACTGAAAGAAGTATAGTCAGAATGGTTCTTAGAATACAGAATGGCCAGGCTTTGTCTATCATACTTTGGACATGTTATCGGGAGGGACCAATCCTTGGAGAAGGACATCAAAATGGTAAAGTGAAGGGTCTGTGAAAAAGATGAAGATCCCCAAAGGGATAGATTAGCATAATTGCAGTGGGATCAAACATAACAATTATGAGGTTGGCACAAGAGTGGGCAGTGTTTCATTCAGTTGTGTTTAAGGTCACTATGAGTCAGAACAGACTAGAGAACATCTAACAACAATGTCATTGATTTAATCTTTATTTTCTTTCTTGTTTTGCTTGAAGTTTTTAGTTTGTGCCTCTTTTTCCAGTGTTTTAAAATGAAGAGAAGAGAGAGAGAGAAAAATACTTCAGATGGTAAAGGAAGGGAAAAATGGAGACTTATTAATGAGAAACCATGGGGCCATTTGAAGAAATGCTGGAGGAAAGAACTGAAAACATTAAGAGCAATAATTACTTTTAATTTTAAAAGCAGGTTAGTTTAAGCTGAGCATTAAACTGTAAGACGCCACAAAGAAGATATGGAATGGTTCTTGAAGAAGTGCAAAGGTCTGTTCATTGATTAAACAGCTAAGTTGTTTGCTAAACTTTATTATTATGGAATTGAGTGAAGACTATATATACTCATATTGGGAAATTAAATGGACTATCTTCTGTGCCTTGGAAAAATATAGAAATATGGAACCTAAAGAATAGCAAAAAATAAAAAATAGGAGATTCTTTCCTCTTTCATAGAGGAAAATATGATATTCATTGTCATAAAAAGATATGAGATTTGATCATCTGGTGTAGTGAGACAGACTAACAAAGGGCCCATGAAAACTCAGACATGAGTATGTTTCTACAGTAACTGAAATAAGCTATGTAAACACAACCAAGAAATGACTAACTGGGACTTGGTCATCAGACATTCATCTTTCCAAAACTTGTAGTGAGAGTCAATTTTTTGCTTGAAAATTTGAAAAGAAACCAAAATTCAACCAGGAGGTGATTTATAAGGAACAGCAAGACCCTTTAGGGTCTCAACATCTCTTTATATAGTATCTCTTTCAACCTGTCTTTAACCTGTCTCTAAGCTTCAGCATTCTTAAAGGACATCCCCTAATGGCAAAAATGGCTAAGCATTTGGCTACTAGCCAAAAGAAAGGTTGGTGGCTGGAGCAGACAGAGAGGCACTGCAGAAGAAAGCCCTTATGGTCTGATTCTGAAAAGTCTCCACCTTGAAAACTCTGTGTTTGTTGTTGTTAAGTGCCATGGAGTTGGTTTTAACTCACAGTGACTCCGTATAGGGTTTCTGAGGCTGTGAATCTGTGTGGGAGCAGAAAACCGCAACTTTCTCCCTCGGAGCTATTGGTGGGTTCAAACCACTGACCTTGTGGTTTGCAGCCACAGCATCAATCACAGAGTCACCACGTTCTCAGCAGAAGCCTATAGTGCAGTTTTATTCAGTGCATGTCTGCGTCATAATGAACACAACAACAAACAGCAGCATTGTCCACTAAAAGATGCACGCTACTATTGTCATAAGAAGTTATGATTTATAGAAAAATTAAAAGCTTCTGGGATGGACTTGTTCATTATGACTCATATCTCCAGTGGTCCCTGTAGGAAAAATCCCTCTAATGGGGAGCCTCAGATTCAGGTGGGAGTTCCCAGAGTTGCAGGCACAGTACCTAGGTGGGGACAAGGACCAGCATATGCAGGATGAGTTCTACATCTCCAAACATGTTCAGTGACAGTAAACACCACAAACCCTTTGCAAAGAGAGCATTCTTTCTTGACGCTCTTTGGGAGAAGAGACCGATAACAAGAGCCTGTTCTTTTCAACACAATCTCATTTTCAGCGAGTCAAGAGCATCTGAAATCACTGCGATGCCAAGTATTCAGCTCAGCTGCCTGAGAGGCCACGCACAGCTGCTTCCCCAGGGTGCATTGTCAGACTTAGTGATTTTCAAAGAGCTAGGATACAGGGAGCCCTTTTCCTTCACAGCTCATCTGAGTGCTCACACCCTCTGCGCAGTCTCTCTCTCCCGCTAGGCAATTAGAATGGTCTGGAGCTTTTCAAAGCGATGATTCAGATCAGTTTACCTTTATGTCCTGATTGCACGAGTCTGAAAGTGAAATGTTTTCAAAGAGGTTTAAATGCAGCCATCTCCTACAAAGTCAGGGAACAGCTTAAAACCCAGCCCCCTGCAGAAAGGACCAAGGGAAGAAAGAAGGAGTGACAATTAGACAAGATGGTATCGTCAATTCAACAAGTATTTCCTCTGCCTCCTGCTTGTAACAGCTGGCTCGATTTTCCATAGTTGTTCTCTAGGCTTTACATACTTCACAATCCTTCTGTATCTGCAGGACTTGGAGGGGTTAGTTCCAGGACCTCTCCATTAGGAGAAGCTCGAGTCCCTTTTATGAAATATTGTTGTTAGGTCCCTTCCAGATGGTCCTGATTCATGGTGAACCCGTATACAACAGTATAAAACTGCTAAATCCTGCAACGTCCACCTCCTCATTGCTATGTGTAAGCCCATTGGTGCAGCCACTGTCAGTCTTTCTCCTCTTCTTTTCTGACCCTCCACCTTTCCAAGCACAATGTCCTCCTCCAGAGATTTAGGTTCCTCCTGTCAACCTAAGTATGTGAGACAAAGTCACCCCATCCTCACTTCTAAGGAGCATTCTGGTTGTACTTCTTCCAACACAGATTTGTTTGTTCTTCTGGCAGCCATGGTACTTTCAATATTCTTTGCCAACACCTTAATTCAAAGGCATCAGTTCCTCCATCTTCTTATTCATTGTCCAGATTTCACATGCATATGAGGCACAAAAATAATATGGCTTGGATCCCTTACATCTTGGTCCTCAAAGTGACACCTTTGTGTGTGAGTTTTAAACATTTTAAAGAGGTTTTTTTTGCAGCAGATTTTCTCAATGCAATAGTGAAATGGTGTAGTATTTGCATATAACCCACCAACATTCTCCCATATACTTTTAATCATCTCTAAATTACTTATAGGAGGCCTGGTGTGGCACTGTGGGTTAATGCGTCAGACTGCAAAGCCGTTTGAACTGCAAGATCAGTGGTTCAAACTCACCAGCTGCTCCTCGAAAACCCTACACAGAGTTGCTATGGATTGGAACCAACTCCTGGGCACTTAACAACAAGATTACTTATAATGCCCAATACAATATTAATTCTATGTAACTAGCACTTTAAACTTTCTCTTGAGGTATTGTTTTGACTGGCTAATTGTTGGTTGGTTTGTTTTCCCTTAAATATTTTCATCTATTGTTTGGTTTAATATGTGGATGAGGAGCTAGAGATAGGGAGAGGATTAACTGTATTTCATTTACTCTTTACAAAACAGAGAGCTACTCCGATTCTAAACTAAAGGTGTTCTAGAATCCTCTCCAATTCCACTCAAGCCGCTCTTTTCATTTATTTATTTATTTAAAGTCTGTATTGTAAATGGAGTGCTAGTTTACATGGGAGAACATCGGTTTTACACTCATCACTTCATTTCAATGATTACAATCTCCTCCATGCATCATCATTCAACTGTATTTGCTTCTATTCCTTCTGTTTTTGTTTGTTTGTTTGTTTGTTTGTTTTGTGGGGGAGGATATACATAAAAACACTCAGGAATATACAATAATTTAAGCAACCAAAGGTCATCTTCTGCAAACCTGCCTCCTGGCTGCCAGCACATAGTCCCTCTCTTTCCAGAGTCCTCAGCTTGCTCAATCTTTCCACGTCCTCATTTCTGCCTCCATCTCTGATATCACTGCTTCTCTGGATAGGGTAACACATTCTGTTTGTGCTCTTCTCCCTTGGTGGTCCTAGGGTCCATCCTCTCTTGACTTAATCCCTGAAAATTAGTCAGGATCAAGGACAAGTTAATGTCAATTCATGGTGACCCCATTCATGTCAGAGCAGAACTGTGCTTCTAAAGATTTTAATGACTGATTTTCAGACCTAGATTTCTGGGTCTTTCTTCCCAGTAGCCTCTGGGTAAACTGGACCTGCCAAACTTTCAGTTAGAAGCCAAGTGAATTAGCCATCAACACCACACAGGAACTCCAGGCCAAGTTATGCCTTCTCAAGAAGAAAATAAGTGGAACCAAATTAGTTAGATTTCAGGTCTTCAGACTAGACCCCAGACCTAACATACATAGATGTGCACACAACATAGAAAAGGCTTTCGATCTTTTTCCCTTGCCACTGGTAGTATCATCGTTGACTTTTCCTTTTGCCACTGAAATGCTGAATTGCAATGAGATGTAGGCTTTAGAATGGACATAAATGGAACAGACCTGCCTTGTTTTGGTTTCAGGTCAGAAAGAAATAAACGAAGACCCTAAGGTTGTGCACTGGAGTTTGGATTCGGAACTCCACTCATTCTGTTCATTTGGATAAAGGTGACCATGTGGAGAGTCTGATTCTGGTCAGATATCATAATGTCATCTTGTTGTTTGTTTGTTTTTTAAGTTTTATTGTGATTTATGTGATAGTTTACATGGGAGAACATTAGCTTTACATTCATCCTATCGTATATCATTTCACTGCCATGGTTACAATCCCCTCCATGCATCTTCAACCAACCAAAGGGTATCCCCCGCAAGCCTGCCCCTTGGTTGTCAGCATACAGCCCCTCTCCCTCTCTGGGTCTAGAGTCCCCAGTTGCTCCATCTTTCCATGTCATCGTCTCTGCCGCCATCTCTGGCATCACTGTTTCTCTGGGTAAGGTCCCGTACTCCACTCTTCTCCCTTGATGGTCCCAAGGACCTCTGCTTCTGGACTGTAAAATCCATCACTCCCCTTCTTTTGCTATAAAAAAATCTACCTTTACCTTTCCAACCCTCATAGTCAGTCCTGATAACAATTATTCACTATTGTATACCACAAGAGTCCTATCCTCATCTCCTTTCATCAGCCCCACCCAGACAGATTGGACACTACTCAGTGGAGATTTTACCTTCCTCCACATCATAATGCCATCTTAATTACACTGCAGCTCATGTATTCTCAGAAGTATTACCATTGCGATTTTACACATGAGTGAACCCAACAGCAGGGAGTATAAATGCTTGTCCACACTTATAATACATGGCAAAAGCAGGTTTTGATCCTGGGCTCATCTGACTCTAAAGCCTGTTCTCTTCAAACAATTGTATCTAAGCAGAAAATAACAACACAGACTCTGTTGTGAACATCAGGGAGCAGGGTAATATTAAGATGAAGCAGCTATTGCAGTAAACAATGAATCTTCACTAAGGAGCTTCAGAGACACGAACCACTAAAAGTCCAATGCTGAGGGACATGCAGTAACAGAAAGGTGGAAAGTTAGCCAGCTCAATTTAAGATAGTGTGCCCTCAGTGGGACATTGGCACACCATGGAGTATTCCCAACAATATAAGTCAGAAGTTGGGAGTCCCCACATCCACTGCCAGTGGCCTTGCTTCTTCTAGTCACCTATGGTCCTATCCAGCCCCTACCTGATTTGGTTCAGTGGTTAAAATGCTCAGCTGCTCACACAAAGATCATTAGTTCAAACCCACCAACAACTCTGTGGGAAAAAGATGTGGCTGTTTGTCTCTGCAAAAATAGCTACTGTTGTTGTTAAGTGCCATCAAGGTGGTTTCAACTCATAACAGCCTTGTATATGAAGAGTGGCTGGTGGGTTTGAACCACCAACTTTGTTTTGCAAGTTGACCTTGCAGTCCAGTGCTTTATCCTGTAGCACCACACTGCTGAAATTCAACAGGATAGCTCTCTTCTGTACTACAGGGTCCGAATAGACTTGAGGACAGTGTTTTGTTTTTTAATGTTTATTTTGACTCTATTTCTCCTATCAGGGAAAAAAAGAAAAAAGAACATGACTTGTCAGAAAACCACGAAAATGAACATTCAAATCTGGAAAATGATTTCAATGTATTTGATTCATGAAAATCTCGTGCCAGTTTTGGGAAATTGTCCCTAAATAAAAATTTCTCTTTCTTACGTTGACTAACATAGTGGAACTCTGTCTCTGAAGAGCTGATATTTTAAAATTAGCATGTTGTTCAAATAAATAAAGATCTAAGTGATATGAGTTTATGCAGAAGTAGTAAAACCAATAAGAATTTGAAGATAGATCATTGGAGATAATGCATGCTATATGTGTGTGCTTACACTTGGTACAAAGTTTTTGGGACTCTATTAAAAAGCATTTTATTAAGAAAAAAAAAATATAACATCTGTATTTTTAAGTAAGCATGTGATATCTGGAATGCTCCATGGCTAGCATTTGTTTGAAAGCTGCAAAGCTTTTCTGTTTAATATTGTTTTGTTATGGTTCTCCCATCATGTAAGTGATCTTTGTATTCCAAGCATTAAACATCCTTATGAAATAAATTCAAAGACAGAGATTCTGGCATAGAAAGGGGGGGAAATACTTAAATTATTTTTTCAGAGCTAAAGGTTTTTTTATTTGAAGAATTTATTGGCAAATCTTTTCACAGGGAGAGAAAAGTTTCTTTAACAGCCAATTTGATACTCCAGGGAATTTCCCATGGTGCTTCATGCCCACACAGACATTTTCTTCTCCAAACTATCTTATTTGTCTCGGTAGAGAAGAGAGTAATATTAATAAAAAATA
>NW_006408559.1:10165829-10173912 GCF_000296735.1 Chrysochloris asiatica
AAAAGTGAAAGAAATACTGATTAATTTCTTTCTAATTTAAATTTTAGTTAGAAAATTAGAAAATTAATGAGCATAGTATCTACATTTATAATTTGGTTGGTTGTTTGATTTTTTTTTTTTTAATTCTTTTGCTTGTTTCTTTCTTTTTGTAAGTGAAAAGACACATCTGTTTTCAGATAAAGCCTCCAAATAATCAGTGCATGTAGGAAACCTATAGATAATAATCTATTTGGAGTAAAATGGTTTCTGAGTCCAGATTCCCACCCACTCAGTCTCCTGGTGGGAATGGAACATGTAACAGTCCATGGAGCTCAGAGGTTTAGCTGCAAACACTTTGAAAACACTGCATTGACTACCTATAGGTTTATGTGAAACTGTGGGGTTGTAAAACAAAACAAAAGCCCACATTCTTTTTCAAGTAAGAGGAAGTGAAAAATAACATTACTCAAGGCAGGAAAAGATTATAATGTATCTCTCCTACAGATATGCACATTTTGCAAACCTATTTGGAACACATTGCATTTGGCAATATGAAAATTATATCAATTCCTATCCCTGTTGATGTATTTGAATTGTGGGGCTGGTGAAGAATATTAAAAGTACTATGGACTGTCAGAAGATCAAACAAATTGGTGTTGGAAGAGGTACGGTCAGAATGCTCCTCAAACCAAGATGGCAAGAATTTGTCTCTCATGCCTTGGGCATGTTATCAGGAGGAACCATTTTCTGGAGAAAGGCATCATGAAAATGGAGGGTCAGTGAAAGAGACGAATACCCCCATCAAGATGGATTGACACCATGACAGGAGCAGTGAGTTCAAACTTAACAATTGTGAGGATGGTACAGGACAGGGCAGTGGGTTCCGTTCTGTTATGCACAGGGTCACTATGAAGCAGAACTGACTTGACGGCACCTATTAACTATCTCAATGCTGTCAGTCCCCAAATGGCTACTGAAATAATTGTGCTTGGATGAATTCTATCAGACCTATAAGTCCTTCTGAAACTTGAAGATGGAGTCACTGATCCTGTATCTTTGTTCTGTACTCCTTTTGGTTCATGGTGAGCTTGTATCCTAAGACTAGAACTCCCTTTGGCATCATCTGCTAAAAATTAGCAGATAGTAGGCTATATGAGGAATCTTGGTGTGACGCTGTAGATTAAAGTTCTGGACCACAAGGTCAGATTGAACCACAATGTTGGTGGTTCACACTCACCAAGCACTCCTCCGAAACCCTATACAGGGTCTCTATGAGTCAGGAATGACTCTATGGTACTTAACAACAACAACAACGGGATCTATGAAGAAAGTGACATTTCAATAATGAGCCCTGGTAGAGCAGTGGTTAAGCTCTCTGCTGCTAAACAAAAGATCAGCAGTTCAAACCCATCAGTAGCGCCACAGGAGAAAGATGTGGCAATATGGTCTCATAAAGATCATAACCTTGGAAACCCTATGGGGGCAGTCCTACTCTCAATAGCAGTGGGTTTGGTTTTAGTTTTTGGTTAAGTTTTAACAATAACATAGTCCTGATTTGGGGGAAAGAGTGTCAATTTTAAATAGACCTGTGGTCTGAACCCCTGTGGCAATTTTTGATTCAGAAAAGGTTGAAATATCGTATTCATGAACATATAAAGTTTTTTGTGTAAGTACAACAATGAGGAGGCTACTGGCAGTTGAAAATTGTAGGGAGGTACTTTAATTTATCAATAGTTCATAATTCTGGTCTAAGATGGATTTCTCAGATTGTGCTTTGTTTGTATATTTTAACAATAAGAGTAAAGTGAATGAAATTAATCTAATTGTAAGAGGAATTGATGGCAAAACATAACTAAAAAATCACATGAAATTAATTTAAAATAATAATCTTGATTATACATGTCTGGTAGTAGCCATCTTTTTTTTTTTTTAGTTTGAGATATGATCTTTATTGAACTTACTCACCAGAGTGGAAATAATGTCTGTACAAAACCAAAACCAAATGTTTGTTACTATAACTTCTGCAACACAATTAAAATCCAAACAGTTTTTTTTTTTTTTTTTTTTTTTTTAAGGAAACAAGCAGTCTGCTCAATCAAAACCCACTACTTTAGAATTAACAGCTTCTTTGAAGGCACAGTAACCCTTAAATATGGTTAAGACTCAAATGCAGAAATATGGTTGGTTGGAAAGTTACTTAAACTTCCAACTTGCTTAAATAGCATTACAAAAATTGTGGGTTTGTTTTTCAGAGAGATCAAGTCCACTGGAATCACCAACACTGGACTTCTGTCAGAGTATTTCAGGTCCTGAGATAATAAGAACTCCAGGTATCCTTTAGTCTGTCTTCTGTTGTCCTTTCTTCCCCATCAGAGATGTGTGGGATGAGACCCCCACCTGCAATAGGAGTCTTGATATGGGAGTCCAACTCTTCATCTCTTTGAATAGCAAGTTGCAGGAATAATATGCTTTACCTTGAAATCTTTTGATGCATTTTCTACCAGTTCAAGAACCTCTTTGGTTAGGTGCTCCAGGATGGCTGTGTTGTATACAACGGCAGTCGTGCCCAGGCCTGTAGCTGGTCCTCTGGGGTTTCAGGTGTCCATGAATATGATCCACCAAGAACTGCAAACCGGCTCTCTGTGAGTGTGAAACTGACTTTTTCTTGGCCTTTCTGGAGTCCTTCCCTTCTTTACCGCCAGCCATTTGGAATTCCAGTGAAGCTCAAACAAGCAAGATTAGAGAAAGGGCAAGTCAAAAACCCAGCAAGATCCCACCAGCTACTCTATCTTACTGTGATTCAAACTGCTTGGTAGTATCTATCTTAGGGGGAAATATGGCTACAAAAAAAAAAAAAAAATCTGTAACTGATGTCCATATTTTTGTTGTTAATAAAAATAATGGCAGTATTATTTTGAGATTGATAGATACAAATAAGCAATTTTGTTAATGTTTTGAGAAACAATTTTTGAGGGCAAAAGAGAGCAGAGATACAGATATGAAACCAAAGGAATGAAATAACCATGCAATCTAAAGTGTGAATATGAAATACCAATATTAACTCATCTAAAAGTTGTTGTTTCTTTTTCTCTCTAGATGTACATATGTCCTTGTTTTGTACCCCAAAAAGATGTAAAATCAACAGGAGACCAGTAGAAGAAACAGTCTGTGGCACCTAACTGAGGACTATAAAAATGGCTTCACAAAAAGTTGATTCCAGATTTGGGGCAAGATGAACATGTAATGTTTTGTCTTATCAGAAAGCAAGAAAGCTATATAGAATGAGCATGTTTGTGTCAAATGGATAGAAGATCTGCCCTGAGAGGCTCCAAAAAGGCAAAGAGGGATTGTCTTGAGCATGACAAAGAATAATGTCCACCTGGAGAAGAGTCAGCTCAAACATATGGAAATTCATGAGTCCATGGTCATCATCAAATAGACCCAAAGTAATTGCTCAGCATTAGAGGTTGTTATTGCAGTAACTCCTGGTGTGGCTCTGTGGGCTAATGTGTCAGACTGCAAAGTCATTTGAACTGCATGATCGATGGTTCAAGCTCACCAGCTGCTCCTCGGAAACCCTATACAGGGTCGCTATGGGTCAGAATTGACTCAATAGCACTTAACAACAACAACATTGCAGTAAGTCACTTAAGAAATTTTTAAATAAAGGAGGGAATAAAGCACTTGTTTCTGAAACAGACTGTATTTCAAGATCACCGAAGAATTAGTGGAGGAAATGGTTTTTCATGGAAAGATTCCAGATTTTAAAAAGAGGATACCATAGAGTTAAAAAGTTAAATGACATTTAACATTAACCATTTTTCCAATCTCCAAAAATAGAATGACTGTAAACTTCAATCACCATTGGCTTCTGAAACCAGTAGCTGAAATATTGATGGACAGTTTTGTAGTGAGTAGATTAAGCAGACATTACATACTTCCTGATGTGATACAATATGAAGAACACAACACCATCTGTGCTGTATTCTTGTCATTGCATCTGAATTCAATTTACCCACAAGTTAAAAACGTATTAAAAGGACAAATGAAAGACTTGGATTACACAATACAATAAACATTTTAAAACCACACCATGTGGATACAATCTTCCAAATTCATAATGTAGGACACACTGACAAATAGATTATTTGGTTTCTTTGACAAAGAGATCACATAAAACCATGGAGGAGTATACTATAGATCCTAAAAGCTACTTAAGAGAAATAGTCTAGTAAAATGCAGTGTATAGTTCTGCTCCTGTTTCAGACAACTAATTATGAAATAATATTTTTGAGATAACTGGACAATATGGTCATGGACTGAGTACTGGTGAATATGAAGGAATTGATCTACTGAGTGAGGTTGTAAGATGCGATAATGCTCTGTGGTTACCTATTTTTCAAGTCCTGATTTGATAGATGTGTATCTATTGTGATGCTGCTAAATAGCATTTTTCCTTTTAGTTCTAGGGGTATGTGTCTGATTTCTTCAACTAGACTTTAAGCATGTAGAAGGTGGAGACTATATTTTTTATCAGCTTTCTTTTTCATTTCCACTATTGTTGTTGTTAAGTGCCTTGAAATCAGTTCCAACTCATAGCAATCCTGTATAGGTTTTCTGAGGAACAGGAGATTTTGAACTGTCAACCTTGTGGTTCAAACTGACTTTGAGGTCAAATGTGTATCTTACAGCACCATACCAAGACTCCATAAGGAAAAGGGGGGAAAAATCATTTAGAAATGTTAGGGTCTTTGTAGTTAATATAACAAGTGGTCTCGGCATGAAGTATGAGTCATTCCATTCTATCAGCTACAAACTCTTAGAAATTCTGGGTAAAATACAGCAAAGCTTATATTAAATTAATACATGTGTTTAAGACTTTGAATGGAAAAGTGCCAATTATTTGAAATAAAGATGGAAAATAATGCCAGACAAGTGAAAGAGCTTAGGGTCAAACATTAAAAAACTTTTTAAAAAAATCAAAGTCATCCATGCCTTAAAAACATCAAACTCATCCAGGCCTTGTTGTTATTAAATTCTGTTGAGTTGGTTCAACTCATAGCAACCCTATATAAGGCTTACAAGGAGTGACTGGTGGGTTTGAACCACAGACCTAGTGGTTAGAGTCCAGTGCTTATCCTACAGTGCCATACCAGGACTCCATACAAGCCACATATGAGCCCTGTTAGCTAGGAATAGGGCTTCAGACCATCTACCCAACAAAATAGACTAATTTGTTCCAGAAACATATCTGAACCTGATCAATTCTCATGGGGCCAGGATTCATGAAGGATTGCCCTGTCCTAGACATTGAAACAAGCTATGTCTGTCCACCAGATTAGAAATATTTCCAATGACGTGGGGTCATGATAAAATGAAAATCCTCCAAGACTCAAAGGAAGACATCAGCTACTTAGCAGCATAAATACACTAACTCTCCTTTAGACTCATCTAGTGAAATCTAGAACAGGGAATAAAACATTAAAGGAAAACAGAGGAGGCGATATTTAACTCTCAAAGGAATTACCGTTAGACTGATGTTAGAATTTTATTTGTTAGCAATATTATTGTCGTTGAGTGCCATTGATTCTGTTCTGACTCATAATGACCCTAATATGGTTTTCAAGGAGGAGCTGGTGGTTTGAACTGCTGGCCTAGTGGTTAGAAGTTCTGTTTCTTTTATAGTGCATTGTTATTGTTAAATACCATTGAGTCAGTTCCAACCCATTGTGACCCTGTGTAGGGTTTCTGAGGAGTGACTGGTGGGTTTAAATTGCTGTTCTTGTAGGTCAAACTGACCTTGCAGTCCAGCGCATTCTCCTGCAGCACCACACCAGGACTCCTATTAATGCATAAACTCCAGAAAATAATGATGTCCTTATCTTTAAATTCTGCTAGGAAGTAACTTTCACCCTACAATTTGATATCCAGCTAAAATACTATTCAGTAATTCCGGTAAGATAAAAATAATGCTGAGCAACTTAAAACTGAGAGTCCAGTATCCTTTAATACACTGGTTTTTGTTTTTTTTTTTAGTTTTTATTTTGAGTTGAGTGGAAGTTCATAGGGCAGATCATCAGTTTTACATTCCTTTAATACACTCTAGCTAAAGGAATATTAGTAAACACTATGCTTAACCAAGAAATGAACTCAGAAGAAAGAAGGGAGTTCAAGAAGCAAAGATGGGGAAGAAAAGAGTTGATATATATATATATATATTTTTGGGGGGGTTCTAAGATTTTGTTACTATGTATACAGATAATCATAAAATAGTTAGTATCACATTTTGTCCTTTTAAATTTATATAAAAGCCATGCTCTTGAGCTTAAACAAATATCTTTGTCAACATGAAATTTGCTTTTTTCACTCAGCATTACTTTTCCCTCAATTTGATTGTTTCTATGAAGCAAGAGAAGAAAACCAACCAAACTGGAGAAACCTAAGGAGCATCAATTCAGTGTGTAACATTTTATTTAAAGTGCATGAAGTGAAAAATGACTAAATTCTAAAACTTTAAAATCTGAGTGGTAGACCCACCAATTCTGTTATATTCCCTGTAATGTATTTATTTGTTAAAGCATAAAGGTATCACACTTCCAAAGGATGGAGTGGAGAAAATGTAAATTTATAATGGAGAAACCAGGCAAACACTGGCCTCCCCAAGTGAAGCAGTTATCAGTGACATCATGGGCATACCATCTTCCCCCTGATTTTGTATGACAAGTTCACATTTGTGATACATGAAAAACAAAGACTGAGAAACTGTCATAGACTAGAGAAGATTGAGGAGACATGACAACTAAATTCAATTAGATCCTGGACCAGAAAGAAGACATTAATGATGGATGATGGATGAAACTCAAATAAAATCTAATGTTGACTTAGTAGTAAAAGTGTCAATGTCCATTTGTTAGTTTTGACAAATGTAACAAGAGAATGTTAGATGTCAAAAATGGGGGAAACTGGGTTACAGAAAATCCCTATTTTCTTTGTAACTATTCTGTAAATCTAAAATGGTTTCCCCAAAAGATTTATCGAAAACTACATAAAGGAGTTAAAAATAAATTGCTTTAAAGTTAAGTAACCACCAGCCCACTTTTGTAAAGTGGAATGAGTAATATTTTCTATCTGAAACAAACATACAGAAAGAAGATGGTGGTCCAGTTTTGACTGAATATGTTGGCCCAAAATATTTAAATGATGAATGCTCAGGAAATAGCAGTCACTGGGATGGATGTTTAATAGCATAATACAGAGATTCCATGGTAATTGTTCTATGCGGACTTTCTTTTCCGCTTGGGTCCAGTTTGGAAATTATGTTTTCTTCCAGCAAATAAAGGGCTATAAAATGATTCCCATTGCCACAGTACTGGGCAGATCCCAACAAATAATCAAGCATGCAAAAAGCCCATGGATGCTGAACACAGAGCACATCGTTACGGCACTGCCTGAACAGATGCCTTTTCTAGATTAAAGCGGGCAGCTGGCATTTGACAGAGTACGTTGGGGAGGAACAATCTCCTTAGCAGATTTGTAGAAGGCAGTATTTAAAATCTAAACTGTGAATTGCTGTTGATACAGAGACCGAGAAGTCTGATAAAAAGGAAATGCTCACATGGCATAAATATGCCAGGTTTATAGCATCGTAAAAAAACATCTGCAAAGTTTGGGTGAAGGAGCAGAAGACAACTGAGATAATTACATTAGGAATCCCTGTCAGAGGTTTTCATCAGTTTCATAGAAAAAGTAAAGTCCAAATGAATGTCTGAACATTACTTTCTGTGACTAAACTCAAGAACCAAACCCACAGCCACTGAGTTGATTCTGACTCATAGCAAACCTAGGAGGCTGTAAATCTTTGTGAGAGCAAAGAGCCTCCTTTTTCTCCCATACAGGGATTGGTGGGTTTAAACTACTAACCTTGTGGCTAGCAGTCCAGTGCTTATCCTATAGTGCTACCAGGGGTCCGTTAATCTCTACGAATTGTTGTGTTTAAATTTGCAATGATAGTTGTCCTTTGAAGTTTTCTGTTCACATCTTTTACTTACTCATTTCTTACATTTGCTGTAACTTTGATGCTGGAGAGCAAGTTTCTGAGTCTCTT
>NW_006408559.1:10174663-10185207 GCF_000296735.1 Chrysochloris asiatica
ACAAAGACCAAGGAGCAGTCATTCAATCAGAACAAGGGGCCACTGAATATCTCAAAATTAGGAAAGTGTGTGCCAGGGTTGTATTCTTTCACCATACTTACTCGATCTCTATGATGAGCAAATAATCCAAGAAGCTGGATTATATGAAGAAAGTGGCATCAGGATTGGAGGAAGTCTCAGTAACAACCTTGCTTGCTGATAGCACAGAGAACTTAAAAAATACTGATCAAGATCAAAATCTACAGCCTTCAATATGGGCTGCATCTCAATGTAAAGAAAACAAAAATCCTCACCAGTAGACCAATAACTAACATCAAGATAATTATAGAAAACTTTGTAGTTGTCAAAGACTTAATTTTGTTTGTATCCACTATCAACATTCATGGAAGCAGTAGTCAAGAAATCAAACAACATAGTGCATTAGGCAAGTCTGCTGCACAAGACTTCTTTAAAGTATTTAAGTGCAATGCTGCCAGTTTGAAGATTAAGGTGGCCTGACCCAAGTGATGGTGTTTTCAATAACTTCAAAGGCATGTGAATAAGGAAGACCATAGAAGAATGGATACACCTGTGTTATGGTGTTGGAGAAGAATATTAAAAATACCATGAACTGCCAGAAGAACAAAACAAATCTGTGTTGAAAGAAGTATCTTAGAAGCCACGACAACAAGACTTGGTCTCTCGTACTGTGGGCATATTATAAGAAGGGACTAGTCATAGAGAAGGACATCATGCTCGGTAAAATGGAGGGCCAGTGTAAAAAAGGAAGACCCCTGATAAGATGGATTGTCAGAGTGGTAGTAGCAATAGGCTCAATCATAGCCCCTCAACTAGATGGATTGAAACAGTGGCTACAACAATAGGTTTAAACATAACACTGATTATAAGTACAGTGCAGGGATCTGGGAGCATTTACTTCTGTTGTGCTGGGGTTGTGATGAGTTGAATTGACTCCAAGGCTCTAGCCACTGGCATTTCTCAGGGACCGAATAGAGTCTCAGACCCCGTGAGGAACAAAACTGGGTCTTTTGACCACTTATTATCAGTGGTGCTTTGGACTGATCCCTCTTACTTACAAACTGGTAGCGTAGTGGTTACGAATCAGGCTGCGAACTGCAAGGTTAGCAGTTCGAAACTACCAACTGTTCCGTGGGAAAAAGATGAGGCTTTCTGCTCCCATAAATATTTACAGCCTCAGAAACCCTGCACAGGGTCACTAAGAATCGGAACCAACTCCACGGAACATAACAACAACAACAACAAAAACTTACAATCTGGGTTCTACTTTTGTTGTTGTTAGGTACAGGTGAGTCACATCCTACTCATAGTTGACCTTATGTACAACATAACAAAATACTGTGTGGTCATACACTATCCTCACAATTATTGTAATACTTAAGCTGATTGTTGCTGTCAGTGTGTAAATCCATCTTGTTAGGGGTCTTCTTTTTCTTCACTCATCGTCTGCTTTACCAAGCACGATGTCTTTTTCCAGGGATTGGTCTATCTTGATAATATGTCCAAAGGATAAGAGATGAAGTCTCATGCCCATGGCTTCTAAGGAGCATCCTGGCTGTACTTCTTCCAACACAGATTTGCTTGTTGTTGTGGCAGTCCCTGGGACTTTTAGTATTCTTCTCCAACACCAGAATTCAAATGCATCAATTCTTCTGTAATTTTCTTTATTCATTGTCCAATTTTCAAATGCATAGAGATTATTGAAAATAGGATTGGATCAGGCTCACCTTAGTTCTCAATCAATTTCTTTGCTCTTGAGACTTTTAAGAGGTCTTTTTTTGTGCAGCAGATTTACCTAATGCAGCATGTCATTTGTTGTTTTGTTTTGTTTTTTGACTACTGCTTTCACAAGTGTTGATTGTGGATCCAAGCAAAATGAAATCTTTGACAACTTAAATGTTTTGTCCATTTATCATGATGTTGTTTACTGGTCCGTTGTACATATTTTTGTTTTCTTTACATTGTGATGAATCCATACATTAGTAAGTATTTTAAGCCTTCTTCACTTTCAGCAAACATGTTTACTTTATCTGTAAAGCACAGATTGTTAATGAGTCTTCTTCCAGCCATGATGGCACACTCCTCTTCTTCATATAGCCAGCAGTATTGGATCATCTGTGTTAGAAATATTCCCATCCAGACTTGGGAGAAAATGTCTTTGCTAGGCTAACTTCTTTGGTTTGATTGGTGGTTGAAGATGCCAGGCATCAATCACTTTCTTCTGTTGGATCGTAGATCCTAAGACTCCTAACTGTGTTGTTGCTGCTATTCCAGGGTTCCTAATCAGTTTGGGTTCCTCTTCCCAGTTTTCAGAATTCTCCTTGATTGCCTCTTACACTATTTCTAGGATGTGTAATAGTACTTAGAGTGCCTAGAATACTTAGAATAATGCAAATGGTTAACAGCTGGTTGGTTGTATCCACCCAGTGGTGCCTCAGAACAAAGACTTGCGCATCTAATTTCAAAACCTCAGATATTGGAAACTCTATGGAGCACATTTCTACTCTGACACATATTGAGGTGCCTTCAGTCAGGGTCCATAGATGGCAACTGTAGCATCGTGGGTGGCACTGTAAGATAAGCACTGGTCTGCTAACCACAAAGTTGGTGATTAAAATTCACCAACTGCTTCTTGGAAACCCTATACAGGATCATTATGCATCAGAACTAACTCAATAGCACTCAACAACAACAACAGTTAACCAGACGTGATGGGATGGATCCATGCCACCTTCTCCTTCCAGGAACTGTGTTATCTTTAGGGTCCACAGGAAGTGACCCTAATCCCACCCTCTTATTGTTATGAGATTTTAAGTCCAGTAATTTTCCTCCTGAGATTCAGATAGCCCCAGAAACACCCACCCTCCCCTAAAGTGTCCCTAAACAGAACATTATCTAGTTACAAAACCTGCTAATAAACTCTGCTTTGAAGCGATTTGATTACCATGAGAGTGTACTCACTGGATCAGAGAACAAAAAGTGGGAAATTGCTTTAAAGGTCAATTTTGGTCATTTTCTTCTCACTCATGGGCATAGAAGTGGCCTGGTTTGCCTTATTATGGAATTTTCTTTCATTGGTATGAGTGAGTCTCTTAGTGTTGATTTCTCTTAGTTTTATTCAGCAAATTAACTCATCCTCCGTGTGTGTATGAAAATGCTTTAACTGAGATTATGCTTGAAAAAGGGTGACAATAACTATTTTGACTTATTACTTTCTCTCTGGTTAGGATAATCAAACATTCAGCAAGCAAGAATAAAAGCACTGTAGGCGGCATAAATGAGCATGAAAAAGACCTTCTACAGATCGCTTCCAAATAGGGACTACTTCCTGCTCCTCTCCCCCCCACTCTGCCCACTCCACCTACATCCTTCCCCTACTTTTAGACTGTCCCTAAACCAGGAAATAAGAGTTGTGAGTGGGAAAGGGTAGGGAGTGTGTATGTGTAGCCAGCAAGGGAATTTATTCTCCTGATGAATCATAAAGATTGTACTCTAATCACACATTCCCACGTACAGTCCTGGATCCCTCTGCCAGCATGCAGCTCCCCATGCAGTGGGCCAAGCTGGATCCTCCTGTTGGCATCCCCAGCTTTTCAAGTAAAATAATATCCTTGGAAATCCGAGCTGTAAGGAGTCTTGAGGCCATCACATGCCAGCATCTCACTGACAGAGGAGAGAATGAGGGTTCAGAAAGTGATGGACACTAGTCAAGCCCACACACTTGTTGGAGGTGCATTTGGGGTTAGTGCTCCCTGTCTGTGTCATTCCAGCCAGTACTCCTTCTAGGATATCAGCCTGTCTCATTTCAGATATAGCTGCTGTGAGCTGTCAGACTTTGATATGCAATATGTGATAAGGCCAAGAGGAGATTGCCCTGCTGTCTGTTGTTGTTGTTAAGTGCCATTGAGTTGGTTCTGACTCATAGTGACCCGAGGAGCATCTGAATGGTTTGGACGGCCAACCTTGTGGTTCACAGTCCAGTGCTAATCCTAGTGCCACACCAGGACTCCTAGATCTATAAAAATGTAAACAAAGATGAATAAGTAAACAAATGAGCAAATAAAGAAAATACTGCAGAAACAACTAGTTACAATTCCAACCACAAATTCAATGCTGATGTTTCATGGGCCCAGTACTCTTTGTATTCCCACATGTATTTGTCATCTCTGCTTTCCATTTAGCCCTTTGTTTAGGTAGATAACTAGATAGTTGACTCCAACTCATGGCTACTTTATGTTTAAAAGAAGGAAAGCTGCCTGGTCTGAAGTCATCGTCATGATCACAGGCATGTTCCAGCCCACCATTGTGGCAATTGTGCCAACCCATGTTACTGAGGGTCTTCCTTAGCTTTGCTGGCCCTGTTTTGCCAAACATAATGCTCTGCTCTAGATCAAGAAAGAATAGGAAGACAGCCCTAACAATCTACTAGCCAAGGAATGTCCTTTGGACCACAACAGAGCATTGTCCAACTTGCTTGGTTTCAATGCATCATCAGAAGGAATCAGTCACTGGAGGAGGATGTCATTCCTTTGCTTACTGAGAGAGAAACATTGCAGGGATATAATTATGTTGGTTTTGAAAGTTTTTGAACTGGAGTAGGACAGAGTGTCTTGTGGCAGAAGCCCAGGTATTTAAGAAAAGAGTCCAACCAGCAGATAAAGAAGTCTTCCAATGACATCTGTGCCCCCAGTTGTAACAGAAACCTAACTTGTGGGGAATATTACATAAATATTTTGAATGCATCCATGGAAGAGAATTTTCTAGAATCATTAGTTCAGGCTCAATATACTGGAATAGATCAAAGAACACAGATATTATTACAATGAGTAACCCACAATGTGGAATGTGATTTCAAAATCTGTTAGATGAATCTTAAGTTAGAAGACAATACTTCATATCTAAGGAAGCAGGGATCTTACTTCTAAACTGATTGAAATCCAGGAGAGATGCAATATTATAAATGAGTAAATTATTTGTGGAAAGTATTCTTATAAAGCTAGAAGGAGTCACCAATGGTAAAGCACTTGAAGGTTTCCAAAGAGCGACTGATGGATTTGAACTGCCAACGTTATAGCTAGTAATCAGTGCTTATCCTACAGCACCTCACCAAGACTCTACCACTGACTTTGGTGGTGTTTAAATGTAGATTAAATGCCCTATTAACAAAGGCAACATAAAGAAAACTCAAGAATCGAATGGATTCAAAACAATAAAGTCCTTAAAGAACTTCTATATACCAAAATGAAGCGTACTAAGATTGAATTATTCTTTGGTGCTGTAGGATAAGCACTTGACCACAATGTCAGTTTGAATTGCAAAGTTGGTGGTTCAAATTCTCACCATAAGTTAGAAGAAGACAATACTTCATATCTAAGGAAGCAGGGATCTCACCTCTAAACTGATTGACCCTGTATGGGGTCACTATGAGTTGGAACTGACTCAACAACACTTAACAACAACAACAAGATCACACTGGCTAGTAAGTGGTAGAAATATTAGAACAAAGCCTGCCTGGGTCTTTTGACATACATTCCAGAAACAGTTACTCAACATCTTTGGAAACTAATATGTATAGAATTTAATACCGACGTTCCAAACAACTTGAATTAGATTCAGTGATTTAGTCAACATTCTCTCAGGTAAGCTACACCTAAGTGTTTATATGTTTTTATGAACACCCACAGGCACACACAATTAGTGTATTATCCACAGTGGAACTGTCTCTGATGTAAGTGGCTATTATGCCAGTTGGGTTGCTGGTGAGAAGTAAAATTCACTCCAGATGGTTCAGATTATATTATGAGACTTTAATGAAGGGACTACCTTCAGATTGTAGGCATTAAGATAAGGAAGAAAGGCAGTGAAATATCCTGACACTAACCAAAGGAGAAAGTGATTTGGCTCCTGGAGTCCCTGTGTGATGCAAAGGTTAACACCATCCACTGCTAATTGAAAGGATAGTGGTTCGAGTCCACCCAGAGACACTTTGGAAAAAAGATATGAAGATCTACATCCAACAAAGCCAGCCATTGAAACTCTTATGATCACAGCTCTACTCTGACACACATGGAGGTGCCATGAGTTGCAGTTCACTGGATGGCAACTGGTGGTTGTCTCTGAGGTTGAAGACACCACGAAGAACTATCACTCCAGAAGGAATGAGAGATGGATTATGATAGAAGAACTGCCGAGCTGCAGTTGTGCCCATGGAGAGTCACAGGCATGGTTTTGTTGATAAAGAGATAAATAAAGTAGAGAAGAAAGGAAGAACCTCCCTCTCCCCTCCCTCTGATATTCCAATGTCTCTCTGTGGCCACCTAAGGTGCAACTATTGATCTCCTCCCCAACCAGAGTGAAGAAGAGTAAAGACACTCAAAGATGCGTGGAAACAGTTAGTCCAAAGGACTAATGGATCGTGCAAATTCCAGCCTCCTCAACTTTGACAACAGGACTAGCTGCTGCCTGGCTAACACTACCAACCACTCTCAAAAGGCTATTAACAACAAAAACAGCAACAAAAACCAGACTTATTGATCAGATAGATAGTAGCGGGACTCTGAGATTATGATCTTTAGTCCCCCTTCAAGCCTGGAACTGAACTCAGCTTTCAGTCAAACAATAAGACAAATCTATAAGGTGAACAGTAATACTAAGGAGATACACACTCCTTAAAACAATCAATCACACCAGATCAAAAGGGCACCGTTTGCACAGGAATACAGCTCAGAAAGTGGAACAGTACATAAAAGAAGGATGAATGGAAACGGGAAACACAGGGAGGAAGTGGAAAGGATGCTGTTACATTGTGGGGACTGCAATTAATGTCATAAAACAAAATGTGTGTAAATTATTGAATCAAAACCAAATTGGCATTGCAAACTTCTACTCAAATCACAATAAAAAGGTTTTTTTTAAAAAGTCAGCCAGCCTCATATGCTACCATAAAATTCATCGCCTTTAAGTGGATTCCAACTCATATTGTTGTTGTTGTTGTTAGGCGCCATCAGGTCGTACCGACACATTTTGACCCCATGAACAACAGAATGAAACCTGCCTGGTCCTGGGCTAACCTCACAATCTTTTCTACACCTGAGCCCATTGCCGCTGCCACTCCAACTCAACGAGACCCACAAGTCAGCAGAGAACTACCCTACAGGATTTTCAAGGGGTTGAGCCCTGGTGGCGCTATGAGAAAAGCACTGTTAACCGATACGTTGGTGGTTCAAATCCACCATCAGTTCTGAGAGAGAAAAATGAGACTTTCTGCTCCCATAAAGATCCATAGTCATGAACATTATATAGGGTCTTCTATAGCCTGGTGTGGCGCTGCAGGTTAATGCACCAAACTGCAAAGCCATTTGAACTACAAGGTCGGTGGTTCAAGCTCACCAGTCACTCCTTGGAAACCCTAGACAAGGTCACTATGGGTTGGAACTGACTCGACAGCACTAAACAACAACAACAGCAACATAGCTTGGCAGTTCAAGCTCACCAGCGGCTCCTAGGAAACCCTAGACAGAGTTGCTATGGGTCGGCACTGACTTGACAACACTTAACAGCAGCAACATACTTTGGACAAGGAACCCTGGTAGTGTAGTTGTTATGAGATGGGCTGCTAACCTCAAGGTCAGCAGATTGGAACTACCAAGACATCCCAGGGAGAAAGATGAGGCTTTCTGCTTCCATAAAGATTTACAATTTCCGAAACCCTATGTAGGGCTGCTATGAGTCAGAACCAACTCCACAGCACACCACCACCACCACCACCCACTATACTTTGGACAAGAGTCCTGGTGTGGCACTTTGGGTTAATGCACTGGACTGCAAAGTCAGTTTGAACCACAAGGTCGGAGGTTCAAGCTCACCAACCACTCTTCAGAAACCCTATACAGGGTCACTATGGGTCAGAACCAATTCAACGGCACTTAACATCAATATACTTTGGACAAATCAGGATGGACCATTCCCTACAGAAAGATACCATACTTGGTAAAGTGGAAGGTCAGCAAAAAAGAGGAAGACCCTCTATAAACTGGATTAACACAGGGGCAAGCAACAATGGTCTCAAAGCTAACAATGGTTTTAAGAATGGCACGTGACAAGGCAGTGTTTTGTTCTATTGTGCATAGATACAGTCGCTATGAGTTGGAACTGACTCCACAGCACCTCACAACAATAGCAACAACAACAACATGGATCAGAATCAACTCAATGGCAGTGAGTTCATCTTTATGGAAGATTGTTGTTGTTGTTAGGAGTCATCGAGTCAGTACTGACTCATAGCAAACCTATGCACAACAGAACGAAACACTGCCCGGTCCTGGGCCAACCTCACAATTGCTGCCAACCTCATCATTGATGGCTCACTTTGCCAATCCATCTCACTTTGGCCCACTTTGCTGGTCCATTTCACTGGGGGTCTTCCTCTTTTTCTCTAACCCTCCACCTTACCAAACATGATATCCCTCTCCAGTGACTGGTCCCTCCTTACAATATGTCTGAAGTATGAGAGACGAAATCTGGCCATCCTGGTCTCCAAGGAGCACTCTGGCTGTACTTCTTTCAACACAGGTCTACTAAAAAGTATACTAGCACATTTTTCTCCCACAGAATTTATGGTGGATTTGCACAGTCAGAATTTTGTTTAGTAGTCAACTAGCTAAGCACAGAGAAGGATGATGAATGAAACTGAGGACAGATGGACAGCATGGACAAAACCTACAATGGATGCTGTTGACAAGCTTTCCTTAGTCAGAATATCTCTTGCTGGAAATTCATTATACTTGTGCTTTATTCTAGTCACTTTTGCATGTTTTTACTCTGTTTATAGTGTAGTTTGTAGTGCCTTTCAAAAGCAATTATTAGATTAGGATTTCTTTTAAATCTAATAGGCTGCTTATTTAATAGAGGCTGAAAGCTTATTATAGTTTTAATTTTCTCCTAGATTGTCTTCTTTTTATTGTTTTCAAAGGAAGATGGTATTTGCTAGTAGATGCATACCTCATTTTATTTTTTCATTGCATTTTTTCTTTTTTATAAATAGAAGCTTTGTGGTCACCCTTTGTTTGAGCAAATCCATCTGCCCTATTTTTCCAATAGCATGTTCTTACTTGGTGTCTCTGTTCACATTCTGGTCAGTACAAGAATATTCAAACTATTTCATAGTGCTATTAAACACTTGGAGTTCTGGTGTGGTACTGTGGGTTAATACACTGGACTTCAATGTTGGTTTGAACAGCAAGGTCAATGGTTCAAGCTCACCAGCCGCTCCTCGGAAACCCTATAGAGTGTTGCTATGGGTCAGAACCAACTTGAAGGCACTTAACAACAACAACATTACACACTTAATATGTCTGGCTTTAATATAACTTTTATATGCAGTTGTTGTTGTTATTATTGAATAAATGTTGTCAAGTTGGCTCTGACTCATAGCAACCCAGTGCAGGGTTTCTGGGGCTACAGCTCTTTGCAGGAGCAGAAAGCCTCATCTTTCTTCTGTGTAACAACTATTGGTGGAGTCAATAGCTGACCTTGTGGCTCACAGTCTAGTGCTTATCTTACAGAGTCACCACATGTTTTACATGCACTGGGAAGCAGAAACTGTGGGTGACTTACTTTATTGCAATTTTTGCTTTATTGCTGTAGGCTGGAAAAGGAGTTCAAAATATCTACGAGGTATGCTGGCATTTCTCCTTCTGTTTGTCTTAGAGTGCTCCAAATCTGAGAATATTCCCTTTCTTATTAACTTGAGTTATTTATACCTCAAATACAGTGATTCACAACTATGAGTACTAAACAGATAATATAGTAGCAACAATAGCTACTTATCTGTAATGCCAGGTTGGTAAATCAATTGAGTCATTACTACAACATTGGGTAGACACTAGTGGCCATCAAGTCATTTGGAGAACTGAACATCTATTTGAAAGCACATAGAATGTCATATCTTAAGCCTTTGATTGTGGCCTTAGCAAAACTGTAACTGAAAAAAATTTACATATACAGCCCCATCTTTGAAGTTTCTCTGATAGCAAGTTCTAAAAATGCTTTATGTATTGACCTAGGAATATCTTTTCTTCACTCTATCTACTCCCTTGTATCCACTACCTACCCACCCCTGTTATTTCTGTCTCCTCCAGCCCTGTTTTACTATCCTAACTATGTCACATGGTAGTTACATTTGCAGGGGTTTCTATAACACTGTATAGACAGGTAACTGAATGGCTGAATAAATGGATGGATGGATGGATGGATGGATGGATGGATGGATGGATGGGAGGAAGGAAAAAAGGAAGGAAGGAAGGGAGGAAGGAAGGAAGGAAGGAAGGAAGGTGTAAAGTACCGTTGAGTCATTTCGTTGACCTGAGGAGCAGCTGTTGTTGTTGTTGTTATGTGCCGTGGAGTTGGTTCCAACTCATAGCGACCCTGAACAGGGTTTCCGAGGCTGTTAATCTTTACAGGAGCAGAACGCTTCATCTTTCTCCTGCAGAGCAGCCGGTAGTTTCGAACTGCTGACCTTGCGGTTC
>NW_006408559.1:10185307-10188257 GCF_000296735.1 Chrysochloris asiatica
GCTACCAGAGCTCCTTTGAGGGGCAGCTAGTGGGTTTGAATTGCTGACCTTGTGACCAGCAGTATAGCAATCATGCAGACTGGGTAAGGAAATGGAGAATTATGAAGCGAATAAAGGCAGATTGTACATTTATAAATCCCTTCAAACATTTCAACACATAAAACCTTAATAATTGGATTGCCATAGACTTTACTTAGTCCCAAATCACCAAATTCTTATCCTGAGAAGAACTTACATTTAATTACATTAACTAATATGATAACTTCTCTAATGATTTAAGGAGTTCTGATATGGTGCTGTGGATTAATGCTCTGGACTGCAACATTGGTTTGAACTGCAAGGTTGGTAGTTCAAGCTCACCAGCCACCCCTTGGAATCCCTATGCAAGGTTCCTATGAGTCAAACCAATTTGATGGGACTAATCAACAACAAAAAATGCTTTAAAGAAACAGGTTGCTTTGGGAAAGCAATGTGCTGTATTAACAACAACAACAGAAATAAGTCATGTCCCTTGACAAGAGTTGCACAGAGGAAACTAGAGAATTTGTAAAGTCTTCGTATTGATATTTCATCATCAATTTTCTCTAAAATACTTGACATAACCACAATGTTGTCATTGTTACTAGATGTCATCAAGGAGGTTCTGACTCATAGCAATCCTGTGCCCAACAGAATAAAACACTGCGCCAACCTCATAATCATTACTAGATTTGAGCACATCGCTGCTGCCACTGTGCCAATCCACCTCTTCAGGGGGGTCTTCCTCTTTTTTGCTGACACTCCACTTTATCAAGCATGATGTCCTTCTCCAGGGACTGGTCCCTCCTGCTAATATGTCCAAATACATCATGATATGTCTGAAGTATGAGAGATTAAATCTAGGCATCCTGGCTTTTAAGGAGCATTCTTGCTGTACTTCTTCCAACACAAACTTGTTTGTTCTTCAGGAAGTTCACAGTACTTTCAATATTCTTCTCCAACAACATAATTCAAATGCATCAACTCTTCTATAACCTTCCTTATTTGTTGTCCAATTTTCACTTGCATGTACGGCAATTGAAAATAGTATGGCTTTAGTCAGGTGCACCTTAGTCCTCAAACTTATATATTCGTTCTTGAACATTTTACAGAGGGCTTGCATAGCAGATTTGCATAGTGCAATATTTAATTTTATTTCTTGACTTCCATGAGAGCTGACTATGGATCCAAGAAAAATGAAGTCTTTGACAATGTCAATCTTTTCTACATTTATCATCATGTTACTTATGGGTCCAGTGTTGAGGATATTTGTTTTCTTTATATTGAGGCATAATCCATACTGAAGGCTTTGATAGTCATCATTATTTTAAGTCCTTTTCTCTTGTAGTGAGCAAGGTTGTATCATCTGCATATTGAATGTTACTAATGAGTCTTGCTCTTATCCTGATGCCACATTCTTCTTAATATAATTCAGTTTCTTAGATTAATTGCTCACAATGTTATTGTTTTTAGTTCTGTAGAGTCAGTTCGAACACATAGTGAACCTGTACAGGGTTCCCAAAGAGCAACTGGTGGCTTTGAACCCCCATTTATGTACAGGCTCACCATAAGCAAAATTAAGTGTTCTGGAATACCCATGTTTCACGTTATCCATTGCTTGTCATGATCCACACAATCGAAAGCTTTTGTATAGTCACTTAGCATAGGTAAGTGAGTGCCTCCAGTGTGATATTAGTTTGTTGAAAAATTTCAATTATATTCCATCAATTCATGCTTTGGTTGCATTTGTTAAGTATCATCGAGTTGGTTCTGACTCATAGTGACCCTGTATAGAGTTTCCAAGGAGCAGCTGGTGAATTTGAACCAATGAGTTTGGTCCACTGCATTATCCCACATTGCCACTTGTTTTTCCCCAATGCCTTCAGTGCAGCTTGGACTTCTTCCTTCAGTACCATCAGTTCTTGATCATATGCTGGCTCTTGAGACGGTTGTACATTGACCATTTTCATTTTGGTATAGTGACTGTGTATACCTTCCGTTTTCTTTTGCATGATTCAGTATTTGGCTATGAAATCCCTCAATATTGCAAAGCAAGGTTTGAATTTTTTCCTAGCTCTTTAAGAATTTGCTAAGTGTATTCTTCCTTTTTGTTTTTCTTTGCTCCAGGTCTTTGCATATTACATTATAATACTTGATTTTGTCTTCTAGGGCTGCCTTTTAAAAAGTTCTGTTTAGCTATTTTAATTTCTCATTTCTCCCATTTGCTTTAGCATCTCTGCACTGGAGAACAAGTTTCAGAGTCTATTCTGGCATCCAGTTTGGTCTTTCATTTCCGTCCTGTCTTTTAGCTGTCTTCCTGTGTGATGTTCTTAATGTCATTCTGCAGTCCTTCTATTCTTTGATCATTAATGTTGAATGCCTCAAATTTTTTTCTTGAGATGGTCTGTAAACTCAGGTGGTATATGTTCAAGGTTATGTTTTGACTCTCATGGGCTTGTTTTCATTTTCTCCAGTTTTAGCCTGACATTGCATTCAAGCAATTGATGGTCTGTTGGACAGGTGACCCCTTGCCTTTTTTTTTTTGGCTGATGATATTGAGCCTTACCATTGTCTCTTCCTGCAGAGGAAGTCAATTTGATTTCTGTATATTCCACCTGGTAAGTTTATCACCACATGGACATCTATTATATGGAAATAATTCAAAAATCCACAGTAAAAGTAAAAGGAGAGGTCTCATAAAAGATTCATTTGGGAAAAACCAATAACACACTATATAAATGTATATAAAGGGATCTGAAAATGGGGACCCCAGTTGTCAGATGTTTATGTTTTATTTGTGGAAGTTAGTGCTGGTATCATAATGCTTTCATGGAGATATGTGCATGTGAGCAAATTTCTCTCAAATATGGGATCTTGTTAAGGTTTCCTAGAATTCTACATTCACTACAGAAGATGGGTATGAAAGACGGGG
>NW_006408559.1:10188745-10209703 GCF_000296735.1 Chrysochloris asiatica
CTCTCTCTCTCTCTCTCTCTTTCTCTCTCTCTCTCATTTTTAATAAAATCTTTTGTTAGTTGAGTAAAGTTCTACAGAATGAATGCATTTTCCATTCAACAATCCATACACATTTACTTTCATGTCATTGATTACAATTCCTACAATGTGGCATCGTTAATCCCACTTCCACCCAGTTTTTCCCGTTTCCATTCCTCTTTTTTTTTTCCTTAACTATTTAGACTTTGTCCTTTGGCAAATGCCAACCTTCTCATCTCAAGTGTTTTATTTATTTATTTATTCTAAGTTTTGTTATTTTTTCCCCAGGTATATCTGTCTATTGTTTGGTTGAAAATTGAGCTATGTGGATGAGTTCAGTTCCAGGCCTGAAGAGTGTTTACAGTCTTAGGGATCTCATCAGTTTCTCTATGAATAGAAAGCCTGGTCTTTTTTAATGCTTTTTTTTTTTTTTTGTCATTTCCACTCACACTATCCAGGATCTTCCATCATGATACCGTCAGAGCAGTAGGTAGTAGTAGCTAGGCACCATCTAGTTCTTCTGGTCTCAGTTTCCCAGGGTTAGTGTTTGGGGAGTCCATTAGTCCATTGGACTCATTGTTTCCATGCATCTCCAATATTCTCCACTCTTTTTTGCTCTGGACAGGGAGAGACCAATACTTGACCTTACATGGATACTCATAAGCTTTTAAGATACCAGTCACTATTCATCAAAGTAGGATATATAACATTGTCTTTGTGGACTGTGTTATGTTAATTGGCCTTAGTGTCCCTTGAGACTATGGTCCTGAACCCTTAGGCCAAGTGGTTATGTCCAAGAAGTTTTTATAACTTTGTCCTCTGAATGCTTTACTATTTTCATGCATATATTTGCAACATAGGTAAAAAAGTGTAGATATGCAGAAATATCCTCTGTCAAAACTATATTTACTTATGGGTGTAATCCCTTTCTCCTTTCCACACCTATACAGCATGTGTCTCTGTTTGTCTATACATCTATTTGTAGAGTATCCTTATTATGTTGTTAAGTGCCATTGATTCTGACACATAGCAACCCTATATAGGGTTTCCGAGGAGCAGCTGGTGAGCTTGAATCACCGACCTTGCAGTTCAAATGGCTTTGCAGTCTGGCACACTAACACACAGCACCACTCCAGGACTCCATCTTTATTATAAGACTGGGTATATAATGTGGAGGTGGTTATGCGTCATGGAGTTGGTTCCGATTCATAGCAACCCTGTACAGGGTTTTTGAAGCTGTAAATCTTTATGGGAGCAGAAAACCTCATCTTTCTCCTGCAGAACAGCTGGTAGTTTTGAACTTCTGACCCTGAAGTTAGCAAGCTGATTCATAACTACTACACTACCAGAGCTCCTTGGGTATATAATAGTACTTACCAAAATTATATATTTTTTAGTGTTGGTTACTCTTGGTTTCTATTATATTTCTTCATCAACCCTGTTTGTTCTACAACAAACAAACAAATAGACAAACAAAAACTTATTTCAAGGCCAGAAGATATCCTTCCTCAGGAAATATGTACTGAGACCACCAAATCTTTGCTTATTTGGATCAACCTTTGATATCTCGGAAATTTAACACAATTTGTTCTTCACTGAGAAAGTGTCATGCTTTATCTGTTGCAAACTTGATATCTCACATTTTCATATGAAGAAATGGGCTGGAAATTTATAATCAGAGACATTTAACACGTCTCTGTCAGGCAATGGAATTTTCTCATGAATTCACTCTTGGCATGACTGGATATCCATGGTTAGTCAAAATTTCAATCAGTAAATGGATTGCAGCCCATTTGGAAATAGGACGTATATGTTGTTTGCACTCTGAAAATTATCTCTTGACACCTTTTTGTAAGATCAAGGCAGAGCCAATGTAATAATGTACTTACTAGAAACAGTGGTAGAAAACCCCATGAAGAATTTTAGTGTTTGCTTTTAAGAAATGACCACCACCACTAATGCTCTGCGTAGCACATATTTTGGTACTGCATGGAAAAATAGTTATGATGTTCCTAATACCATGACAGCTAGTATTTGCTTTCTTCTCCTATCATAGGCAACTGCAACTCTGTCCAACGTCTCTGAAACAGCTATTGTTAGATACTGGTTAGCCAGCAACATAGGTCTGTGATACTTTGGTGTTGTTGTTAGGTGCCACTGAGTCAGTACCAACTCATAGTAACCCTTTGCACAGCAGAACAAAACACTGCCCTGTCCTGGGCCAACCTCACAATAATTGGTACTCCTGAGCCTACCACTGCCACCACTATGGCAATCCATGTCACTGGGGGTCTTTCCCTTTTTCTCCCACCCTCCATTTTACCAAACATGATATCCTTCTCCAGCAACTGGTCCCTCCTGACAATATGTCTAAAGTACGAGAGACGAAGTTTGGCCATCTTGGCTTCCAAGGAGTACTCTGGCTGTACTTCTTCTCACATAGATCTGTATGTTCCTTTGGCAGCCCATGGTACTTTCAATATTCTTCTCCAACACCATAACTCAAATGCATCAATTCTTCTACCGTCTTCCTTATTCACTGTCCAGCTTTCACATGCATATAAGATTATTGAAAATACTATGGTCAAGCACAACTCAGTGCTCAAACTGACATCTTTGCTCTTCAACACTTTAAAGAAGTCTTGTGCAGCAGATTTGCCTAGTACAATACATCGTTTAATTTCTTAACTGCTGCTTCCATGAGTGTTGATGGATGATTCACGCAAAATGACATCTTTGACAGCTTCAATCTTTTCTTCATTGATATGGATGTTGTTTACTAGTCCAGTGGTGAGGATTTTTGTTTTCTTTCCATTGAGTTGCAACTCATACCAAAGGCTGTGATCTTTAACCTTCATCAGTAAGTGATACTTTATAAAGGAAGAAAAAAGAAGTAAGGTTTATAATTGCATCAGATTTCCACATGGGTGCACATTTGGGGGATGGTAGTGCAGAGAGAAAGAGTCAAGAAGAGCACTGGGTACTTGCTGAGTTGGGGAAAGCTTTGTATGCACCATAATAAGGTAGAAGGAATTTGCAAAACTGCTTGATACAGAATAGGTAACAACACAAAAAAACTTGAGTTCCAAAAATCTGCAGATTTTGAGTCTGTTGCCAACTAAATATTTGTGCATACAAAGGATGAAAGTCATAAAGTCAGGTGAAGACTGATAAAGAAGGTGAGAGGAAAATTCTGAACCTCCCAGAACAGGACTGAGGCACATGTTTGGAGGGGAAGACCAGCTTTTTCTGGACATAGCCTCCACCTCCTTCTGTTGGGACTTTGTTTTCTAAATGCCACAAGAATGGAGGCGTTCTTCTGGCCCTCTGCACTCATTCACTGGGACCTTCTTACACTTTTAAATGATTTGGCGAGTTTCAATCTCATGGTTCTTCAAAGTTTTCTCTCCAAATACTGTCAGTTAGCTCTTGAGACTCTTCGGTAACATTCCCTGCATAATGAAAAGGTGGCCACAGTCTTTTCCTCTTAATGGAATTTGTCTCCTAATACAATGACACCGAGGAGACTTTCTTCTGCCCTTCTCTTCTAATCATATCCACCTCTTGTATAATCTGCACCAACCAGCATTGTCCAGTCACTTCCCACTCATCGTGGCCCGATATAGCACACCATAGAACTACCCCTTAGAGTTTCTTAGACTACAAACCTTTACAGGAGCACACTGCCTCTTCCTTCTCTCATGGAGTAGTTGTTGGGTTTGAACCACTGACTTTGAACTTAACAGCTCAACACTTACCGTACTGAACAACTGTCTGACCCTAGTACTAGGAAGTTGGTCCCAGAGGGGATGAACAAGCCATATATGAGGAGTGACTCAAAATTCCATCTAAAAAAAATAATCGATCTCATCAGGAGTTTCATTTTCCTTTAGTAGAGGCCATGTGCCCAAAGCAAGCCAATCCACAGTCCATGGGTTGTGAAACCAAGCACATCATCTTACCTGAGAAAGAATCTCTTCTCTCTAAAACATTAGTTTATCTTATTCTCATTGTCTCCACCACCTGCATGTTTCTTTATAAATTATGATTTTTATAATATATGCTGGTGTGGTGCTTAGTTACTACAAAAGGAGTCTGTCTTATGTAACTATTATATTCTACCCAGGAAGTAAATGATATAATTCTAGAATCCCTCAGCATCCCATTACACTCACAGATATGGTGGCTTGAGTCCCAGACCACAGCAATAAAGCAAATATCACCATAAAGCAAGTCACACAATTTTTTTTTTGGCGGGGGAGGGGGTTGTTTCACAAGTGCACGTAAAAGTTATGTTGATGCTAGACTATAGTCTACGAAGTCTGTAATAGCATGATGATAAAGTCTGAAACAGCACGAGAATGACCAAAATGGGACACAGACAGGAAGTGAGCACATACTAAAAAACGGTGGTTGTAGACGTGCTTGATGCAGGGTGACCACAAACCTTCAATATGTACAAACCACAGAATCCATGAAGTGAAATAAAGTGAGCTATCCAAAAATGGGGCACCCCTGCATTAAAGGACCTTTAAAGGTTTAGAGGAAAGTGAAGGTTTTTTGATATGCAAATAGAAATATGGAAATGACCTTTAAAAAATTACCTCTTAAAGAGAAGCACTGGATTAGCAAAAAAAAAAAAAAAAAAAAAAAATAGGGTATTGATTCATTTGGAACAAAAGAAGAGCAAGCAAGATGAAGACCCATTGCTTGAGACAAACAGTGAGATGTGGGTGAAAGATAGAGAGTAAATTGATACTATTTAATAAATTGTTTCTGTATTTTCTGGAAACTGGTTTGATATTCAAGCATGTAATTGATATACTTGTAATGCAAAGATAATGAGGGAAATGTGAGTATCTATGTACATGCTCTGAATATTCATTTCTGAATATTGTTGCTGTTAGGTGTTGTGATAGTTAGGTTCTATGTCAACTTGATTGAGCCAGGATCTCCAGTTGTTTGGCAGTTGATAGTTACCTCTATGATGATTGGCTATGAGCAGCCAATCAATTGCAAGGATGCTTGCTTGGGGGTGTGGCCTGCTCCCAATACAATGGACAAGAGTCTCTCCCTTTGCCGCTCGGTTTGGATCTCCCATCTAGGCTGTCCTCCAACTTCTGATTCTTTGACCTGAGCCTGTGGCCTGCTATATTGTGTGCCTGCCTGCTGGATCTGCCTGCTGAGTGATCCTGGAAAACCAGAGGCCCACCAGAGGCCTCTGCAAACCTGTACCTGACACCCTGACTTGTGTGCTTCAAATTGCTAGTTCTGCAATGTGCTTGCCCGGGCCTTGGTCACCTGTCTCCCTGTTCCCACACCAAGGTCCTGCTCTGTGGCCCAACTTGGGATTCCTGCATTCCGGAGCTGCCCACCAATCTTGGTTCACCTGGCCTGCACTTGAGACTCTCCTGTCTTTAGAGATAAACTTATATCAAGGAAATGTCTCATGATTGTAGAGATAGCAAAGTCCCAAGTGAAGGCCAGGGTGACTTTGTGCAGGAGTGCTTACCTAGTTCACCACCAGGCGGGGAGAGTAAGATGAGACAAACACAGCTTACCTTGATTTCAAACTCACTTTAATACAACCCTTCAAGACCCTCTGTGGTCAAGATGGAAAAATGTCTAACACTGATAAAATATACTTGATTGTCTTCTTGGTTGATTCAGGATTATAATTTTTTAAATGCTGATAGCAGAAGAAGGGGGAAAAGTACACCAGTAAATGGATCCTTGATAGTAATGTTTCATATGATTGAGAAGAAGCAGAACATTAGCCCTAGTTATCAACAAAATAAACAAAATCCACTGTCATCGAATAAATGCTGACTCATAGCAACCCTGTTATAGGGTTTCGGAAGCTATGTTTACTGGAACAGGCAGCCTCATCTTTCTCCGACAGAATGACTGGTGGGCTTCAACTGCCAGCCTTGCAATTATCAGTCTAGTGCTTACCCTACAGGGCCACATAAGGTTCTTATAGTATTGGTTGGATGCCAGGTATTCTTTAAGAAGAAGAAAGAAATGAAGCCCTGGTGTGGTGCTGTAAGATAAGCAAGCACTGAGCTGCAAACTGCAGCGAGTAGTTCAAACCCCTCAGCTGGTCCTCAGAAATTCTACACAGGCTCACTTTGAGTTGGAACTGACTTGACAGCACTTCACAACAACAACAATCAAATATACATACAGAGTAAAATTATGGAAAGAGCATAGATTATAGCGTAAACTCTTCAAACACTGTCCCTCAGTAATTTAAGACTATCTTTACCTGTGGTTTTATATCTTCTTTTGTTCAAAGAGGACTTGATATTCTCTAGAATCTTTTATCTTTGCAAATCTATCTCTTTTTTCCCCCTACATTTTCATGAATAGTGATGAATAGGTCTGTTTTGATAATTCAGGTACCCTAAAGGTGAAAGGGGAGTCCTGGTGTGGCACTGTGGGTTAATGCACTGGACTGTAAGGCCAGTTTAAACCACAAATTCGGTGGTTCAAGCTCACCACCCACGTCTAGGACACTCTCTACAGGGTCCGTATGAGTTGAAACTGCCTTGGTGGCACTTAACAACAACAACAACAAAGGAGAAAGGTAAGACCACAAATAATTCTGGGAACCCTGAGCTATCATATCACACTGACTCATGTGACTCCAAACACTTCATTTGAATTGGAAACTCAACTTAGTATTTGATAATAATGCATTTTTCCAAGATTTTTCTGTTTTTTTTTTTTTTTTTTTTTAATGTGATCAACTGTAGGTAAAGTCAAATCCTTCAATTAAATATGCTTCATCTGCATTGGAACACAATGGATGGGAGATTAGTAGGCTTTTAAATATTTAAAAGGGGAAGAATATAAATTGGTAAGAGAATTTTATTAGAGAAGACAGGATGCATAAAGAATAGTCAAATAGATGAATGATTTCTCTCCTCCCCCAAATAATAGACACTATTGACAAGGATGATGACGTCCAATGCTTGAGCTCTGTCTTTATTGCTGACTTACTCTTCATTCTTCGAGTATTTTTCTCATTGATCTATAGAAAGTATATTCCTGAGATACAAAATGTAGTCGGTCTGATCATTCTCTCTTACTCTTTCTCGCACACACACATGTAAATACTAGTTTCCCAAAAAGGTCCAATGCCTGAGTATGTAGCCTGGAAGTGAAACCAAGGGAAACATAAGTATTCAAACAGAGACTTCTAGGATTGATGAGGCTTAAATTGCTTCCAAGAGTGCAAAATTGAACCAAATATTTGAGGAATAGAAATATATTTAATAGTCTCTGCATATTACTGGTTCTTTGTTGTTGTTGTTAAGTGCCGTGGAGTCGGTTCCGACTCATAGCGACCCTGCACAGGGTTTCCGAGACTGTAAATCTTTACGGGAGCAGAACGCCTCATCTTTCTCCCGTGGAACCGCTGGTAGTTTCGAACTGCTGACCTTGCGGTTCACAGCCCGATTCATAACCACTACGCTACCAGAGCTGGTTCTTTAGTAGCAGCTTATTAAGTAAGCTGAATTGATAGTAATTATAGTCCTACATAGGACTCCTGCTGTAGCACTGTAGGATCAGCACTGGACTGGGAAGCAAAAGTTTGGCAGTTCAAACCAAGCAGCTGCTCCTTAGAAACCCTATACAGGGTCACTATGAGTCAGAATTGACTCAACAGGACTTAACAGACAATATTCCTACTTACCCTCTATATTATTGAAGCATTTAAAAACTATGCTACAAATGAAAACCTTTACTCTAGAGATTTTCTTGGTAGAAAGTCACATGGCTATTGTTCTTACCATCTGAGTCCACCAAAGACTCCATTGTCACTTCAAAGTAATAACACTTTAGCCTCCCATGGATCCTTTATGCATAAGAAACAGAGAGAATCGTAGGTTATATGACTTAAAAAAATGAAACTAGAATTCTCCCTTTAAGGGAGGACTTTTGAAATCTATTATGAAGCCCCATGAGAAATAACCCTCAGAGGTCTGACTGTGGGGAAAGAAATAAGCTTCTATAGTTTAGTTGGAGTCCTGGTGTGGTGCTATAGTGTAAGCACTAGACTGGAAGGTCGGTTTGAACTGAAAAGCCAGTGGTTTGAAATCACCAGCCGCTCCTCAGAAACCCTCTACAGTATCACTGTGAGTTGGTACTTAACAACAACAACAGCATAATTCAGTTACTAGCTATATGCCAGTAATGCTCAAGTGTGTGAGACCCTTACCTTGATATCTCTCTTGAGCTTCAAACCCCAAAGCCCCTTTGCCTCATTTCTGCTCAGAAATGAGCAGCTAGCATTCAACTGAACTTGAACTTATTTCGTCCTATCAACTTTCTCTTTCCCTTGTTCCTCCATCTCCATGAAATACCTTCTGTGGTGTAGTGAATCATCTAATATCTCTTTTAGCCATGGTCTGTCATTCCCACCAAACAAAGTTTCTTCCTTGCTGGGTCTGGGTAAGAGAAGGTGGGAGAAGATTGGATGCCATGATTCAGCTGTGGATGTTAGCAGAGTTCATTTTAATTGTAAAAATGTGAAACTCTACCAGGAGTATAAAATTAACCATCTCACAAGCAGCAGGGGAGGATCTCACTACCATCAAAGAAGAAGAGCCAGGAGTAGAACCTGTGAAATTCCTGGACATTGAATCTCCTTGAGCCCAGGACAGAAAGTTATGACACTGGAGGAGTGGCAAAGGAGCAATCGCAACAGCAGCAGAACCAACAAAGAATTAGAGCATGAGACAGAGCAGTGGGCTCCCCAGGCCACACAGCAAATAAATCTGAGTGGCTTTAGACAGAAGGCTTGCTTATAGAGTGGGGTGCCTACAGGCACTTAAATGGAGGGGCTAGGTTTGTTGACCCATGAAGCTAGAGCTGAGTGCCTTCAGGCTGAGGGTTATGGTGGACTGGTGTGTCCAATGGGCGTTTATCAGCAGCTGACCAGACAACTGTTCCCTGAGTATTTCTGACCTCAAACTGTAACCTGCTAACTTCGCTACTAAACCCCATAACTCTGAATATGGTGTCTGAGTTTTGTGTGGTCATTGCAATGAATAATCGAACCCAACTGAAACATAGAGAGACTTGTGGGAGAACTGGATGGTGATGTATGGTTTTTGCACATCCAAAGGCATACTGAAGGTAACATGGTGTGGACAATGCTGGGCCAGGTTGGGTGAGAATAGGAGGAGATCATGCAATCCTACCTGGTGCTGGTTGAGCTCTTCATAAAATGGCACTTGTAGTTTTCTTTGAGAAATCTGATACATAGAAAATATATACTATGAAATGTTTCACAACATAAGTAGCTAATTGTATCTATTACCTACCTACTACATGGAGTACTGGTGTGGCGCTGTGGGTTAATGCGCCAGACTGCAAAGCCATTTGAACTGCAAATTCAGCAGTTCAAGTTCACCAGTTGCTTCTCAGAAACCCAATACAGGGTCGCTATGGGTCAGAACTGTCTCAACAGTACATCACAACAACAACAACCCATTACTATCAAGGAGCTCTGGTAGCATAGTGGTTACAATTGGGCTGCTAACCTCAAGGTCAGCAGTTTGAAACTACCAGCTGTTTCTCTGGAGAAAGATGATGCTTTCTGTTCCCATAAAGATTTACAGCCTCAGAAACCTTGTAACGGGTAGTTATGAGTTGGAACCGACTCCATGGAACATAACCACCACCCTTCCCACCTATTACTATTGAGTCAGTTTTGACTCCTAAGACTTTGTCTTATAAGGCTGTTGTGAGTCGTGATGGACTTGGTACCACTTGTGGATGGAGACAGAAACACATTTAAAGCAAGACAGTTGTCCACCATCTTTATGCCTGTAACCACTGCTTCTGAGTGTGCTATGCAAGAGACTTGATTCCTAGGCAAAATACAAGCTGCCGTTGTTTTCTAAGAGGGAGATTTCTGGCAAGGTGTTTTCCCATTTCAGTTATCATTCCTCTAAACCAGGGGTGGGGAACCTTTTTTCTGCCAACATTTATAACAGCATTTGCAGGCCATATAAAATAATCAACTTAAAAATTGGCCTACTATGTTTGGTCAAACATTTAATTAACTTTTGATTGTATGGATCATGACAAGCTATGGACAGCATTGTAAAATATGACTCTTCCAGAACACTTAATTGTGCTCATGAGAAATCTGTACCTGGATCAAGAGGCAATTGTTCAAACAGAACACGGGAACACTGAATGGTTTAAAATTAAGAAAGGTATGTGACAGGATTGTATTCTTTCACCATACTTATTCAACCTGTATGCTGAGCAAATAATCTGAGAAGCTGGATTATATGAAGAAAAATGTGGCATCAGGATTGCAGGAAGAGTCATTAACAACCTGTGATATGCAGATGACACAACCTTGCTTGCTGAAAGTGAAGAAGATTTAAAATATTTTCTGATGAAGATCAAAGACCACAGCCTTTAATATGGATTGCATCTCAATGTAAAGAAAACAAAAATCCTCACCACTGGACCAATAAACAATATTCTTATCAACAGAGAAAAGATGGAAGTTGTCAAGGACTTCATTCTTCTTGGATTAACTATCAACACTCATGGAAGCAGTAGTCAAGAATTCAAATGACATATTGCATTAGGCAAATCTGCTACACAAGACCTTTTGAAAGTGTTGAAGAGCAAAGATGTGAGCTTGAAGACTAAGGTGCACCTGACCCAAGCCATGGTATTTTCAATAATTTCATATGCATGCAAAAGCTGGACAATGAATAAGTAAGACCATAGAAGAATTGATTCTTTTGAGTCGTGGTATTGGAGGATAATATTGAAAGTGGTTTTAGAAAGATATCACTGCCGAAAGAACCAATAGATCTGTGTTGGAAGAAGTGCAGCCGGAGCGCTCCTTAGAGGCCAGAATGGCCAAACTTTGTCTCTCATACTTCAGACATATTGTCAGGAGGGACCAGTCTCTGGAGAAGGACATCATGTTTGGTAAGGTGGAGGTTCAGAGAAAAAGAGGAAGACCCCCAGAGAGATGGATTAGCAAATTGGCAGTATCAATGGGCTCAAGTGTGGCAACAATAGTGAGGTTGGCCCAGGATTGGGCAGTGTTTTGTTCTGCTGTGTATACGTTCACTATGAGTCAGTACCAACTCGATGGCACCTAACAACAACAACAACAATGTGATGGTTAAGAGCTCTGGTAGCATAGTGGTTACAAGTTGGGCTGCTAACCTCAAGTTCAGTAGTTCAAAACTACCAATTTTTCTGCAGGAGAAAGATGAGACTTTCTGCTTCCATAAAGATTTATGGTCTCAGAAACCCTGTACAGGGTCACTATGAGTCAGAACTGACTCCACAATACACCACCAACAACAACAATGTGATGGTTGAAACAGTGGTTGCCTTGGCAGAGCCTGACCATATGATTTCACAGCCCTTATCTGGCCCACGGGCTGGATGTTCCCATCCCGGCTCTACATCCATATTTTACAAATTTGGATTTTTCCAGAGCCCCTTTATCCTCCATGATGGAACCAGGAAGAACCAGTTCAAAGACCTGCTATTAAACATGATTCAATTTGTGTCTGAGGCTTAAGCCAGCCAAATTTGCACTGTTTTTTTCTTAGGAAGAAGTTAGAAATATGTGGAAGCAGACAGAGATTGGAAATGTGGGTGAAAATTCCTGTGTATTCCAAACTTGATGTTTTTAGAAAAGGATAGTTTTTCCTCCTAAGTAAATCTTTTCTTCTGATTTACTGACTTTTCTCTATCCCTGCTCTCACTAAAAAGGTAAAGACCACCACAATTGCTCAGCTGGATTACTCCAACAGACCTCGAACTAGGCTCCATGCTGCAGCTATATTGTTGTTAAGTGTTGTTGAGTCTGTTCCAACTCATAGCAACCCTGGATTGGATTTCTGAGGAGCAGCTTATGGGTTTGAACCACCAACATTTTTGTTAGCAGACTAGTGCTTATCCTGAAGCATTCACCAGGACTCTGATCCAGTCTTCTTCATTAAACTTTTTATATTACAACTCAAGTGATATCTTTCTAAAACCACAAGTGTGAACTATCAGCATCTTTCTTAAAATCCTTTGATTCCTTCACACAGCCCTAAGGATAAAGTCCCAAATTCCTTATAAGCTATGGGTCCTGCAGTGTCTGATCCTTGTTCCCCTTTTTTTGTACCAATCTGCTATCAACGTGTCACCACAACACTAAAAGTCTCTCAGTTCTTCAAAGCACTATGTTCCCTCTTCCTTCCCTCCCAGCATTTGCATTTTCACTCAGGAAAAATCACCCCATCTTCATTGATTGGCTAAAGCAGCTTTTGATGAGTTAACTCTGACTCATGGCCACCTCATGTGTGTCAGAGGAGAGCTGTGCTCCTTGGGACTTTTGATGGCTCATTGTTTTGGAAGTGGCTCACTTGGCCTTTCTACACCAAGGTGTCTCTCTCCACTGACCTTTCCTCCTTGACCTCCAAATGTGCTCAATGATTATAAATGAATTATTTTTGCCAACTTGCTGCCACTTGAGTTATTCTCTTATCTGTCTCCCATAGTCCCTGTACTTCTTGGTAGAATAATCTACATCAAAGACCTCCATCCACTCAACATTCACTCACTTTTCAGTTTACAGCAATGGGATGCACTCTGGTTTTTACCGAAGCTGACACTCTGTAGTCAGGAAGCATCCTCTGAGCAGACAAGGTGACAAGCTCCACACCGTTGTCTTATATGATCACCGTATAGCCCACGATTGTGTTACTGCCACTCTCCATGAAATTCTCTGTTTCTCTAACTCAGAAGGTCAGACAATACTTCTTTTAGGCTACTTTTCCTGGAAAGTAGTTTTCCTTTTTTATTTTTAACTTGCAATTTTCCTTTAATGTAGATTTTCATTGTCTGTTTAGTATGTTGTAAAGTAGCCATAATTCATTTAATTCTTTTTAAAAAAGTACTCACGGTGTGTTGAGCACTGGCTACAGCAAGCAATGTTGAGAGGTATTAAGTACAGTCCCCAGAATGTTGGAAGTTCAAACACAAACCCAAGGGAAACAATGTGATAGTCTGCTTTTGGGAAGATAAGGAAGTTCCCCCAAGGTCCTGAGACAGCAGGTCTAAAATTAGATCTGAAGTCTGTGTTTTTGACAAGGGCCCCAGGTGACCAGGTGGAGTTGGGAAATACTAGTCTGGAATAACACTTCTCAAATTTATGTGCCCATACTTCTCACTTAGGGAGCCTATTATAATAGTAGGTTTCTGGACCCTGTTTTCCTATATTCAGATCTGATGGGATTGGGATGGATCCAAGTCACTGGACTATTCAATAAGCAGCCCAAATTATTCCTATTCAAATGGTCTACAGACCATTTTTCAAGAAACATTAGTTTTGTGAGATATTTGTTGTTAAGTTCCATCCAGTTGGTTCCTACTCAGAGTGACTCTGTATAGAATTTCCAAAGACAGACTAGTGAGTTTGAACCACTGATCTGTGGTTATAGGTCAGTGCTTATCCTACAGTTATAACTTACTCCAATCGAGTAAATTCCAAGTCATAGCAACCTCTGAGACAGAGAAGAACAGGTTTTAGGATATCTGAGACTGAATCTTTAAAAAAGCAGACTACAAGATTGTTCAGACTGAGTGACTATTGGATTTGGGTTTGAATTGCCTACCTCTCCAACCCACTGCACCACTGGAGGTGGGTAGGGTTCCTCACAAGTAACTATGTTGTTGTTGTAAAGTGCCGTCCAATTGGTTCTGACCCATAACAACCCTGTTAAGGGTTTATGAAGAGTGGCTGGTAGATTTGAACAGTCGGCCTTGTGGTTCAAACTGACTTTGTAGTCCATTGCATATTATCCTGCAGCACCACACCTGGACTTCCCATGAGTAGCTACAGATATGACAAAAACTCATGATCTCCTACAACCCTAGTGGGTTCTCTGCCCCAAGGGAAACTTCTCAATGAGCTATTTCCGCAGAACTGATTTGATACAAGGGTAAGGTCATTGGTAAGGAGCTCTGGTAGTGTAGTGGTTAGGAATCGGGCTGCAAACCTCAAGGTCAACAGTTTGAAACTACCATCTGTTCCCATAAAGATTTACAGCCTAGGAAACCCCATACAGGGTCACTATGAGTCAGAACCGACTCCATGGCACACTACCACCATGAAATGCATTGGTATGCAAACTCACCTAAGTAAACTTAGTATGAAAAGGCCTTATTCCCAGTCTGTTACATAGTTAGATAGGGACTCCCAGGCCCTCCCAAATACATTATGAATATGTAGAGTGGGGTAGGCAGAGTCACTTCCTGGAGCACTTTCCAGCAATTCCCAGTGGGAGAGTAAATGTACGGGTTGTATGTGCAGGGAGGGATCCTATCTGCCTGTAACTTCCCACACTAAACTGCATAGGTGTATTGCTAGTAGTGTATGTTGTCTGCAGTACCCCTTGACCAGTACAACAGTCTCTGTTGACAGCAAGCTTAGCAGACTTTGTCATACTATGGTTGTGAGGACTAGAGGAAGGAATTCTAACAGGTTGTCTTAGCAACGGAAAATATTCTCCCCATGATGGTTGCAGATCAACAGGCTGGTCTAGAACCAGATGACCACACTGTCTGTAGCCAGACACTTCACCAGATTACAATGCCTCATGCCAGGTAATTGTGGCATCCATGAGCTATCATTCATGTGGGTTCCCCAGAACATAGAGCCAGTAATAGAAACATGGAATAACCTCAGGGTAAAAACAAGCAAGCAAGCTAGCAAGCAAACAGGTGAACAAAACGACACACAGTAATAAGACTGCTGGTAGCCAGAAGAAATAGATCTCCTTGAGCCAGGCCTAGGAAATTCCAGAGGGTCAGTAACAGAGCCACAGAGATGTCATTCCAGAAACCCAGAGAACACGATGCCTCTTCGGAACTAAGAATGACACAGAGGCAGGATCAGCAGGGAAAAGTGGAGTTGGGGCCAGAGCCCTTCTCAGACTCCATTCCAACTTCCAACTCCCACACACACACCCCCAGGGAGACTATATCAAGCTGCTGGTGGCCCTTTTATCTGGATTGGCTAGGAGTGCTTTAGTTGGACTGTATAATTGATTTGGACTTCCCGAGTTCTTTCGACCTAGCAGCAGTGAGTGCACAGAGTGGAGGGTGAAGTCATTATGACCCTTCTGGTGGTCTTGATTACATTGGAATGGGGACATTACCAAGACATGGCTGTGATGCCTAACTCACCACAGTCCTACATGCAAACAGTGCTGCCTGCCAGAAGGAGATGCATGAGATTGGTAAAAACAGGGATGTTACACAGCACCATTTCCCAATCTAGCACTCTTCTCTGGCTGGCAGGAAAGCAGGTGCTTTGTACTTCATCACGGAGTATCAGGACCCTAACAGAGAGAAGTTCACTGTTGTTCTTACTGGGAAGTAGACATGAGAGGAGTTCCAAAAGTCCCTGGAAAAATGGAACTAAAAGAGAATGAAACTTTTCCACCAACTTTTTGATGCCACTTCAGACATCACAATGGTGACATCACAAATCCCATCATCACTGGTGATTGGCATACAGCCTTGGACTAGCTTGTTTTCATGCTTCTCCACAAATAAGGTGAGTGGGGCATCCTATAAATAGTGACTATCCTGAAATTCCCATTGAGTGATAGATGCATCATCAGTTCAAGGAGAAGTCTTGCCATGATTCCCATTTGTCTTAAGATTCTGTGAGCTCCTGAGGAAAGTAGGAAAGGTTCTGGTCTTCAAACATCTCCAGATACTGGTATGCCTGCCATAAAGGACACAGGATCAATACGTGTGTGATTTCTGAGGAGACTTAAAAAAAAAACTGTGGCCAAATGAAGGAATGCTGATGGTGCAGTGGGTTCAGTATTGGGCTGCTAGCTGGAAGGTTGGTGGTTCAAACCCATCAGCCACCCCACAGGACAAAGATAAGGCTGTCTTCTCCAGTAAAGATGTCCAGTCTCAGAAGCCCTATAGAGCAGTTCCATGGGGTTACTAGGAGTCTGAATTGACTCGAAGGCAGTGTGTGGGTACTCAAATGACATGTTGAATTTAGATATCTGAATGGAGGCAATTAATGTGAAAAGGCTTCTAATGACTCTTTTATACCATTACATAAGATTAGCCTGCCATTATAGAAGTGGACAAGCAATTGGGATGATGGCACTACTGTTCAATTTCTAGTTAAAAACCCAAAAACATGGCACAATTTTTGTCTTTGCCTTTAGAGTCTCTGAGGACTTTTCTATCATCCCTATGAGCCTGATCCTTGTAAGCAAAGAGGATGCTACTGAACTGTGTAGTATTACCCTTTGCATAGGATGATAATGAGATCCGATGAACCATCTACAACACCTCACTTATTTGGTCAATGGTGCACAAGTATAAGGACATCTGCTAGAGTCAAGCATTCAAACTCTCGTTAAGGTAAAACGTTCATGTTATTAGCAGCAAGTTCTAAAATCTGAGTAGGTTATAAAAGTTATTAATCAAAAATGAAATCAAGAAAGGGGTCATGGAATGCAGGTATTTGAAGTTAGAGAACATGGACCCCAAAGTCTTTGTTATGTATAGCTCAGTTTCACAAGAATGTCTTCCTTTAAATCTTTTTCTTCAAAACAAAGCTTCCAGAAAGCATTATCTTTGAATACAGTCTGTTTCCTAACCTAAGGTTTGAACTCCTGTTGGGGTGCTGTATAATCAGCACTGGACTGTGAACAAGGTCGGCAGTTCAAACCAGTACCTGCTCCTTGGAAACCCTATACAGGTTCACTATAAGTTAGAACCAACACTACAACAATTAACAATACTACTTAAGGTTCACTACTGAATCAATCCTCTTGCCTACTTTCATCCACACTGCCCTATTGAAAGTATTCTTGCTAGAGTCAGATGGTGCCATTGAAAAATGTTGAATTAGCAAATTTTGTGCTATGTACATTTTACAACAATAATTTTCTTTAAAATTCTTTAAAAAATATTTGATTAATGTCTCAGAGGCCCTTTCACCACCACTTTCCCCTACTCAGAATGGCCTGGTTTTTGTTGTTGTTCATTTTGTTGTTGTTTTCTAGTGGTTTTCATATCTTTCTCTCTCTCTTTCTCAGATTTCTCTGAGCATTATTCTTCCTCAAAGTTTTGTTTCTATTTCCTGTTTGCATTTTTCATATACTAACTGATGAATCTAATCTTTCTTTGCTTATGTCAATGCTGGTAGTTCAAAACTATAATTGTTTTAGTCAGTCTTTCTGGCCTCTATATTCATATATCCAGTTCCACTTGAATGTCCCATTGAAAATTCAAGTTCAACAAATTCAATATTGAACTCCATCTCCATCTCACATCTTTAATATTCACCTGGTTGCCCACATCTTTGGCACATGTGATGATGCCCAATGTACCTGCTGCATCTACCTTGTTTCCTATAAGTTGTGTCTTTCTCTCTTCAGCATCTCTGTCACTCCTAGTGGAGGTCCCAAACTGCTTCAGTTTCCTAACTCATCTACATGTCTCTATTTCTACCTTCATCTAAGTGCTTCTCCTAAATACTTCCAGAGTGTTTTATATAAAAATAAACCTAACAGTCAATAAAAGTGTTGAAGAGCAAAGATGTCAGCTTGAGGACTAAGGTGCGCCTGACCCAAACCATGATATTTTCAATAACCTCATATGCATGCGAAAGCTGGACAGTGAATAAGGAAGACCGTAGAAGAATTGATGCTTTTGAGTTATGGTGTTGGAGGAGAATATTGAAAGTACCATGGTCTGCCAAAAGAACCAACAGATCTGTGCTGGAAGAAGTGCAGCCAGAGTGCTCCTTGGAGGCCAAGATGGCCAAACTTCATCTGTCATATTTCGGCCATATTGTCAGGAGGGACCAATCACTGGAGAAGGATATCTATCATGTTTGGTAAGGTGGAAGGTCAGAAAAAAAGAGGAAGACCCCCCAGAGAGATGGATTGGCAAAGTGGCAGTATCAATGGGCTCAAGTGTGGCAACAATAGTGAGGTTGGCCCAGGATTGGACAGTGTTTCCTTCTGCTGTGCATAAGGTCACTATGGGTTGGTACCAACTCGATGGCACCTCGCAACACCAGCAACAACAATAGTGTTACTTTCCTACTAAAACATCTTTATGTGTACTTATTGCTGTCAGTCTGCCATCCATCCATCCCCTGAGCATTGCAGGGAGAAAAAATAAAAAGCAAACCACTTGTTGAGTTGGCACTAACTCATGATGATCCCATGTGTGTCAAAGTAGAACTATGGTGCAAAATGATTTTCAAGAACTGGTTTTACAGAAGTACACTTTGCTTCTGAGGAACATCTGGGTGGACTCGAACTGCCAACCTTTTGGTTAGCAGCCAAGCAAGTTAACCATGATTACTACTCAGGGATCAGTTCACAGAAAGACCATTCATAATCTGACTGCACATCTTCTCATTCTTTGCTACTCTGTTCTTATAGCCAAGCTCCCACCATAATCCAACACTTTATAGAATCTATGGTTCAACATCCTGTAGACATCTGTTCCTGACCATGCACTGATATTTCCGCCTCCAATGCCCTATGTAAAACTTTTGAACTTACTAATCCTGATAGGTCCTTGAAAATGTATCTGTGTAGGTTTTGATGATGGTGTGTGCCAAAGTCGATTCTACCTTACAGTGGTCCCATAAGACAGAGGAGAACTGTCCTGTAGAGTTTCCTAGGTTGTAATCTTTGCAGATGGAGTCCTGGTATGGCACTGTGGGTTAATGCTGTAGACTGCAAAGTTGGTTTAAACCTCAAGATCGGTGGTTCAAGCTCACCAGCTGCTCCTAGGAAACCCTATACAGGGTTTCTCTGGGTTGGAACTGACTCAATGGCATTTAACAACAACAACAATCTTTACAGAAAGACTTTGTCCTGTGGAGCAACTGGTGGTTTTGGCCTGTCTACTGTTGGATTGGTGTCCTGGTATGCTGTAGGATAAGTACTGAACTGCAAGGTCAGTGGTTAAAACTTACAAGCCACTTCTTGGAAACCCTACACAGTGTTACTCTGTGTTGGAATCGACTTGATGGTACTTAGCAATAACTGTTGGATTAGCACACGAGTGCATAACCATCATTGCACCAGTTCTTTTTAGATGCTTATGTTATTCCTTTCCTTGGCTCTCTGGACTTCCTTGGTTGCTAACAATGCAGCATTTTAATTGCCCATGCTCTAGCTCCTCACTAATTTGTGTCTCCTTGAAGTTGGAGATCTGCCTTTCTCTGCTCTACCACCAGCGCTGCATCTGATACTAAATAGCTCCCCAAGATATGTCTTCTGAGTGAATGGGTCTCTGGTGGATATCCAGCTGCACGCTTTGTTAAGATTGTGGCAAAATAGCTCTCTCTCAGTATTGCAGCTTTCCCATTCATCAAAGGGGGAGTATAACCATATCTACCTCAAGGTTGTGATAATCAAATGAAATGTTGCACATGAATAGATTTCGAAACCATTAAGCTCTTTTTCTGTGTGTTTTGATTTTTACCCAAGTCAGAGCTCACTCCTTGAGAATAGGAGTGTGTTTACGTTTCTCAAATATGTTTGGATTTCATAAAATTTGCATGCCCTTGAAGACAGCTCAGCAATCGCTTTCATAATTTGAAAATATTAATAAGAACAGAATAGAAAACACTTAGCATGCCAGTACATTTGAGGATAGCAATGCAAACAGCAGCATAATGCATTAATTTGCTGATATTATTAATGCCTGAGTCTGGATGTTATTATATATATATATTTATACAGTTGTGGATGTCTCCTTCTTGAAGATAAATAGTTAAAGCCCTAGCCCTCTAGAATGACTTGACTCATCTGTCTTTATTTCTTTTCCTCCATTTGTCTGCTTTTTTGCTGCCTGTATCACTCTCACAGTGGGAAGTAAGACCCTTACACTGTATTGAAAGCCTTTCTCTGCAGGATGACCTAGTGCTCTGGCTCTTGTTCATTCCATTTCTTGTGCTCATGGAGTTATGAAGAGGTCAATCTAAAGTTTTCTGGTAGGTAGTATGTGCACCTCTCAATTTATTGCATAAATAAATCACAGAAGTGTAAAGCTGGCTGTTATATTCAGAAAATGAGTAAGCAAAATGTTTCCTCACATTTGGCACCCCACTGTTACAGAGCTGGTGTCTTCAGGATAAAATCAACTTTCTTTGTTGATTGAGGCAGGCCTCTGGTCCTCCATGTGCTTTGAGACAGGGTGCTGTGGATGGAGCATTAGAGATGCTTCTCAGCCTTGTGTGTTACATGGAATTTGTCAGGTCTGTTAACCTGCAGATATTTAAATAGACTCATTTTGAATTTAAGAGGCAGTCGACTCAGACATCCATACAGTATTCAAGAAGGAATTGTCTTTGATCTGTAGTACTTTTCTTTCTGTTTTAGAAAATGTTGTTAGCTACCATTGAGGCGGTTCAGACTCATAGTAACCTTATTATGCACACCAGAATGAAACCCTGCCTGGTCCTGTGTCATCCTCACAATTGTTATGCTTCAACCCATTGCTGCTGCCACTTTGCCAATCCATCTCACTGGGGGTCTTCCTCTTTTTCACTGACCCTCCATTTTACCAAGCATCATGTCCTTCTCTAGGGACTGGTCCCTCCTGACTACATGTTTGAAGGATGATGCTGGAGAACGCATGATAAAATTCTGCAAAATCAATGATTTGTTCATTTCAAATACCTTCTTTAGACAGCATAAGAGACAATTGTACACATGGACCTCATAGAATACATAGAAATCAAATTGACTACATCTGTGGAAAGAGACGATGGAAAAGCTCCATATCATCAGTGAAAACAAGGCCAGAGGCAGACTGTGGAACAGACCATCAATTACTCATATGCACATTCAAACTGAAGCTGAAGAAAATGAAAACAAG
>NW_006408559.1:10212138-10213534 GCF_000296735.1 Chrysochloris asiatica
GTAACCACTACGCTACCAGAAAATTTTAGTATGTCCCAATCATCTATTTTGTCTACTTTTGTTTGTGTCATTTTCAAAATGTTTGGTAGTCTGTGTATTCCCTGATTTAGTACCCTCACACTTGTCCCTATCTTTTCATTGATGGCCTTCATAATTTTGGGATTCACGTTTAGGTCTTTAATCCATGCTGAGTTGGTTTTTGTATAAGGCGTGAGGTAAAGGTCTTGTTTCAGTCTTTTGAATATCACTTTCCAGTTCTGCCAGCACCATCTGTTGAAGAGACTATCCCCTCCCCATGTGATATATTTAGGTACTTTGTCAAAAATCAGTTGGTTGTATGTTGATGATATAATTTCTGGATTCTCGATCCTGTTCCACTGATCAATTTATCTTTTATTGTACCAGTACTAGGCTGTTTTGGCCACTGCAGCCTTGTTATAAATTTTGAAGTCGGGGAGTGAGAGGTTTCCAACCTTCTTCTTAAACAGTGCTTTGCTTATTCCAAGTCTCTTGCCTTTCCCTATAAAGTTTATAATTGTTTTTTCCATCTCGGAAGAATGTCATTGGAATCTGGATTGGGATTGCATTATATGTGTAAATTTCTTTGGGCAGTATTGACATTTTCACAATGTTAAGTCTTCATATCCAAAGAGCATGGCACATTTTTCCATTTTTGTAGGTCTCTGTTAGTTTTTGTAATAGTGTAGGAGGCAGGTTTCTGGAATATACCCTTCAGGTGGTTGATGATGCATGGAAAGGGTTGGAACCATGGCAGTGAGGTGATATACGATGGAATTAATGTAAAACTAAAGTTCTCCCATGTAAATTATCATATAAAACATTAAAAAAAAAGAAAGAAAGAGAAAGAGCAGTAAACATCCCTTAGTAATCAAAACCATAAATGCACAAAGTATGAATCTTGGAAAATTGGAAGATGTCAAAAATGAAACAGACACTTCACCAAGGAGGAGATCTGGGCAACCAACAAACATATGAGAAAATGTTCATGATGACTAGCCATTCATTGTCGTTAAGTGCCGTGGAGTCGGTTCCGACTCATAGCGACCCTGTACAGGGTTTCTGAAGCTGTGAATCTTTACGGGAGCAGAATGCCTCATCTTTCTCCCGTGGAACCGCTGGTAGTTTTGAACTGCTGATTAGCCATTAGAGAGATGCAAATCAAAACAACAATGAGATATCATCTCACACTAGCAGTAATAGCAAAGATTAAAAAAAAATAGAGGGCAATAAATGCTGCTGAGGATATGGAGAGACTGGGACCCTCCTACATTCATGGTGGGATTGAAAAATGGTCCAACCACTCTGGAAAACAACATGGCACTTCCTCAGAAGGTTGGAAATAGAGATACCTTATTATCCAGCAATTCCTGTACCT
>NW_006408559.1:10214594-10216515 GCF_000296735.1 Chrysochloris asiatica
ACTACCTCAAGAAAAAACAAGTTGTAATCATGGGAGCCATCAAGGCAAGTGGTCAGTCTAGGAAATATAGAGGTAGATGTGTTTTATTCTGAGGTTAATTTTATCTTTTTACCTAGGATGTCCTGATATGGCACTCATAGGATAAGCACTGGACCACAAAGTCAGTTTGAACTGCAAGGTCAACAGTTGAAACTCAGCAATTGTTCTTCAGAAACCCTATAAAGGGCTGCTATGAGTCAGAACAGACTTGACGGCATTTAACAACAACAACTATGAAAGTCAGGATCCTGATATGGCACTGTAGGATAAGCACTGGACTGCCAATCACAAAGTCTGCAGTTCAAACCCACCAGTCACTCCTTGGAAACACTATACAGGATTGCTACGAGTCAGAGCTAACTCAATGGCACTCAACAACAGTAACAAGGTCAATGCCTTTCTAAGCATCCACCCAAAATCCTATATATTATTATATCTCTCCACACTGACTGTTGGGAACATAAACTATTTTCAGGCCTGGGAGTTGTTTGGTCTTTTGATTTACAGTAGTTCTTTTTCTGGCCTTGGAGAATTTCACTCAGGGTAGAAAATGAGAGTCAATGTGGGACTGACCCCATACACTGTCCTTCTCTCATGGGTCACAATGGCATGTTGCCCACTCATTGTGCAATGTCTGCAAAGTCTGCCTTGCATATCTTTACAATTTTGTACTTTCTCACAGTAGGAGAGCTAGCCCAAGTCAGTTATTCCATCACAACTAAACGTGCAAATTCCATGAATGACTTCACTTTATGCATCTACTGAATAGGAAATATGGAAGACTTAAGCACTTGACTGCTAACTGAAAGCTTAGTGGCTCAAACCCAGTGAACAGCACTGTGGGTAAAAGACCTGTTTCCAGGAAGATTACAGGAAACCCTGTGGGTCGCTTCTACTCTGTTACTTGGAGTCATCATGGATTGGAATGAACTCAAAGAATGGCACATAGCAACATAAAAAGAAAATCTACTTACCATTTTGAAGTCTCATCAATTCCCTTCTCATGGCATTAGGCTGGAGTAGGCATTTTATGGTCAGCAGTGTATGAAGTGCATACTCATTTTAGTTGACCTTTGCTCTTATCTACTCATATTATTTCCCCATCATAATACATAGTCATTCTTGTTGTAGCCAGAAACTATGAACTGTAGTGGCACTTTGTTTTCTGAGTCATGTAAAACTATAAAGTAATGCAATTTGATGGATTATCCCTCTAGTTCAGGTTAACTGTGGTATCTGGGCACTTGAGGGCAGGGCTTTAAGTCCTCCAATAGAACTCATTGAAACTAGAAGGTTTGTCAGAATGCTATAAAGCACCAAAGGAAGCCAAAATAAATTTCACCAAGGAAATTTTCTACAACTCACTACAAAATATGAATGTTGCTGACATTGATGACAACCTTCTGAAATGTATGTTTTGTGTTTGATGCATTAGGAATGATGAGATATACAACTCACAATGCTATTTTCTTAAGAGTACCGAAGACTTACAAGGTTATAGAATAATGAACTCATCATTCTACTGGAAAGATTGCATATAAACCGTTTGGATTTAATGAAATTTCAGTATAACTAAGCAGTTATTCTTAAAATAAATGGTTACTCAATTCCCAAAAGCTATAATGTACTGTAATAGGTATTAGTGACTACAAGAACAATTCTATATATCTCCAAAGTCTTTTCAATACTACAGGTTTTCAAAAACTTTCTAGAGAAAAAAATGTTTTGTTTCTAGCTGATTTCCACTTCCTCAACTTTAACAGTTCTCTTTTTTCCCCCTAAGCGGAGTTGTATTCTTTTGCCATACTTATTCAACCTGTATGCTGAGCAAATAATACGAGAAGCTGGGTTCTATGAAGAAAAACGTGGCATCAGGATTGGA